>NW_020173916.1:626800-706566 GCF_003031525.2 Neophocaena asiaeorientalis asiaeorientalis
TCCCCTTAGTTTACTGTGTCTGAAGAGAAAGGCTGCTTACAAAATGGTGCCAGTGGCTTCCATCATTACGCACGGAGGAAGAGGCAAGATTTGGTGGAAAAGCCATACCTAGAATCAATCTATAAGTAATCTTTAAAGGCTGCCTAGATATTTCAGCCCCTAGGACATCGTGGCTAGAAGCACTCTGTATTAAAAAAACAAAATAAGTGAGACCAAATAAAACTTTTCAGTGAAACCAGTCATAATGAAACATTTTCAAGAAATTCCAGATGGCATTCTGGAAGAAATACCATTTGTCAGTCATTTTATTACTCTGTGAGCAGTACAGCTGTCTTTTTCTCCTGTGGGTCATTCTCCATACTTTGGTTAGAAAACTAACATGAGGGCCGTGTGAAGCCTTGTCTGGACCAGCTAGAAAGTAGGTGGTTGGCATTTGTTTTCTTGAGAAAGTCACTTTTCATGTTAAACAGGATTCAGCCTCCGTTAATGCTTAGGGAGTACTTAGTACATGTGGAGTAACTATCAAAGGCTAGACATTGTGCCGGATGGTTCCATCCAAGTATCTCTTTTAATTTTAAAAACAACCTTGTTAGGAGTTAAACTCTGATTCAGTTGGATCGTCTGTAAAAGGTAGGAAATTGACGGGCCCAAGGTTATACAGTAGGTGGCAGAGGTCTCCCAAGTTCAGTGCTCATTTTTCTACCCTGTGGCTGGGTTTCCAGGAATATACATTTAATTGCCACCCAAATAGTTGTTTGGCCTCAAGGGAAAAGGGAATGAACCCATACTGAGGGCCGACTGCATGACCATCTGCCAGCCACTGTTCTAGGCATATTTCAGTCTTTTAGTATGACTAGCAGTCCCCTCAGAACCTTGTGAAAATACAGATTCTGACTCTGTGGGTCTAGACTTGGCAGGGATGCGGGGCTGCATGTCTAACAAGCTCCCAGGTGGTACCCATGCTGCTGGTCCAGGGTCCTGACTTCAAAATAGCTATCAGGCTATTTTATGGGTTCAAAGAGGAGACAGGACTTGCCCGAGGTCACACTGTCGAGACCACTTCCGGTCTCAGAACTCGGATTAAAAAAAAAAATTATTGTTTTTTTAATCGAAGTAAAGTTGATTTACAATGCTGTGGCAATCTCTGCTGTACAGCCAAGTGACTGAGTTATTCACATATAGACACTCTGTTTTCATACTCTTTTCCATTGTGGTTTATCACCGGATATTGAATGTTTCCCTGCGCTATACAGTAGGACCTTGTTGTTTCTCCATACTATATATAATAGTTTACATCTGCTAATCCCAAGCAGACTTGTGGTTGCCGAGAGAGGGAGGTGGGGGAGGGGAGAACTGGGAGTTTGGGATTAGAAGTGGGATTTGAACCAGGACTGGTGGATTATGACGCCTTTGCCAGTACCTCGTTTTTCATTCCCTTAGGCTTTTAAACCTTACTCCTTGAGAGAGCCATTTGTATTCCATATTTAATTAAGGGGCTTAGAACTCTGAAGTTGTAGTATCTCCTAGAGCGCTTCCTTCTTTGTTCGGGAAAACATCTTCGCAGTTAATTGTGCTTACATTTGCGGCCTTAATTTTTCTCTTGCTCCTTTGATTAGACACACTGGTTCCACCCTAGCTGCACCTTAGAACCACCTGGGGAGCTTGACTACCAAGGTCCATACCCCGCTCCAAGACCAATTAAAGGAGAATTTCTGGAGGTGGGGCCCGGGCATGGGCATGTTATAAAAGCTCCCTACGTGATCCTGATTTTGTAGCTAGCGTGGAGAGCCCCTGAATTACAGGGTTCAAGGGAGCAATTTCTGGAAAATGTAATGCAAACCTCCCTATTTTGTGATGTCATAAAAGAAGGACTAGTGTATTTATTGAGCCAGTCACCAACAAGGTTCCCGATGAATTCTTGGTACCATTTTGTCTTGTGACCATGAGCTTAGACTGCACTGTGGTTCAAGTTGGGGCACATGTGAAGTTTGCAGTGGCTCTGGGTGGACCTTGAGGGTGAGATGCAGCATCACAGACTGGCTTCAGGGCCAAGACACCTGTTCTCACCAACCCAAGACGTTGACCTTGAGGGGTATTAATAAGAAGAGAGCTTGCTTTGACTCACTGCAACAAAACTGGCTAGTGAGGAGATAGTCATATTGAAACACAACAAAAACACAGGGCAGGGGTGGGTTAATGCTGTGGTAGAACTATGGACAAACCACCGGGGCTGAGTGCTCAGGCTGGAACGGACCGGCTGTGGGGAGATATGAGCTGCTGTAGAGTTTTTCGCAGTGAATAGCACCACTGCCCGAGGGGACGTGGCCGCCGTTGGCTGAGGTGTGCAAAGAAATGGAAATACAGTTGATCCTTGAACGGCATGGATCTGAACTGCCAGGGTCCACTTACATGGTGGGATTTTTGTTCACTAGTAAATACTACAGGACTACATGATCCGCGGTTGGCTGTATCCGCAGATGCGGAACCACGGGTATGGAGGAACCGTGGAGAGGGAGGGCTGACTACAAGTTATACGTGGATTTTCAGCTGCATGGAGGTTTGGCACCCCAACCCTGCATCTTTTTCAAGGGTCAACTGTAGCGAGATAATCAGGCTCCAGAGCCCACCCTCCAAAGATGAGAGAGGAATTTTCACTGGAGAAAGCAAGGAATGGCTTAAAACAGTCATTCTTAACTCTAGCTGTGCAGTCGAATCACCCGAGGAGCTTGGAAACCCGCCAGTGCTCTGGCCCCAGGCTGGAGATTCTAGTGTAATTGATCTGGGGTGGCACCATGGGTACTTTAGTTTTTAGAGTTCCCCAGGTGACGCTAAGGCTCAACCCCAGCTGAGAACCACTGGTATGGATTATGTTTGTTCCTGGCGGAGAATGCAGATGGCAGAGGTAGCTGGAGCAGGTAAAACGAACAGCTGGGGCTATCATACTCCCAGTGTGATCCCTGACCAGCAGCAGCAGCACTTGGGAACTTGTTAGAAATGACAATACTCACACCCACCCCAGAACACCTCCATCAGAAACTCTAGTGGAGGACTTCCCTGGTGGCACAGTGGTTAAGAATCCGCCTGCCAATGCAGGGGACACGGGTTTGACCCCTGGTCCAGGAAGATCCCAAGTGCCGTGGGGCAACTAAGCCCGTGTGCCACAACTACTGAGCCTGCATGCCACAACTTCTGAAGCCCACGCGCCTCGAGCTTGTGCTCTGCAACAAGAGAAGCCACTGCAATGAGAAGCCCGCGC
The DNA here is from genome assembly GCF_003031525.2 of Neophocaena asiaeorientalis asiaeorientalis. Lineage (NCBI taxonomy): Eukaryota > Metazoa > Chordata > Mammalia > Artiodactyla > Phocoenidae > Neophocaena > Neophocaena asiaeorientalis. The sequence continues at coordinate 630,057 of NW_020173916.1, forward strand.
ACCACAACAAAGAATAGCCCCTGCTCGCCGCAACTAGAGAAAGCCCGCGCACAGCAACGAAGACCCAATGCAGCCAAAAATAAATAAAATACAATAAATTAATTAAAAACAAGCAACTCTAGTGGAGGGGGCCCAGCAGTCTGTGTCTCAACAAGCCTTGCAGTGCACTATGATGGATACTTCAGTTTCGCTTGGACTTGAGCAGGGCGCACGGGAGAGGAATGCAATGACATCCGGCTAGAAAACTTGAAAGTAATGGGCTGGTATCAGCTCTCTGAACGGTGTATTGAGATGTGTTAGCATCACCCAGTGTTCTGAGGTGGAATGTATTTTTTGGCATTTCTTTCTCACGTGCTTGAAATGGCAGTAGGGACAAAACCTATGTCATTCCTGCTGGGGCAGGGGACTTCTGAAAGCACACTCTGCTCTGCTAGAGGAAGCTGCCACTTTTCTTCTTAAGGGAGTCATTTCTATCTTCAGTAGGGATATGCATCCTTCCTGGTGACATGGCCCCTTTGATGATGAGAATGCCGGCCTTCAAGGAAGCTCCTTAGATAAGGCCACAGAGAGTTGCTCTGTCTCCTTGCTTCTCATCCCCATTTGAGCAGGGTCTTTGGTAGCCTGTGCCCTGTCTGTTATTCACAGCACGTGCCTGCAGTTACTCCCCTAGAGTTGAGCAATGCCATTGGTGCTGCTCTGTGTCGTCACTCACTGGAGAAAGCCTTTGCCCGGGGCTGAGTAAGGACCCCACTGGTGTGTAGCCGTAGTGCTTTCCATCTTGTTAGGGGCTTTCTGTTACCCGGATCATTGGCATGCTCACTAGCGCATTTTCCTCGCTCTTTGGTCTGGACTGTGTGGGCCAAACACCCCTGAATAGAAGAGCTGAGTCCTTGCAAGATGATGAGCATCTCCGAAGGTCACAAAGGGGCTTCCAGGATTGGTACGACTGCTTTACAGAGAGGTTTATAGGAAACAGGGGGCTTACCTGTCATCAAGTCTAGTGATTCTCAACTAAGATGATTTTGCTCTCGTCCCACTGGTAAAGGGGGATTTGACAATATCTGGAGACCTCTTTGGTTGTCACAAGTTGAACAGGGATGCTACTGGCATCTACTGGGTAGAGGTCAGGGATCCTATTAAACATCCTACAGTGCACAGAACAGCCTCTCGGAACAAGGAATTATCCAGCCCCAGGTGTCAAAGTGCTAACGTTGCGCTACCCTGGCCTAGTCCACATGACTTATTTTTGAAATGAGAAAACTGAGGCTCAGAGATCTGACATGGCATTCCAGAGGTCACCCGGGAAGTCAGCTGTGACTCAGGGTGGGGATCCTGGTACACTGCTCACCGGCTCCATCTCTGTCATGGGCAGCGTTTCCTCCATTGCAGCCACTACTATGTGCCTGCCAGGTACCGGGCAATGTGCTGGACTCTTTCCGTTTTTGACCCCTTCTTCTTAGCACTCGCCTTCAAGGTAGGCAGCGCTCTCCCTAGAAGGCACTAATTTTATGCATGCAAAATTACCATGTGCAAAGCATTGTAGGCCACTAGGAAAGCAAGGATGATACCAAAAGAGACATTGTTCTGGTCTTCTGGGAGCTGACATTCAAGTTGTGGAGGAGAGACCATATATAAGAAAATAATTATCAATCTAACTTGTCAGTAAAAACCTAGGATTATGACCAGAAAGCTGTCTCAAGGCATGACAGGTTAAATTTCTTAAAATGTCATATGGGGCTTCCCTGGTGGTACAGTGGTTGGGAGTCCGCCTGCCAGTGCAGGGGACACGGGTTCGGGCCCTGGCCCGGGAGGATCCCACATGCCGCGGAGTGACTGGGCCCATGGGCCACAACTGCTGAGCCTGAGCTCTAGAGCCTGCACGCTACAACGACTGAGCCCACGTGCTACAACTACTGAAGCCCATGCGCCTGGAGCCCGTGCTCCGCAACGGGAGAGGCCACTGCAATGAGAAGCCCACGAGCCACAATGAAGAGTAGCCCCCGCTCGCCACAACTACAGAGAGCCGACGTGCAGCAACGAAGGCTCAACGCAGCCAAAAATAAATAAATAAATAAAATTAATTTTTAAAAATGTCATATGGACATGAAGAGTTAGAGTGAGCTTTGTGGGAAGGCTGGGTGAAGAAGGGCATCCTTCATTTGATTCATAAGAATTCTTTGAGTGTGTTTTATGATGGACCCCACATATAGAATAGCGAATGAGACAAAGAATGTTGCTGCCTCAGAGAGCTTGTATTCTTGTGGGAAGAGTCAGATGAGAGATACATACATACCTACATACATACATAAAATAAGTACAGATTGTGACGAGTGCAAACCTACCTAACATGGCTGAAAAGACATCTCAGAAGACGTGGCATTTGAGTAGAGCCTGAAGGACATAAAGGGGGCATCCGAGTGAACAGCAAGTACAAGGTCTTTAGCCAGGAAAAAGCCTAGCATATTCTAGATACTAATGTAAAGCTAGTGTGTGGAAGAAGACAGGCATGTGATGGAACTGAGGAGGTGGGTGGCCACCGTGGTATGGAGTTTGCATTGTATTCTACCATGAAAAGAGCAAAACAGCCTGAACAAACAGAATTGGAGGAAGGCTGGATAGTGCTTGGGGGTTGCATGGAGATGGGGGAGATCGCAAAGGCGAAGGTAACTGAAATTTCTAGAAATATTTTACAGTTATTTCTGTCTTAGCCAAATCAAATGATCATTAGTATTGATCAATTCAGTTCAGTGAATTATTTATTTAAGTTACTCATTTACATTTAAACCTGCCATCTTGATAGTATCCAGTGTGGCAGTAGATAGAGTGTAAGTTGGGAGGCAAAATGTAGGTCTTAACTCATCCTGTGGTTTATGTACCTTTCAGCTTGACAGGTGCTCAGTGACAGGGAAAAGTAATCGCTCTAATTACTCCTTTTTTCGTCTCACTTTCTTTCTCATTATGTGAGGACATTTGATAATCTGTACATTTTGCCATATTTTCTGTTTCATAGATGTTTTCAAGTATTTGCTTGTTGAAGTCACTAACATATGTCTAATAACTTTGGTAGTCCCATGGCTGTGTTCACTTCTGTTGCCCTGGTGATCTCAGATTTGCTTTGACTTAAAATCACGTCATTAATTATGTTGAGTCATCTTTCTGAAGAGTTCATTTAAAAAGAGAAAACAACAGGGCTTCCCTGGTGTCGCAGTGCTTAAGAATCCGCCTGCCAATGCAGGGGACATGGGTTCGAGCCCTGATCCAGGAAGATCCCGCATGCTGTGGAGCAACTAAGCCTGTGCGCCACAGCTACTGAGCCTGCGCACCACAACTATTGAGCCTGCACTCTAGAGCCCGCGAGCCACAACTACTGAGCACACGCGCCACAGCTACTGAAGCCCGCGCACCTAGAGCCTGTGCTCTGCAACGAGAGAAGCCACCACAATGAGAAGCCCGCGCACTGCAACAAAGAGTAGCCCCAGCTCGCTGCAACTAGAGAAAGCCCGCACGCAGCAACAAAGACCCAACTCAGCCAAAAATTAATTAATTAATTAAAATAAAAATAAAAAGGAAAAAACAGCATCATCAAATAATTGAGAGCTTGTTAACTGCTTCCAGCTTGAAGCCAGCACACCTTGCGAATCACAGTGGCCTGGTGAGGGACCGGGTGCCTTTGTGGCATTGTCTAACTAGTTTCCTAGGTTGTTTCTGGTTGCTTTTCTGTCTTTTAATAAAGACAGAAAACTGGGCTTCCCTGGTGGTGCAGTGGTTGAGAGTCCGCCTGCCGATGCAGGGGACACGGGTTCGTGCCCCGGTCCGGGAAGATCCCACATGCCGCGGAGCGGCTGGGCCCGAGCCATGGCCGCTGAGCCTGTGCGTCCGGAGCCTGTGCTCCGCAACGGGAGAGGCCACAACAGTGAGAGGCCCGCATACTGCAAAAAAAAAAAAAAAACTTCATTGGAGACAGAGATAATCTTTGAAGCTAAGAAACACCGGTGATCCCCATCCCTGTTAAATATATCAATGTTTGTACAAAGCAGTCTTACTTTAGACTTTTGGTAAACACACTGGAATCCTGGCTTCTAGGCTGTGCTTTTCCAATAGCTGTGTGGCTTGTCAAGTCACTTCCCCTTCTTGAGCTTTATTTACCTTATGTTTTAAGACAAAGGGGTTGCATTAAGTTATCGCTAAAGGAATTGTGTTTGGAATGTTGTGGAAGATTGTAGTGTTCGTGATACTACTAAATATTTGGGTAGGTATTTTATGTAACCTATGATATATATATATATATGTGTGTGTATATATACATATATATTTTTTTTGCAGTACGCGGGCCTCTCACTGTCGTGGCCTCTCCCGTTGCGGAGCACAGGCTCCGGACGCGCAGGCTCAGCGGCCACGGCTCACGGGCCTAGCCGCTTCGCGGCATGTGGGATCTTCCCGGACCGGGGCACGAACCCGTGTCCCTTGCATCGGCAGGCGGATTCTCAACCACTGCGCCACCAGGGAAGCCCCACCTATGTTATATTTATTGATAAAAGTTATAGAGTAAAACAGGAAGTGGATAATTTTGGGGAGGGGCTGTACACGGGCTTTCTCTAGTTGCAGTGAGCAGGGGCTACTCTTCGTTGACTTGCGCGGGCTTCTTATTGCGGTGCCTTCTCTTGTTGCAGAGCACAGGCCCTAGGTGCATGGGCTTCAGTAGTTGCAGCATGCGGGCTCAGTAGTTGCGGCGCAGGCTCTAGGGCACGTGGGCTTCAGTAGTTGTGGCTCACAGGCTCAGTAGTTGTGGCTCGCAGGCTCAGTAGTTGTGGCACATGGGCTTAGTTGCGCCGCAGCATGTGGGATCTTCCCGGACCAGGGATCCAACCCGTGTCCCCTGCACTGGCAATTATTTTGCTACAGATTGATGCTTTCTTTATATCCAGTTTGAAATGGGAACACTCTTTCTGTGATCAGGAGTACCTCAGACCAGGTCATCAGGTTTAGACATAAACTCTCTTTCCCTACCATGAATGACCCCCCAACCCCTGACCATGACCTTGATCTAGGTGATTGCTGAGAAGCCTGGGGGAGAGTGGGGGTGGTTTAATGCCAATCCAGTACTGATGCTGGGAAACCGATCCTGGATGCAGGCTTGCCCACCTAATGGTTAGTAAATAAACACCTTTTATAATGGGAACTAGGTCTTTCATAAATTGTGCTCTTAACTGTCATGCTACCAGTAAAGTCACTTATTTCTGCCACCCTCATCTCTGCCTATGCCGCCTGTCAGTGTCTGCGTGTCTGTGGGTGTGTGAATTTGCATGTATGCACTTGTCTCCTGCAAATCTCAACCACTCTTGTGGGACTTTGGAATTCTGAGTAGGTGATCAAGGCCAAGGGCACTGGCTGAGTGGGTGCCATTTCCCAGCAGAGGCCTACTCCTTGACTGCTGTTGTCATGGGGCTCACGGACTTTCTCAAAGCATGGGCCCCACGGCCCAGAAATCAACCATGAGGGCTAAGCCACTCTTACCATCTTATCTGTCTTGAAGAGTCAAGTTGAACCTCCGAAACTGGAAGAGGTTTGGTGTAAATCTATCATCTACCTAATCACCGGAGTCTTTTGTGCACCTTCAAGATTAGATAAATATTATTTAGAAGGACAGCAGGAGTCGTTGAGTAAATGTGGACAAATGGTTCCAGTGAACAAAGGCGAGAGTGGTTTTCAGAGGCTAGAAGTGATGTGCAAGAAGAAATGCACTAGAAGGGGGAAAACAGCAGAAGTCATAGTACTAAGCCAGGGAAAGGTAAATCCCACTCTTCCTGTTCTGATGAGCTGACTTCTTTACAAGTCTCTCTTTTCTAGAGCTAGTGCCCCTTGGAAGCATTGTCTCCTCATCCTCTTTGTAAGGAAGTAGAATTAAGGTACCCACCTGCCTTGACGCTGGGGTCTTGTGCGAAGTCCCCTGTCATTCCCGCTGCTGTCAATTGCACATGCATCCACTGTCCTACTTGAAGGAGCCCTAAGAATAAATGAAGTTGATATAATAGTTTTAATCTTTCATACAAAATAAATTTACGTTCAGAGATTTTATACACCTGTGTGAGGTGTTGCGTGGATGATGCTACTTCTGTTTAATAAGTCCAAAATATTTTTAGCTCTCGTGTCAACACGGCACCCAGGTGTACTGATAGATTGAATATTCTTTTTTTTCTCTCTGTTTTGCCTGAATTGACTGATGTTTGGGGCATTGAGTAGAGACGGCCTGGACCCAAAGCTAAGCCGTTAACTCCCAGGTGTTCACGATTTCCAAGGAAATGTTCTGTGCCTGTGGTCATTACTCAGATGGCACCTTAAATGCTCGCATCTTGGCACCTTTTGCACTTGCTAAATTCAGTTTGAAGAAAGAACAGGAGAGAGAGAATTTTGTGGAAAGCAATTATCTTGCACTTTTGTGACTTTCATGCTTTCCCATCATGATGAATTTGGGGGCTGGTTCTTGTATCAGTCACTGGGTTGCTTTCACTAGAATTTTGTTGTATGTTACGGATAACCAGTTGTATCTAATTAAACAATAATGATGTCAGTGCAAGGCATTTTCTGGGAATTAATGACCAGCGGGGAAAAGCTGATGGCTGGAGAGTCAGCCAAAGGCTATTACCTTCAGCCTGTCATTAATCTCCAGAAATGCCCATTTGTGACGTCATTTTTGGTATTGAAAAATGAAAATGGAAGACAATTTACTGGTGTTTACCATGTACTTCTGAATAGCAAGTTCTCTACATATTATCCAAAAGTTCTTTTTTTTTAATCCTCCAATTGTCCTTTAATCTTAAAATTTGTTTCTTATATACAGTGCATGAAAATGGGATTTCTCACCTTCTATATAATCATGGGCGGGGTTTTGCTTTTTTTTTTTTTGAGTTCCAAGTTTGAGTACACCAGGGAAGCCCCCTAAAATATTTTGTATGGTAAAATCAGAATTTATCTTTACCTGTGATGCTGGAATTTGATAAGTGTCTATAGTATCGTAACTAACTGCTCATGGCAGGTAATGGTTGCACATGGTTTGAATAGCAGCTGTTGCTACCGAAGATGTGCCTTCAACGACCAGGTTCTAAGAAGTTATAGTCACATTCCTAGTAGACGAAGGGAACTCTGCCAGGAAAAGCAGTGGTGGTTTGTCTATATAGTATTTTTGATTAGTGCTGCTGGGCGCTAGAGGAAAATAGAAAGAGAAGTAACTAAAATATTCATCACCTTCTTGCATAATTTAATGACTTATAAAGGAAGACAACAATTCCACATACAAGCAATCTATCAAGAACTTGTTCTAAACTCATAATACGAATTTCAAAGTTATGTTGGTTTTTATACCATTTTTACTCCAACATGAAAGAAAGTTCTTAATGTCCGTTAGGATCCCAGCCAGTGAGCTGGGAATGTTTTGCCAAACATGGAAGCTTGAGATCCCATCTAATTTCAGCCATAAGCTGTTGGTATTTTACAAACACTGCAGCATTATTCTCCCCATAGGAAGTGTGCCGCTGGTGTCAGTCTTTCTCAATGCATGTTAAGTGTATGCACTGGGGGGAGTAGAATGAGTCAGCTCGCCGTGAATCATATCTTTAGGGGCAGTGACTCACTCCCGGTAAAATGAGATGGCCTCATTGGGAAGGGCATGACAGAGAAAAAAATCCACACTGGGGTCAGTTCTCTGTTTCTGCAGATGCAGATCAAATTTGCACCCACTTTGGTGGGTAGTTACCAGGCTAAAGAATGTTGCAGCAGACCCTGTAAAAGCAGACACCTTGTTTTTGCAGGGAGAAAACACTAGAAATTCACAGTCTTGCTTAGGAAAATGCACAAAGGGCCTAGCAAGCTGAGAGGGGCTTGGTGTATATCTGAGGCCAGAATTAGTGAACCAGGCCCTGCTGTTCCGCAATTCAAGGTAGGTCTTTGAGCCAATGTTGATTATTAGGCTCTCAACTGGAATTGGTTCTCTGCGTTAGGGGGTTTCGAATATGTGAAGAATGGTTGTGACAGCCCCAGTTCCCTTTGGGGAAAAAATGAATTCTTTTGTCAGACTCAGTACATAGTGCACGGAAGCCGGGCCCTCTCCAGGAGCAGACTGAGGAAGAAAACCTAAAGTAATACACTGAGAAGTTGGTGGACATTTGCCACTTTCACCTGTAAATATTTAGATTAGATTTCAAGCTGAAACATGTGAGCTCTCCATGGTGTTTATTTAGATACAATATGGTTATTGGTATTAATATGTTTTATTGTTCATCCGGGACAGTTTAACACTGTTAAATTTTCATTATACAAGCAATCGAGGTGTGTATAGCTGAGTAAACTATTCCCAGGGCTTTCGTATTATAAAACTAAGCCCTTAAAAAGAAAACCCCCAAGCTATGCAATGCTTTTCTTTGAAACTTTTCTTGGGAATGTTGTTTCTGTAGTCTTCCTGGGAGTAGAGTTGATGTAAGACGTTCGCTGCTTTCCTGAAGCTCTAACTTGAGTTCATTTTGTTATGTGGTGACCACAGTTCTGGATGACGCCCCCCCTGGCACACAGGAATACATTATGTTACGGCAAGATTCCATCCAATCTGCGGAATTAAAGAAAAAAGAGTCCCCCTTTCGTGCTAAGTGTCACGAAATCTTCTGCTGCCCGCTGAAGCAAGTCCATCACAAAGAACACACAGAGCCCGAAGGTTTGTGCACGACGGACGTGTGTCTTGCTTGTTTCCTCTCATTCTTCTTTCTTTCTCTTTCTTTCTGACTGTGCATTGCCCTCTGCTGTGCTGTGTGTTGTTCGGCCCCTGACATCGTTCCGAGGCCCCGTGGCTCGCCAGTGAGTGTGTTATGCAGTCTCAGATGGTACACTGTATAATACAGTCAGGTCTGGCCGGGCGCGCAGCATCTTCCTGCTTCTCACAGCTGACACGTGTTCAGCTGGTGTCATGACACTGCCCCGTTTTGGCTGCTAAAGTTGCTTGCTCCCGTAGCCAACATCTGGCCGAGTCTGGTCCCATCACATCGCCTTCCTGAAGCAGCAGTCGGCTGAGGAATGGCCCTTCCAAAATGAAATAATGAGAAGATTGTTCCAAATTTTCTCACTCTTCTCCACTCCATAAAGCCTTCTGCCTTGTGTTCGAAGAATGCTCATGATCTCCTCAGTTGGCTGAAGCAGGCCCAGACTTCCCCTGTCATGCACGCCCGGTGCGCTTTGCCATAGTGAAATGCATGCCTCAAGGAAACGATGAGTAGTTTGTTTTTCTTTGCAGCTCGAGTACAGGTTTGGAAAACTCTACTTGCTGTTACTTAAACTGAGGTCAATAAGGTATTCATCTCAATCCGTGCTACAAATCTATCTGTGAAGTGCCTCGTCTCTAGAAAGAGTATTCATTCATTTTTCCAACTGTTTTGCATATATCAAACAGGGACATTTTTCACATTACCAAGTGTGGTCAACTTTTTGCCATCTGTGTACGTTTTGATTTCCAAAATGACATTTGAGAAGTATACTTATCGTAAAACAGCTCATGTTCTCCCACGCCCCTCCCCCCCAACCCAAGATCAAATACTATCCACGCAATTTACCAGTGAATGACGTTGGGGGTGACAAAATTCACTAGTCCTTTGGCATTCGGTGTACACGTTCGCATAAATGGTTCTGGTACAATTTCTAGAAGTGCCTTTGTTCCGATTTCAAGTTGCCCTTTTTGCAACATTATGAGATCTTGAGTACAGCTGTCTTTCTGCTGTGTGGTTCTGTTCAAAGTTTGGTGTTTGAGGAAATTACTCCACATTGAGTCTAGTCTATAGTTTTGGAAGCAAATTTTTACATCTCAAAGTCTCCCCTTTTTCCTCCCTTCCAAACAGAGCTTTAAATGTTCTTTGGCAGAAAATGAGAAGTGTACACTTTTCTATGCTTAATTCTGTTTCAGCAATAGAATAGAGCATTTGCCTTTACTTTCCACTCATACTCCCGTATGCAAGCTATCCACTTTGCATATGAGTGCTGATGTCATCTGGAGATATAAATGGTGGCCCTTTACAGTGAGTAAGACAAATTTTTGGTGGTTTCATTGAGAAGATACTAACTTGATTTTATGCTTCACTGAAACAAAAAAATTCAGCCAGTGACAATGACTTTATATAATGCATTGCAATATTTTCTTTCTTTTCTATAAAATGATATCTGTATGTGATATATATCTATATCTCTCTCTATATATATATTTGCAAGCACAAAAACAGTGTCTGTATGAGAGAAATATACTATTTATTATGTAATTATATTCTTATGGATGTGTGTATCTGTATTACAGATACTATACTGTTTTTGTACTTGCACATCGTCCTGAAAAACAAAAGTTGGTTAAATTCAGTCAAGCAATTGGTTAGAAACTTACTTCAAATTGTTTTAACAATTCTCAGTTTAAAAAAAAACAACATTTAAATAACTAATTTTAATGGGTGTGTTCTTATTACATATAGTTTTTTTTTTACATCTTTATTGGAGTATAATTGCTTTACAATGGTGTGTTAGTTTCTGCTTTATAACAAAGTGAATCAGTTATACATATACATATGTTCCCGTATCTCTTCCCTCTTGCGTCTCCCTCCCTCCCACCCTCCCTATCCCACCTGTTTGTTTTCAAAATATCTGGAGTGTATCGTGAATAATGTTATGAATGTTTTCAGATATGAAAAATTCTTTAGAGAATGGGTTGCAGTGAAGCTCTCTTGTACAAGGTTTGGATACTTTTTAAGCTGGCTGTCCTTGTGTTAAATGTGGCTTCCAGCCTTTCACTTTTGTATACTTTGATGGTGGTCATTGTCTGCTTTCAGACTGAAGGTTTCCCTTAGTCTTGCTCTCCTGGAATAGTGAAAGCTAATACTTCCCTCTTGATTTGTATGAATTATTTATAAATAGTATTAGATGCATTAGAGGTTTTCTGGGATGATATTTTGACACTATTTACAATTTTACTGTACCCCCTTTAAACAAGGAGCCAGAAGCTAATGGTGAACCCAGACCTTAAAATGAATACACTTGATCTCTGTACAAATTAACAGGATCCTGAGGACCTTAGATGGGGGCGAAAGGAAGCATGCTGTGGAAGAGACCTCGGATAAATAAGGAAACTATGCTAAGAAATTAACATGCTTACTTCATGTAGGATACAGAAGGCCAGAAACTCATCATTGCCAGGAGGTGAAGTAACTGTGGGTTTAAAAGGGTTCAGTGGCCGTTCTGGCGACCTGGAAGATTTTTGCAAGACTGGTTTTTAAATTCTGTAAGGTACAGTCTTCAGTTCTCTCTTTCAGTTGTTGTAACATTTTATTATGATTAGTAGAAATAAGAGATCGCTTTACTACAAATGGATAGATTCTCAAGTCTAAACTATGTCCATACCTTGAAACGTTTTATTCTCACGTGAAGCATTTTGAAGAGAGAGTTCCTCTCATGGTCTTTCTGCCAAAGCATGAAATTGACCTTGACTGTGGCTGCCCACCAATTCCAGGTGAAGGCAATGCAGGTGAAGGCAATGGACAGGGCGGCTAAGCCATCCATGGTTTGATCTGTGCAATGCCGAGCTGCCAGTATGACCTCTTCTAATGAGATTGTGTGTGTGCGGCACTCATTTGAAAAATGAGACACTCATTGAAATTTGGGGGTGAAATGTGAGTTAGAGTTGGATAAGTCTTACAAATGATTAAATTAGGTCAAAGAGGTTTATGTGTATTATGATACAGCTGGAATTAATTTTCTTCTTCCTTACTGAATTGATAAAAATCTACCAACTGTTTTTGCATTATTATAAAGTCTTGGTGTTACTTTTGGTTGGTGATGTTTTTTATAAGGGCCAGGTTATTTCCATAATTTATGATGCTCTGAGATTTAGTACAGATAACTTATTCACAATTGTTCACAATCATCTATCTTTGAAAAGACATTTTTGTATTGTGTCCAGGGCCCTCAGAATTCATGTAAAATAGTACATGGAAGGCCTGATATACCTCCCTGGCTTTTCAGGATATACTAAGGACAGATTACACTTTGCCCAAAACAGCTCTCTATTTCTGAGCAGCCAATTCCAAAATAAGTTCTTTAGTTTGTTCCAGATACTTGTGATTTTCGGTGATGTGATTATTTCCATAAAAACCACTTATGATGGAATCTTATGTGAGTACTGGAATTTGGGTGAAGAAGCACATACAAATATCTGAGAGTCTAATTTGGCCCAGTACCAGCAACGCTCTTTGTTATAAGAAAGCCACATGGAGAGTGGAGATCGTTACCAAAATCTTTTTCTTCCTGTTCCAGGAGGCTCTTGGCAAGAGAAAGTATAATCATCAAAGCTTTATTCTTTTGTTCATTTTTTTCCTTTCATTGTCATGTGTGCCAAAATGAAATCACTGATTTAGAGTAACTTCTGAAAGCCAATCTATTATCAGTATAGTTTGTTGCTTCCGAAACGCCAGTCATTGGGCTTTTACTGATGTTTGAAGGTTGTTCAGAAGAATTACACCAAGATATACATGCTTACAAGTAGATAATCTACAGAGAAAATCTACAGAGAAAAAGACATCATGGACTCCTAGCATTTGCTTGTAGGATTGAAAATCCTGATCACAATAGTAGATTTGAAGGAGTTCACGCAATATAGGAAAGTATTACAAAGCTCAGGGATTTGTCACCATCTTTTAATCAAGCATCTGGCCTCCTTCCTACAGTCCTGTTTTCATGTGATTAAAAAAGAATGTTATATATATATTCTATCTCCTCCCTCAGGACATCCATAACCTTTTTATTCAGAGAGGCATCCAACCACAGTGACTTTGGTTGGAGGAGAAGAGAATCTGTGCTCCAGCCCGGTGATGAAGTGTGCCAGCTTTCACCAACCAAAAGAGAGCAAAACTATGCGCCAAATGTTAAGGGCGCATATTTGTAACAAGCACAATGTCTGTTACTCTGATACTGCCTTGGTTTGTTTATCCCAGAAAGAGAATATGTCACCATGAATATCAGTCTTGCCTAAATGGTAGGAGAGAAAGACGGTAGGAGAGTATTTAGGAACATGCCGAGGGACATGTTTTTATTTTCATCCTCACCATTTCTTTAACTTTGTTGTCTCCTGTTTTGTGTCTTCCTCATTTTCATACTAATTTGCCTTTTGAGAAAAATGGGTGTAATGCTATTTGAATTAATAGTTCAATAGAACGAAGCCACCTCTGATGCTTGATATCTAAAAATGTCTTGACTTATAGGAAGGGTATAACTGCTTCCATATCTGTCCCCTTGAAGATGAGAATTGAGGGGATATTCCTATTTGATTAGAACAACATGGGGCCATATGTTTGGGTGGCTCTGTAGAGATAAAAGACCTTATTCTGAATCTTTTAATTTCAAAATAACTATGACTTAGGGTCACCCTGCCTTTGTTTTATGACATGAAGGATGACAAAACAACAGCAGAGAGGTTTCTTTGCTCATTGAAGCCATTGGCAGCTTAACTGCAGAGTCACAAGAAGGAGTAAAATATTGGTCCATATGGAAATCGAATTAAAAAGCCAGAAATCTGAAGGCCTTGGTGATTAGCAATGAATAAACACTGTCCTCTCCCCATAAAGTGATCAAATGTATTTCTCTTGGTTGCTTGTCAGCTACTTCTTAGAAGACAACTTGTTATCTCCTAACAACGTTAGGGAACTAGTAATGGCACTGAAACACAGTCTCTCTTCTCTCCTATTTCCCTACGTTATGGCAGCAAATACAACATTAAGTTGTATTTGGGGGATAGTTTCTACTCTCTGGAAAACTCATAATTTGATCAAGAAGTATACATAACAGCCAATAATTCAATTTCAGGCCAGGATGCGCATTTATTATTCTCTTATTAGATACACGCATCTCAACTCAGTCTCCAGGCTGGCTTTTCTGCTAGGAACTAACAAGCTTTTATTCTTTGATGATTCACTTTTTAAAGCAACAGCAACAGGCCTCCCTTCCCCCTTGAGCCTTGGTGTTCCCGTCCTGACAGTGGTGATGTTTCCTGAGAAGTAGTCTCTCCTTTACAACTCGCTTGACTGAGGTTTCCCTCGGTTATCTGCCTCCATTTCAAGTATTTATGTTTAAATGAACACTGCCCTGGGAAAGTTCCCGGAAAGGTCTTACTGGATGAACGATGGTGGTGATTCTGATTTTAAAACAAAGTCAAAATCTAAGTGCTGATCCTTGAAAAAAATCTGGAAGTTATCTATCCATATAGCGCTGCCCCCTTCAAAGCTGTTACATCAGGGATTGCGTTGCCAACATGCTTCCGGGGCTCTGATGTCTCAGCAACACCTACTGCGTTTTTCCTTTTCACAGCCAGTTAATAAACCACTTAAGAAAATCTGCCTTTCTGACCCAGCACGGTATGACCCAGGTAGACTGTGGTCCACATCCGAAAAGGCATAGCCTGGATGACTTTGAGCTGTTTCCCCAGTCAAGCCCAACCCTAAGGCCTGGAGGTCTGCCTCTGTGAAGGAGATGCACCAGATGTGCTGCTGCCTCAGCTCTAATTTTCACTCCTTTGTTTTAAATGATAACTTGTTTGCCTGGTTGAAGAGAATGCAGAATTAACTCTACTCGCTTGCACGTGTTCTTCAATAATTATTGGATCACTATTTTCCAAATTATGTTTCATGAAACGCTGATCATATGTCTTTGTGAAAAGAGAGATCACATACATGTTTCCTGAATTCCACACCATTCTTAGAGAGTATTAAAGGTTTTAAGGAGTCTTACAGGTTAGGAATTTGTCTCTCTTTGGGCAGTTCAGTGGTAAACAACATACTCCAGCTATCAGAACCTTTTTATTTGTAATACGTAGTAACATCCCACAAATATGCTTTGGGAAATGCCATGCTGGCCCCACTGAGCAGCGTGTTTCCATCAAAGCTGGGCTCTGACAAGTAACACACTTGAAGATGGATGCCGTTCCCTTGTTCTCTGACCCCCGCCTGCTATCTTTAGGGAAGTCCTACTCCAAATGTGGTCTGTGGTTCAGGGCTGGGTCTGAAATTGTTTGTTACCAGTCCGTGATGAGATGAGGAGCTTGTGCCAGAATGCAAATCAATGCACTGTTTCTTTCATCAAGAAAGTATTGCTGTCTTTCTGCATGTAAATCAATGAGGTTAGAACACTCCCTCACACCCTAAACAAAAATAAACTCAAAATGGCTTAAAGACTTAACTATAAGACATGAGACCATAAAAAATTCCTAGAAGAGAACATAGGCAAAACATTCTCTGACATAAATCATAGCAATGTTTTCTTAGGTCAGTCTCCCAAGGCAATAGGAATAAAAGCAAAAATAAACAAATGGGACCTCATCAAACTTACAAGCTTTTGCACAGCAAAGGAAACCATAAGAAAAACAAAAAGACAACCTGCAGACTGGGACAAAATATTTACAAATGATGTGGCCTACAAGGGCTTAATTTCTAAAATATACAAACAGCTCATACGACTCAATAACAAAAACAAACCACCCAGTCAAAAAATGGGCAGAAGACCTAAACAGACATTTCTCCAAAGACGGATGGCCAACAGGTACACGAAAAGACACTCAACATTGCTGATTATCAGAGAAATGCAAATCGAAACCACAATGAGGTATCACCTCACACCAGTCAGAATGGCCATCATTAAAAAGTCTACGAATAATAAATGCTGGAGAGGGTGTGGAAAAAAGGGAACCCTCCTACATTGTTGGTGGGAATGTAAATTGGTGAAGTCACTATGGACAACAGTATGGAGGTTCCTTAGAAAACTAAAAATAGAGGTACCATATGATTCAGCAATCCCATTCCTGGGATTACATCCAGAAAAGACAAAAACTCTAATTTCAAAAGATACATGCATACCAATGTTCATAGCAGCACTATTTACAATAGGCAAGACATGGAAGCAACTTAAATGTCCATTGACAGATGAATGGATGAAGAAGATGTGGTACATATATAAATGGAATACTACTCAGCCATAAAAAGAATGAAATAATGCCATTTGTAGCAGCATGGATGGACTTAACAGATTATCATACTAAGCGAAGTAAGTCAGAACGAGAAAGACAAATATCATATGATATCACTTATATGTGGAATCTAAAATATGCTACAAATGAACTTATTTACAAAATAGAAACAGACTCACAGACATAGGAAACAAATTTATGGTTAGCAAAGGAAAAAAGGGGTGAGTGAGGAATAAGGAGTTTGGAATTAGCAGATATACACCACTATATATAAAATAGGTAAACAACAAGGACCTACTGCATAGCACAGGGAACTCTATTCAGTATCCCGTAATAGGGTTTCCCTGGTGGCACAGTGGTTAAGAATCCACCTGCCAATGCAGGGGACACGGGTTCGAGCAGCCCTGGTCCGGGAAGATCCCACATGCTGTGGAGCAACTAAGCCCGTGTGCCACAACTACTGAGCCTGTGCTCTAGAGCCTGTGAGCCACAACTACTGAACCTGTGTGCCACAACTACTGAGCCTGCGCTCTAGAGCCCATGCTCCGCAAGAAGAGAAGCCACCGCAGTGAGAAGCCCGTGCACCGCAAAGAAGAGTAGCCCCTGCTCTCCGCAACTAGAGAAAGCCCTCACACAGCAACGAAGACCCAATGCAGCCAAAAATAAATAGAATTTTAAAAATACCCTGTAAAAAAGCATAACGGAAAAGAATATGAAATGGAATATGTGTATGTGTGTCTGTGTATCTCACTTTCCTGTACACCAGAAACTAACACAACATTGTAAATCAACTATACTTCAACTAAAAAAAAGAAAGTATTGCTGTCCTGCTGTGAAAAATAGTGTCAGCTGAACTAAATAAAAAATGTGCTTAGTTACAAGTTCACGTATCAGCACTAAGTCTTTGGACCCAACATTCAGCAAACTTGCTTAGATTACTTCAATGATTCTCAACCTCGTCTCCACACTTGAATTATCTGAGGATCTTTTAAATAGTAGTGATGCCTGAGCCCAACATCAGACCAAAATCAAGCAATAACCAATAACTTGTCCAAATGAAAACCCTGCAAAATCTCTTGTGGCCGAGTCTTGACATGGGTAAATTTTTAAAAAAAAAAAAAAGCTCCCCAGGTGATTCTAATGTACTAACAGGGTTGGAATCGCTGCCTTAGAACAAAATTACCTTGGCATAAGGTTGGTTGTATGATGTCAGCTGTCCATTTACAATTCTTATCATGCTGGTTGCATGAGCCTCTTCAGGAGGTGCCCTGTGATTAGAGGTCACTCACTGCTGGACAGGCAGCACTTATATGACCTTCAGAACTTGTGTCCATGTAAGGTATCCATCCTTCCCAACACACACACACATTCGCGCTCTCTCTCTCTCTCTCTCTCTCTCTCTCTCTCTCTCTCTCTCTCTCTCTCACCTTTTTGACGTTCCCTTGCCTCATTGCCTCTCTGTGCTTTTAGAAATGTAATCTGGCTTTTGCATAGGAGCGTGGCAATCTGCCACCTTGTGATCAGCCTCCTTTCTTGCAAGCAGTGGTTGAAACCTTGCTCTGCTCTCTATGATTCTCGGGAGCACCGTGATCATACTTAAAGA
Source organism: Neophocaena asiaeorientalis asiaeorientalis (assembly GCF_003031525.2). Classification (NCBI taxonomy): domain Eukaryota; kingdom Metazoa; phylum Chordata; class Mammalia; order Artiodactyla; family Phocoenidae; genus Neophocaena; species Neophocaena asiaeorientalis. Next base: position 647,681 of record NW_020173916.1, read on the forward strand.
AGAAGATGGGGGAGGAGGGGAAGGAGGAGAGCGTATCCACATGCCAGAGGAGGACTTCTACGTGCTTCTTGACTTGATAGCTGCTGCTCTAGGGTGAGATTGCAGAAGTTGCCGCCAGCTGCCCCTGATCTGGGTATCTGTCCCCGAGGCTGTCGTCACTGGGGCATTTGCCCTCTTATCATCCAGACATCACCAGCTCCCACAGCGTAACGTGTGAAAACTGACTTTGCCATGATTGGGAGACTTTCAGTGTTATCTATGTTTCTAAATCATTCCTAGCATTCTAAATTACATTGATTCAGGTATTTATTTGTTATACGCTACAGCATTTGTCAGCGTGCTTGAGAATATGCCGCTTGAATGATGCCCGTGGGAAAATGTGGAACAAGAGATATTACATCCTGCATTTTATCAAACACTTACCCTTGTCTTGCTTCACAGCCATTATCCACACTCACTCCGACACATCAAAATCACATGTTCACTTCCACCCATGTGCTAGCCTATTTCTACTTAGGAGCCCCAGCTATTTTAAGATATATATTTTCAGAACAGCTCCAGGTCAACCTTCAAGCATGTCCAGCTTTGGAAGCAACCAGTATACATTGTCTGGAATATCGGATCTCCGAGGAGGAAGGAAAAGGGAGCACAGTTCCACTGGGCCACTTCTACATGCAGTGAGAGCGCTGTGCAAAGCCCCTTAGAGGCAAGATCACAAAACCCCCGTAAGGTAGGGGCTGCTACCAACCTTTCACGGATGAGTAAACTAAGATATGGGAAGGTTAAGTCACTTCCCCAGCGAATGACAGGACTTGATTGAAACGTGGTTTTTCTGGCCTCCTTTTCCCCTCCATGTCTTCTCCATATGCTCAGTTTTGCCCCTCATTGCCCTGTACGTGCATTTGTTGTCTAAAAGCAATTTTGTTGCTGAAACATCTTAGTTTTAAAGGGAAAAATGCTGTCTGCACGCCATTCTCAGCTTTGCTGTGATAATACGTTGTCACAGGCAGAAGGGACTCAGGAAGTATCTGCTAATTCTGCAGGCCTAGAGTTAGGTGGAGTGTAGCACTCACAAGAAGGAAGTGAAATGACCCTCACCCTCAAGGAGGTGATGACCTTGTCAAGGACACACAGAGAAAGCATAGAATGATTATGAAAAGCTAAATTCCATTTGAGTGCAATAGAACGTTCCCTAGATAAATAACAGAACTGGTCACTTGCCTCATCTTTCTTTAAGCCAGAGGATGCTCTTCACCTATAATAGCAGAAATGAGGAAAGATCATTTCTCATTATTAAAAAGCTGATTCTGTTGGTTAAATTTTTTTTCTCAGCTCATTAAAATTACCACCATGGGGCTTCCTTGACGGTGCAGTGGTTGAGAATCTGCCTGCCAATGCAGGGGACACGGGTTCGAGCCCTGGTCTGGGAAGGTCCCACATGCCGCCGAGCAGCTGGGCCCGCGAGCCACAACTACTGCGCCTGCGCGTCTGGAGCCTGTGCTCCGCAACAACAGAGGCCGCGACAGTGAGAGGCCCGCGCACCGCGATGAAGAGTAGCCCCCGCTCGCCGCAACTAGAGAAAGCCTGCGCACGGAAACGAAGACCCAACACAGACAAAAAAATAAATAAATAAATAAAATTAAAAGTGTTTCTTATTAAAAAAAAATTACCACCATGAATAGGAATGTTATTAAGACCTGCTCTCAGCATTTCCCCTTTTCTGTTTGATTAGTTTTTACCTAGAGGTTTAGATATTAGCCATGAGTTCTCATTACTTGTTGGAACCTTACTCTCTAGTCTATGGTAAATAATAATGAAAACAATAACGGACAGTTATCCAGAATTTACTATGTGCCAAGTGCTCTACCTAATATTATCTTAAGTCTTACAAAAATCCTTAGAAGTAAGTAGGCGACTTTTTTTTCTCTCCATTTTATGCAAGAGGAAATGGAGACTAAGAGAAGTGAAATAACTTGTCCAAGATCACCTGACTGGGACATGGTAGAGCCAATACTCCAATGCAGCTAAGACATGGAGGGACCACGGGCCTGCTGTCAGAAAAACGATGGATTAAAAAGGTGGCTTGTTCTTCAGGGAAAAGAAGAGAAACGGCGAGGTTGAGCTTCAACATGTGTACAGGGCAAATTCTCATCAAATATGGCTCTGTCGAAATTCTGTACCATCTGCGGTGTCAGAATTGGGATTTACTCACCGTGCTGGTGTGCAGTATTCAGCTGCGGGCCAGTTCTTAATCACCTCAGGCCAGTTGACCTTCTACCTTAAAACCTTGGCTCACAAAATACCTGCTGACCTAAATCCCTGAATGACAAAACCTTCATTACATAGTGAGAACTGACTTAAAGGCACATGAAGAGAAAGTCTTACCCAGCTGGGTTGGGTCGCTCTCAAGAGATTGTTCTGTGTGACTTTCACAAGGAATGAGATTGCAGGAAGTGGTCCACTTCCCTCCAAAAGCATGAAGAAGGAGGTCTCGGGAATTTGTGTGGTCTGTTCTGTGTAGGAAGTTCCATACTGTGCTTTGGTTAGGTGCTTAGCTATCAATTTTTTAAAGCATCTTTTCTGTGCCAGGCACTTCAGGTTTATAATTGCTATTCTTCCCAACCCATGAGGTAGGTGTCATCAATCTTGCAGGACATGGTGGGGATACTGGTGTGTAGCGATGGGAAATAACTTCTTCAGAGTCATATAGCTAATATGTGTCTTAGTTGGGATCTGTAGCCTAGTCTTTTTATCTCCCAAGCCTGATATCCTCTACTGCACTGTGTTGCCTTAGCTCATCCTATACCCTGACCCCTGACTCCCTCTTTTAGGTATAAAAGACCTGAGAAAAAGCTCAGCACCATATTTTTCTTGTTTTGCTTTGCTTTTGTTTTTTCTCCAAATTGATGTATAGTTGATTTATAATATTTGTTAGTTTCAGGTGTACAGCAAAATGATTCAGTTATATATATATTTTTAATTAATTTTCATTTTTGGCTGCGTTGGGTCTTTGTTGCTGTGCACGGGCTTTCTCTAGTTGCGGCGAGCGGGGGCTGCTCTTCGTTGCGGTGTGCGGGCTTCTCGTTGCGGTGGCTTCTCTTGTTGTAGAGCACGGGCTCTAGGCGCTCGGGCTTCAGTAGTTGTGACACACAGGCTCAGTAGTTGTGGCGCACGGGCTTAGTGGCTCTATGGCATCTGGGATCTTCCCAGACCAGGGCTCAAACCCATGTCCCCTGCATTGGCAGGCGGATTCCAAACCACTGTGCCACCAGTGGTTTGGAACTGGGAAGTCCCAGTTATATATATTTTTTCAGATTGTTTTTCATTATGGTTTATGTCAGGACATTGAATACAGTTCCCTGTGCTATACAGTAGGTCCATGTTGTTTATGTGTTTTATATATAGTTATGTGTATCTGTTAATCCCAGACTCCTGATTTTATCCCTCCCTCCCTTCCCCTTTGGTAGCCATAAGTGTGTTTTCTATGTCTGTGAGTCTGTTTCTGTTTCGTAGATAAGTTCATTTGTGTCATATTTTAGGTTCCACACGTAAGTGATATCATATGGTATTTGTCTTTCTCTGTCTGGCTTACTTCACTTAGTATGATTTTCTCCCGGTCCATCCATGTTGAAGAGCTCAGCAGTATCTTGTCCACTGCTGGTAGGAGTTGCTGTTAGAGAAGGACTACAGAAATCTCTCTCACCTCTCAGCAGAGTGCACGTACCCAGTGCATCCATTGGGAGACTTCCCTTGTGGGTTTCCCCACATCCTAGTTGAAACGTTGGTATCAGCAGTGGGCAAGGGGTTGAACAAATGGTCATCCCTGAGATTTGTCACATCCTCTTCTCCTTTGTTCCCTATATGAACATCTACTAAGTGCAGGTCATTTTTCCTGCAGTGTTTCCTTAAGTGGAAGAATGCTTCTAACCCATACTTTTCCTCATGGAACCACTAGACCTTGAAGCAGCCTTAACTGGTTGTGCCATGTGCTGCCCGCTAAGAAAAGGACAGCGGTGATGCAGAGTTCTGGGACTTCCGTGATTCTGAGGTGGGGTCTGTACAGATAGAAAACCCCCATTTTTAGGTTATCCGGCTTTGGGCACTCCCAGTGAGAGCTCAGGGGTTCCACTCATGCATTGGAATTTTGTGCCCACTTTGGAATGCAGTGATCTTGTGCACTAAAGGCGGACCTCTTTTTAGGGTAGTCTGTCTGAAATGCAAGGAGGTTATAGGGACACACATGTTCATATTGGGGTTGTTTGCTCCTTCTTTTCTTCTCTCTTGGTGTGAGCACATTCCCCCAGGTTATGTGCAGGTCCTCTACTTGGGACCTCAATGGAGCAGGAACTGTCTCAGTTTAATTCTCCCAGAGACCTGCCATTGCCCACACAGCACTGTGGACACAGCCCTTCCCCAAAACACAAAGCCCCAAGACAAGTGAAGCATGCCCCTTGTGGTCACTAGTTGGCATTCAAAGAAGGTGTGAACACACGCACGTACGCATGCACGCACACCACTAGTTAAAATACTTTATTGCGGAAAAACACTTACAAGCAAAGAAGTAGTAGAGCTCCCACGGCCCCTCTACTGGAGCCCTTTCTAGAATACATCCAGCCCACAAAGCCCAGCCTAATCACAGCCTTCTATGGGATAATGTGGGCTCAAGGAGGTCATTCATACAGGGAGCACCTTTGTCTAGCAGGCTGCCTCAGGCTGTGAACAAAGTCTACTTCTTTTCATGCAATAAGGAACAAAGGGCATTTCAAAAAGTAGGAGTTATAGGCGCTGCCAGCCAGTAACTTTTCTGTTTTGTTCCCTCCTCAGCCGTTTTCCTTCTGTAATCTCTTGATTTTTCTCTGAGAAGGTAGCAATTTTGGATTCGTGTTAGATTTGTGAACTGGGTCAGTAAATTTCTAATTGACATGCACGGTTAGCTGTTCACTTAGTGGATAATTGGTTAAATATACCCAGAATATTTACTGAAGGAGGAAGAAATCCCCAAAGCACATCAGAATAGTTGGGGAGCCTTTTATTCTAGTGCAGCATTTTCTTTGGGAGCAGTTACTGGTGTCTTAAAAAGAGATCTGCCTCCCTTCCCAATTAGGACTCCATTTAAACATACACCCTTTATTTCATCCCTACTAAATAGAGCTTTATTATATAGAGACCACAGGCCTAGCACTGTGTCCGTCAAGAAATACTCAGTAAATGTTTATCATTACAACTAACCTATTCCAATAACAAATTTGATACTCTGGTTTAAACCTGCCATTTGCCGTAATTCTAGGCAGCAAATGACTGATGACGCTTGCAGTCACCATTAAGAGAATTGATGTATTTGTCAATAGGTATTTACTGTCTTGTACAGACCAGGGACGGTGCTGGTTATTAGGTACACCACGGACAAGAGGTACTATCTCTGCCCTTGAGGAACAAAGACTAGCATGAACGGCCAACTCTGAACTATCAGTTGGCTCTTGTATTTTAAGTCACCCTAAAACATGGTGGTTTGAAAGAGGAAAAAATTTATTCTTTCTCCTAGTCAATAGGGTGGCTAGGTCTGTTACAGATAGCCTATAGGTTCTGTTTATCTTTCCTGAGCTCACTCATACATTTGTGGTCAGCTTGTGAGCCGGGTTCTAGGACGGGCTTGTCAAGGACAGCTCAATCGCTCTAGAACGGGCTCATCTAGGACAACTTCACTTTTCCTCCATGTGTCTTTCACTGAAATCCCATGAATCTGTTTTTATATTTCATTCATTTATTCATTTAACCCTTATTGAGCAATGTTTCTGTGTCTCAGACACTATGTGGACCTGCCTTTAAATTGCTCAGGAATGAGTTCTAGGCTGATGGCAGACATTTAGGACTTAGCAGCCTGTGGGTGGTGGTAAAAGCATCAGAGCAGAGGCGATCGTCTAGGGAGGAAGGGGAGGCAGAGAAGGTGATCTGGAAGTGAAGGGACTCCTCAGGAGTGAGAGAAGGAAAAGCAGGAGAAGCAGGTACTAAGGAAGCCAAGGGGGTCGGAGCTTCAGGAAATAATCAGTAGAGCAGAATGCAGGAAGGAGGTAATTGAATGCAAGCTTCTCATATGTCCCTCTTAACATCCGGACTTCGTAGCCCAGTTCATTTCAATACAGAACAAATGTCTCCCCACTTCTCACACCTTTTTAGACTTCTTGTAAATAACTAGCATAAATCATTGAAATGAGTTCGGTTAGAATGACCCTTGATAGAGGGAGTGATGACTAATCACACACTGCCAGACTGCTAAAGAAAGAGTAGGTCTTTGTAAAGATGTCATCGATTTTTCTTCTCCACAGTGCACGGAAAGTTTAAGCCTTTGCCAGGACTGATTTATTCTTTTGTTGTTTGTCCTTTTTAATATAGTTAAGCTTGCTCGATATTTTTTAATAGCCTAAAAATATTGGACCACTGGGCATTCAAATTAAAAGTAAATTGCCTCTTGAGTTCAGTATTTTCAAACTGACATTCTTTGAAGTTGTATTAATATGCCGCAATCAAGGATGACATTACGTGAGTTTCCAATAAAGCAAGTTTTCTGCCAACTTTACAAACATGTGCATCCTTGCTAGACGATGGAAATTGATTCCTTGTCTAACAGAGAGGGTCTCTTGCAGAATCAAAGAGCTAGTATATAAAAAGCACAGACACACAGTTTTGTGGTGAAGAACTGTTGAGATGACAATATGATATAGAGTCCATGTAATTGAGCTGAGTTTTCATCTAGGATTTACGAATTTACATCTCAAGGATATGTGAACTTAACCGTGCAAAACTGGATGAAAGTTTTCTGTACAGGGTGTCCCCTCATCCAAGGTCAAGTAACTCTTCTTAGTGGCCTCAAAAAATGAAAGAAGCTTTGTTTTTTCAGGATGAGAAAATCAAAAATTAGTTAACTTCTCATAGTGTAAGGTGGTCCGGAGGATTGGGGGGACAATTCTTTTTAAAGGAAGTCTTGTAGTTGGATTACCCCTTAATTAAAACTACATTAGGCTACTACCCATTTCTAAACTAAGACCAGAGGCTACAGCTGCTAGACTCGGCTCAGTACCCTTTTTACCAAGACAGCAAAATGTCATGGTAGAAAAGGATGCACTCATGCGCCAACCTCTAACAACATCTTTTCCCCCTATGCCTATCCAGTACTACTCTCCTGTGTCTCAGTTAAACCTGTGCTGAGACAGTATCCTGTACCTTCAAATGTAGGTTGGGGTCTCCATGGTGGAACCTGAAAGCTAACCAAGGAGTCTGTATATTCCTTTGACTTGTGAAACTTTTTGACGTCCCGTCATCCTTTTTTCACCTGTCTCCTGGCCTCAGGAAAGGGCTTTGCAAAGAAAGGAATAATACCTCTGCAAGTAGGGGGAAGAGGTTAGACTTAACAGAGAATCTGAACTTTGTCTTCTCTCCTGCTTAGTTCTATTCCTGTGTGGGGTAGAGGAGTGGGGATGGAAAATCGGAAATGGACCTGTTTCCCTAGAATGCTCCAAGGGGTAGTATGTATCATCTTTATGCAATGGTGCCTAATTCGTTTGTACATAGAGGAGTTCATCAGATCAACCAACACATTCATATGCTTGTTAATGAATAGCATCGGGTTATAAATGACACCAAATTAACATGGGAAACACAAGTGAGAACTAAAACCCAGGGAGCGTAATTGTTCATGCTTCTTTCCTGCTGTAAACATCAGTTGACGTACCTTTTTTTCCTTCAGTCAGTCAGTTCCAGGCCCCATGTTGGGCTAGAATAAGGTTTCTCAACCTCAGCACTATTGACCTTTGGGGCCAGATCATTCTTTTTTTTTTTTTAACATCTTTAGTATAGTTGCTTTACAATGGTGTGTTAGTTTCTGCTGTATAACAAAGTGAATCATAAATACATATACATATATCCCCATATATCCTCCCTTTTGTGTCTCCCTCCCACCCCTCTAGGTGGTCACAAGAGCACCGAGCTGATCTCCCTGTGCCATGCGGATGCTTCCCACTAGCTGTCTGTTTTACATTTGGTAGTGTATATATGTCCATGCCACTCTGTCACTTCATCCCGGCTTACCCTTCCCCCTCCCCGTGCCCTCAGGCCAGATCATTCTTTGTTGTCAGGGGCTATCCTGAAAGTGGTGGGGTGTGGAGCAGATACCTGGACTCTATGCAGTAGATAGTAGTAGCAGCGTCTCAGCTGGCCCCCCGCCCCCTGAGTTGTGACAACAAAAAATATCTCCAGACATTGCCACATGTCTCATGAGAAGACACATCACCCTGTTAAGCACCCCTTGGCTGTATAATAACTATGCCAATCAGAAAGCTATGGTCTGAGAATTACTCTTTAGGAGACATTCATAATGCTTCTGTTTAATCACCACCAATGCCCTGCTTCCTTAGATTGCTAAGGTCATAATTTCAATTTAATCCAAATTCCGCCTCCCAATCCTTCCCTCATCCCTCCAAAAGCTTTTTTTTTTTCCATTAATTTTATATTTGGGTTTTTCCCATGGTTGGCTTACCAGCTTATAAGTGCAAGTTCTTTTTCCTTTATTTTTTAACAGAAGTATAATTGATTTAAAATGTTGTGTTAGTTTTAGGTGTACAGCAAAGTGATTCAGTTATACATATGTATATATATGTATATACATATATATGTAAATCTGTCTTTTTTTTATAAATCTATTTTTTAGATTCTTTTCCATTATAGAATATATTGAGTGTAGTTCCCTGTTCTATATATTAGGCCCTTGTTGGTTGTCTATTTCATATATAGTAATGGGTATATGTTAATTCCAAACTCCTAATTTATCCCTCCCTACCAAAAGCTTCTTAAGTTATCTAAACTATTTATAAGACTTTCCAGTAGAGCTCAATGCAACGATTTCACAGAAGAGAGCTGAGAGCTCTGGTTCAATGAGTCCTTCCCCAGTCATTGTTTCCCCCTTGTGTCTACTATAGGAGATCTGGAGAAGTATGACAGAGTTCCTTCCTTCCAGGAGCTTAGTGTCAAAACTCCCACATGGGAGAAGTAATGTCAGTCAGTTTATGTCCAGGGCCCAGGCTCAAGCATAATCTCGTTCACTCTTTTCAATGAAATCCTTTGAGAAAGCTTCCCTCTGTTCACTCTCTTTCTTCAGCAGAGCTGATGATGAGCAGAGATGAAAGTATTCTTCAGTGTTTTCTTTTGCCTGTTTTCATATCTAGTTCAAAATTCAAAAGCTTAGAATATTAAACCTAACCATTGAGAATGAACTCACACAGGCTAGGTACCTATCACTATGCCAGGCACTGGGCTAGCTGCTTCCTTCAGAGTATTTAGTTCTTAAAACATCCCTAAAAATTATCTATCACTTTTCCCTATGTCCTCTTGGTTCCATGAGATCAGGAAAAAGGAATTTTGTGAAGCCTTGCATAATATTTTAAAGGACAAACAGGAATTCAACTCGTCCAAGTTCAGAGAAATCAGTCCTCTGAAGGATAATCAAAGAACAGAATTAAATTTACCTCTCAGCTAATTTAATAGGTTTTGATTTATTCTTTTCAAAAGCAGCTTCAATTTATCTGGTTCCTGTTTTTAGCTTTGCTTTTATTCCCTTATCATAGTAAGACGCTCTCAGTGAGTTATGTAACTTGAACAAGGTCCATTCCTTCGTTGGGTCTCCATATCCTTATGTGTTTAAATGAGGGGAAAAATGGGTTGAATGGGGGCTGAATTGACTTCTTGCTGTATGTATCTCAGTGGTTCAAAATAAGACTCAGTTTGTTGCTAGGTTCCTAGCAACTTTATGCACAGTCAGAATGGATGGAAATTGGACTAATGGATATGGTTGAAGTCTGATTTCATAAAAGTTCCAAGTGTTTGCTGCCTTCAGCTGGGTGGTTCAATGTTCAAAAAGTTCGAGGACTTCGTGGCCAAATGGTGATGGCCATGGGCTTCTCCTTTTCCAGATTCTTGCTGAAACTGGTAATCTTGATTCTGGGCAGCTTTGAGAAGAGGAATGGCCCAGGCTGTCTTTATTTCAAACATTTGTTAGTATGATCAAATTATCTAAGTAACTTGCCCAATATCACACCATTAGAAAATGGAGGAATTGAGGTTCAAACCCAAATTGTCTTGCCTGAGCTGTGCTCTACTTTCTCTGCAAGGGAGGCTCTCAGGACTGCCTCAAGGAGGATGAGGTCTTAACCATGCTTTTCCTTGGTGACCTTAGCTCTTCCTTTTAGTGCCTCTAAACTTGGCTTCAGAGACCTGATGCTGTCACGATCCTGATGTGTAGAACCGCCCATTTGGTACCGTTTGGTGGAGAAGTGCTTCGGAGCAAGGAGGATCCCCTTAGCACAGAAAGTCAGAGCTGAGGGTGAGAGGGATCAGCTGTTTGGTAGACGAGCACCCAAGCCACTGCACTTCACACCTCTATTTCCTGACGCAGGATCCTAGGTATCAAGCTTCACATCCCTCCTCAGCCTACTGTCCCTCATCTTGGGGCTTTCCCATCTACTCCCATGTTTACCTAGTTCTGTGGGAAGTTGAATTAACAACCCACATTCTCTTGGAATAGAAACTATTGCTGGGTGACTGTTAGGTACAAGGATGGGATATTTATTCATCTAACTAAAAGGGTAGAGTTTTCCAAATTGCCCAGTTGTCTTTTAGGTGATAGCCTATTGTTCATAGAATCAGCTCCCCTCTCCTGTGAGCACTACAGCTGCTCTAATACTCCTCCACCTAGTTTGGAAGCTGATGTTTTGGATGATAGAGGAGTTTAATGAATGGTTAGAAAAGCGGAGTGATACGCCTGTGTGAAAAGAAGTGGGGGAACCTTGTGGAATATTGCCTCAAGCGGGGCCTCCAGCCCACCTCTCCTCACCCCTGTGCACCGCACCGGGCTTTGGATGACGAGCAGCAATTACCATGGCCGCCATTTCTTTGAAGGCCCAGTCTAAGCCAAGTACATGTCAAGTTTCTCTAATCTCTGTTTAAATCCTGTATTGTAGCTATTTTATCCCAATTTCATACATGAGGTAACTGAGGCTCACAGAGTTTAGTTGAGCCAGGACTAGGAATCTAGGAGGTGTTCAAAACACAGTTTGATTTGAAGTTTGAACTCTTTAAGTGATCTAAACCAGCCTTTGGATAGATTCGCTCCTCCATCTGGGGTATCACCTAGGTTGGTGACTTAAACTGTTGCTCAAGATGTGACTAAGTTTCAATTTATCTTCTCTATTTACAAAATAATTTATTCTAGAGTAATAGCTATACTAGTCACATAAAACACTGCTTCAGTAAATCTCTTGTTAGCTATAAAAATGGGAGCCGCATCAATTTGCATTCAAATGTGTTTGTCCATAAATAGAAAACCTGGTTTATTGAGTATCTTCATTTCTGAACTTCTTATGTATTTATTTTTTTTTACGGTACGCGGGCCTCTCACTGCTATGGCCTCTCCCGTTGCGGAACACAGGCTCCGGACGCGCAGGCCCAGCGGCCATGGCTCACGGGCCCAGCCGCTCCGCGGCATGTGGGATCCTCCCGGACAGGGGCACGAACCTGTGTCCCCTGCACCGGCAGGCGGACTCTCAACCACTGCGCCACCAGGGAAGCCCTGAACTTTCTTCTTTAACTTGGGGTCTTTCACTTTTCTTTTCATGTGGGCAACACTGCCCATCCCTGTAAATTTGAAACTGGTCAGGTTCAAAAGCCTTCAAAGCCTTGCTCAACTCCAACCTCGGCCTTTGCCTTCCTGGATCTATTGCCAGTGCTCCCCCTGCTCCAGGCACTTTTGCTATCAATCCCTCCCCATTGATTTCAAAGCACTTTGTTGAGGCCTTCCATTTTGATCTTATCACTGCCTGCCTAAGATTAAAGGGTTTCATCTTTCGGTAGAGGGCAGGACCCACATCTTCTTTGAACACCGTGCCTACCCAATACAGGTGTCTCAATTGAAGATGCAACGCTGATGTTTTAGAAACGAGGCCGGGTGTCATATCAAGGAAACAGGAACCTCTGTTACCTCTTAATGCACAAAAGTATACTTCTCAGAATTGGAAGATACTGGGTGTTACACATCACTGTTAAGGGCATGTTTGTCTTACTAGTAAGAGGCTTTCACAGATCATGTTGCACAATTAGGTCTGTCTCTCGAGTGTTGTTTTACCTTAATGGAAATTTTCAAATGCAGAGTGAACAATAGATTCATTACTTCATCAAGGCAATTAGCGTCCACATAGAGTTTGCTTGCAGGTTATTTCAGGTTAAAAAGGTTTGGTTTGCTGATTGTATTTTTCAGTATTTTTAATCCTGAGCTGTGAGAATCCATTCATACATATCATTTTCCCCTAGTGCCTTCTGCTGGGTGCAGTTACCTGCAGCACATACTGCTCTACGTGGTATCCTGCAGGTCCTTCCGAATCTGTCTTCGCCAGTGCGTTAATGAGAGACAGCTAGTGGAATGGAAAGAACACCGAACTCATGTTCAACAAACCTGGGTTTCAGTCCTACCTCTGACACTCACTGGATGATTGGGATAAGTGAGGGTAAAATAGAGACAATAGTAGGATCGAAATTTACAGGACTCGCTTGAGGACTGATTCACCACAGTGCCTGAAACATAGCAAGTGATTTATAATGGTGAAGTATTTCTTTTTATTATTAGATCCCATTTGTTTATTTTTGTTTTTATTTCCATTTCTCTAGGAGGTGGATCAGAAAAGATCTTGCTGTGATTTATGTCAAAGAGTGTTCTTCCTATGTTTTCCTCTAAGAGTTTGGTAGTGTCCAGGCTTACAGTTAGGTCTCTAATCCATTTTGAGTTTATTTTTGTGTATGGTGTTAGGGAGTGTTCTAATTTCATTCTTTTACATGTACCTGTCCAGTTTCCCCCGCACCACTTATTGAAGAGACTGTCTTTTCTCCATTGTGTATCCTTACCTCCTTTGTCATAGATTAGTTGACCATAGGTGCGTGGGTTTATCTCTGAGCTTTCTATTCTGTTCCATTGATCTATATTTCTGTTTTTGTGCCAGTACCATTGTCTTGATGACTGTAGCTTTGTAGTATAGTCTGAAGTCAGGGAGTCTGATTCCTCCAGCTCCGTTTTTTAACCTCAAGACTGCTTTGGCTATTCGGGGTCTTTTGTGTCTCCATACAAATTTTAAGATTTTTTTGTTCTAGTTCTGTAAAGAATGCCATTGGTAATCTGATAGGGACTGCATTGAACCTGTAGATTGCTTTGGAGGTTTGGTGGTGCTGAATTCTCTTAGCTTTTGCTTGTCTGTAAAGCTTTTGGTTTCTCTGTTGAATCTCAATGAGATCCTGCCAGGTAGAGTAATTTTGTCTGTAGGTTCTTCCCTTTCATCACTTTAAATATATCGTGCCGCTCCCTTCTGTCTTCTAGAGTTTCTGCTGAGAAATCAGCTGTTTACCTTATGGGAGTTCCCTTGTATGTTATTTGTCGTTTTTCCCTTGTTGCTTTCAGTAGTTTTTCTTTGCCTTTAATTTTTGTCAATGTCATTACTATGTGTCTGGGCGTGTTTCTCCTTGGGTTTATCCTGCCTGGGACTCTCTGCGCTTCCTGGACTTGGGTGGCTATTTCCTTTCCCATGTTAGGGAATTTTTCAACTATAATCTCTTCAAATATTTTCTCGGGTCCTTTCTCTCTCTCTTCTCCTTCTGGGACCCCTATAATGTGAATGTTGTTGTGTTTAATGTTTTTCCAGAGGTCTCTTAGGCTGTCTTCATTTCTTTTCATTCTTTTTTCTTCATTCTGTTCCACAGCAGTGAATTCTACCATTCTGTCTTCCAGGTCACTTATCCGTTCTTCTGCCTCAGTTATTCTGCTATTGATTCCTTCTAGTGTATTTTTCATTTCAGTTATTGTATTGTTCATCACTGTTTGTTTGTTCTTTAATTCTTCTAGGCGTTTGTTCTTTAATTCTTCTGGGTCTTTGTTAAACATTTCTTGCATCTTCTCGATCTTTGCCTCCATTCTTTTTCCGAGGTCCTGGATCATCTTCACTGTCGTTATTCTGAATTCTTTTTCCGTAAGGTTGCCTATCTCCACTTCATTTAGTTGTTTTTCTGCGGTTTTATCTTGTTCATTCATCTGGTACATTGCCCTCTGCCTTTTCATCTTGTCTGTCTTTCTGTGAATGTGGTTTTTGTTTCACAGGCTACAGGATTGTAGTTCTTCTTGCTTCTGCTGTCTGCCCTTTAGAATAATGAAGTTTTTTTTTTAATCACTGTTAATGATGATGAAGATGCAGCTCTGGGTGAGTCTTTTAACTCATCAGGCCATCCTTAAGCCAATCCAGCCATTGCCATATATAAATGGGCCTTCAGCGTCCTCATCAGGTTTTAGCCGCTGTCCCAAGCTACATATTGGGACCCATTTTACATCATCCTTCCAGACTGGTACCTGAGTATCACATATTCTGTGCCTGGCACTTAATAAATGTTAGTTGTTCTTATTGTTGTTAAAATTGACTTTAAGGCAGCATTTCCAAATTTGTTACCCGAATGAAATGCTCCCCTAGGAAAGGTCGCAAGAGTAAAACTGTTTGAGAAACAGCTGTTTGCCATCTCCCTGCTCTGGAGATTTGCACTGCACATTATAATATTAAAGACTCTGGAAAATCCTATATCATTCTTCTTTTATGCATATGAAATTGTTCTTGCACTTGCAAGGAACCTCCCCATAGTACAAGCTCTTTTATTCTTGCTGTCTTCATGTTTATATCAGCGACTTGTTTCACTCTCCTACTCTCTTTCCACTTCAGGAAAGACCTTCAGTAGACAGGGGCTATGAAGTTGCAGTCACTGCGATCAGGCCACCAGGACCATATGGCATGCCGATCTGTTCCTTGGAAGTTTCCAGGTGGTTGGTATTCAATGCCATTTTCTAGTTCGTATACAAGTTCTTACAGAATCATGACATGCTCTGGGAGTTAGGGTTAGACTTTTCCTTTGATATCAGCTGAATATTAAAATGTAGCCAACGATCAGGAGTGTAATCTTATATAGAGTAGGCTGTGGTGCCATATATACACCACCCATGCTACAGTTCCGTGTGTCACAAGCTTTGTGGCTTGCAATTCAGTTTACTATGTATTAATATACCCGTGTACCAGCGTAGGGCCATAATGCCCATCTTGGGATAAAAGTTGCTTAAGGTATATAGCTGTGGAGCTAGGGTCTGTTGGGTCATAAGTAAATCCCACTTCAAGTATTATTATTTGAGCATTTGAATTTGTAAAAGATGTAAAATGGGAGTAATCATTCCTTTTATTAATGGATCCACTGCAAGATTGCTTTGTAAGGCCTTTTGAAAGTATTTTTAAATAAGCATTGATTTATACACAACTTTCTAACATCAAAGCATTTTATTAGATAAAGTGAGGGACAGCTGCCTTGGGCTATGTTGTTTGGTTCCTACCCGTAATAGCATCCTTTGGATCTGATTCTCTTTTTGTTTCTGCATAGTCGGGCAGATCATGAAGAGGCTTTCAGGACTAGAATATTCTGTGAAATATTACTATTCAGGTCTTTCCTTTTACCACTTGAGAAATTTGTACTTTAGACCTGTGTTTTTATGTTCTATATTCTGTGGAAAGGCACCATTCTTTTGTTTTATTTTGGATGGATTTTGTTTGAACAGTATAAATGACTTGCTGGGAAATAGTCATTTAAGGGATATTCCAACTTTTTGACCACTCGGGTACCAGTAGTACATTGTAGACATCCTTTGTCTAATGGTATTCACTTAGCCTAAAAGAGATAAGAGGTTTTCAGAAATGGCAAACTCATTCCCGAGAGCACCTAACGCTTTGGGCAAATCATCCTGAAATTCTGAAGACTTGTTAATACAAAGGTCCTGTCGGAAAAGGCACAGCCAAATATTTAAGAAAGGACAGGTAGCTAGAAAGGATCGTTATAAATCAGATAGCTGAACTGATGGGGACTGAAAGGATGTATTGCTGTTCAACCAGCAAAAGTTTTTCGTTAGATGCTACTTCCATAACTGCCCTTACCCACAGTATGAGAACCACCATTGTGGGTCAGATTTTCTAGAAGCCCTCCCAGGTCAGCCCAGTGTAGCCAAACTCTTTCTTCATTTCCTGAGGAGTTAGAAACTCCCTGTTTAAGAAGCCAAGCAATTAATAAGCCTGATGTGAGTGTGGCTGCCATCATGGAACCAAGTATACTGCAGAGCTTTGGACACTACTGGTAGGAAACCTTGAGTTCAATTTTTGTCAGACTGCCTCTGAAAAATGTCATCTTATCTTCATAAGCTCAGAGTGAGCCTACCCAACAATAATATCAATTGCCTACATTTTTAGTGTATACCATATGCCAATCACTGTGCTTTACATCCATGATTTCATTTAATTCTCATTTTGCAGATGAGAAAACTGGTGCTTAGAAAGGTAACTTTCCTGAGGTCACAGGAAAGTAGCAGAACAGGGACTTGAACTTGGGCAGAGTCCAGAGGTCAAGTTCTTAACCATAGCAGTCCACTTTTGAAAGGGTTTTCATGCCTATGATGGGGCCTGGCAAGGCAAAGGACAAGTTCCTTTTCCCTCTGGAACAAAAGCAAGAGGAAGCACTGAATTATTTTTCTGTAGCTGCACATTATGGAGCACCTCTCTGTGCCAGGTGCCATGCTAAAGCTTTACGTGCATTATCTTTATAATCCTCCCAACAATATTGTAAGTTTGATCTTATTATTTGCCCCTAATTTTGAGATGAGAAAATGGAGACTTGGAGCATGAATTTGAATTTACGTGCCCAGGGTCAACTAGCTAGTAAATTGTGGAGATATGGGATTTGAACCCATATCTGACTCCATAGAACATGTTCCATAATTACCCTGTATATGTTGCCCCAATGAGCAACTCCTAAGACCATTGAAACAGTCATTTTGACCACCACATTTATCCCTCACAACTGAGATCCTGCAGTGATGGGTAGGAGAAGGGGAAATGAGTTAAATGACAGGCCAGCCTTCCCATGGTCTTTTTCAGTGGGCCAAGAATCATCCTCTTCAAAGGAAGGCTTTGCTCAACTCATTGGGCTAGTGTCCTCTCTGCCTAAGAAGTGGATTGGCAGCTGCCTGTGTGGTGGAGGAAATGCACAAAAGGAGAAAATGAGGGCTTCCCTGGTGGCGCAGTGGTTGAGAATCTGCCTGCCAATGCAGGGGACACGGGTTCGAGCCCTGGTCTGGGAGGATCCCACATGCCACGGAGCAACTAGGCCCGTGAGCCACAACTACTGAGCCTGCGCGTCTGGAGCTTGTGCTCTGCAGCAAGAGAGGCCCGCGCACCGCGATGAAGAGTGGCCCCCGCTTGCCACATCTGGAGAAAGCCCTCACACAGAAGCGAAGACCCAACACAGCCAAACATAAAAAAATAGACAAACAAATAATTAATTAATTTATAATTTTTTAAATAAAAGATCTATGATAACAAGGGTTATTCACAAAAACTCATTATAAAAAAAAGGAGGAAATGAGCACAAATATCATTCTTAAGCACAAATCGGGTAGGGTGTATAATTCCCTTGCAATAAGTTGTAATACTGCTTACCGAAGCAGAATGACAACATTCCTCTTCCTTCGGGGTTGTGCAGCCACAGGATAAGTGAAGGAAGGGATGAGTTAGACGTTTTTTTAACGTGGACAATCCTAACCACTTCTGATTCTTTCTCTTTGAAGGCGACGTGTTATCATATCACGGGCTCTTTGATTATGCTCAGGCAGAATATAGGCAGAATTCCATGAAACTTAGTCTGTATTTATGGCCAAGATCTTTGACACAGATCTACTTTTAAGATGTACTTTTTATCACTAAGAATAAGAAGTTGTTTTTGTGATGCATCCTCAGTTATCTCTTAACTTTTGACCTTCATAAGGTCAGTTTTTACAAAAAGTATCATCATGGGTCATGTCCTAATTTTTCTGATTATTTATACTCTGGGATATAATAAGAGAAGAATTTCACCTTTTGATTCTTTACATTGAAAAATGAGTAAAGTGCATCCGGGATACACGGTCTTGACACTGAAGTCATCAGGTCCATTATGTAGCCTATTGTCTCCTGCTTTCTTCTCCCACAGCAGATGTCCTAAACCCATGCCACGTGCCTCAAGCCTCTGTACCATCTGAAGCGTACTGTATCATCCTCCAGAGAAACACACACACACACCCCCCGAGATTATAGGAATTGGCTCATGTGATATGAAAGCCAAGAAGGTCCACAATCTGCCATCTAGAAGCTGGAGAACCAGGCAAGCTGATGGTGTAATTCAGTCCAAGTTTGAAGGCCTAAGAACCAGGGGAACAATGGTAGAAGTCACAACCTGAGTCCAAAGGCCCCAAAATCAGTGTGCATGGGGGAAGGGTCAATGCTTTAAGTCCCCGTCAGAGCTGGAAGGCCCGAGAATCACGTACCAGTGTAGGAGGGCCGGAGAAGACCGATGTCCCAGCCCTTGCTGAGAGCAAATTCACCGTTCCTTGGCCTGTTTGCTCTATTCAGGCCCTGGATGGATCGGATGATGCCCAAGGACATTGGGGAGAGCAATCTTCCTTACTCAGTCTATGGATTCAAATGCTAATCTCTTCCAGAAATACTCTCACAGACACACTTAGAAATAAGGTTTTACCAGCAATCTGAGAGTGCCTTAGCCCAGTCAAGTTAACACATAAAATTAACCATCTCACCTACTTAGCAGAGGAACTCCCAACACTGCAGAAAAAAGTCCAGGTGAACCCCCTTAGCTTCCCTCCTCTGCACCTTCAAACTTGTAGGCATTTGCAGTCACCCTCTGTCCCATTCTTCTCCTCACAGAAAATTTCTCTTTTCTTGCCCGAAGTTTGTCCTTTCTACATGTGCTTTGGATCACATTCTTCCTGTCCATTCCATGACCTTGATATCAATTAGTATTTCTGTTTCCCTTATATTTCTTGCTTCCCACTGGCTAGGCTGGCCTTTGGAATGTAAATATTCTCAGGTAGAGGAGCTCCTGAGACTGGTGCCTTTCGGTGCCAATTGGCATGGGTAGAGACCACAGGAAAATGAGTTACCAGTTCACTCCCATGCTTCAATCCCCTGCATAAAAACAAATTCATCAGTGACATTATCTGATCTCTATGAACATGATACGGTTCTCTTGAAACAGTGAGTATCACTGAACAATGTGTATCACCAAACCTGGAACGTAGTGCTCAAAAATGGTGACATTTGTGGTCATGGTATTTTTTATAGTACTTATAGTCATAGTGGGAATAATTATACAGGGAATTGAACCAACATACCTTCAAGGTGCCCTTTACTTGTCCAAGTACAAGTTTAGATTCTGTAATCTCCTGTCCCATCCTTTGTCACAGTGTTTAATATATTTCAGCTGTATCCAAACTCTCCCAATTTCATTTCCTCTCAAAGCCCCCCTTGTTCCAGGCTTACTGGCCCACTTGTCATTCCCCAGTCATGCTGTGGACTTTCATCCTCCTCATGTTTCTGTTCACGAGGTTCCTTCTGCTTTCCCTGCCTTTTCCCCTTCTCCCCGAGTGAGTCCTAGAATGGTGCGCCTTGATCGGTGTTGTTTTCGTCATCCTCACACCGTGGGCAGAGTTGGTGATCCCATACCCTTTACATGTATTGTCGCACATGGTATGTTCATTGTTGACCTGCTTTTCCATCCTGCTCCACTTGGAACTCCTGGGGGACTAGGGCGAGTTAAGCTTGGTATCTCCAGTGGCTGAGTACTCAGTACAAGCCTGATGATTGTGGTAATGGACAACTACTATGGCCTCACGACACTGCCCACCAGTTGAGGAACTGCTTGGCCACTTTAACAACATTATTTTTATCATGTTATTGGAGATTCTTTTTGTACTTTTAATGCTATTAAATAGCAGTGCTCCTTTGTTAGGCATTCTAAAGATGGGAAATTAGTACAATATTTGGTTCCATGCTTTCTGTTCCCATTGATGCTAAAAAATGGAAACTTTTAGCTTCTTGATTTTAAGGGGGAGGTAGCCTCTTAAAAATAATTGGCTCCTGTAAGCAGAATCCCTTCTCAGCCACTCTTCTCTCACCTCCCTGAGGGCGTGAATGATTTTAGTGATTTCTCATCAGTTTGAAAGACAAAGCTGCCACTTAGCAAAGTCAGTAATTATCACCAGCTTACTCCTTTTAAGATGCGGAGCAAGCCTTCAGCTTTCTGCAAGAGTTTCAGACAAGAAGAGAATCCGATTGGCTGAGTGTCAGTCCCCTCGGCAGGGTCAGGGGTTTGATGCTGGTAGGCAAGAAATTGATTGAGGAGGGAGGAAGCAGGCAGGGCTCCCATAGCCAAGGGACTGGATTGTTTCTGCGTATCTTTTGAGGTTGGCAATCTTGTGACAGCTGATAGTTTGTTTGCCTCTTAGGCATTGCCTACGGATATCCTAAAGACCCTTGCTTTTCCTATAAGAGGATCAGACCCTTTCTTCCAAAAGTGGATTTTCTACTTAGTTCTTTACTTATTGGCAACCTCAGGTTTAGAAGTGACCTAAAAGGTCAATTTATCCAAATACATCTGTCCTCTTTGATCTTTGCTTGAATCATTTCAGTACTGTCTATACGTCTATCTTGAGCACAGTGGTTTGGATCTCCAGCTTAGCCATTGACGAGTTTTGTTGTTGTTTTTTATTTGTTTTTGTCTCTTTACCTTGGGCATAGTATTTATCCTTTCTGAGCCTTAGTTTTCACATATATAAAATGATCATGATATTAGTACCTACCTACTGGGATCATTGTGAGTCTTCAACAGAAGAGGACAAAGGGAAAGTTGGCTTTTATCGTTACGAATTGATTTTCCTTTTCCGTCCCATCCCCACCCCTGCCATGGAACGCTGCAGAACAAGCTCAATTGCCTTCAGATATGTGAAAACATGTATTAATGTCCTCAAGAGTCTCAATGAAGAAGTTTCATCTTGTGACCATTACTTTCCTTTGGTCACTCTCTTTGTGAGAATTTGAATGCCTGGATTCAACCAGGAGCAAACAGGGTGAAAGATATTATACATTGTTATTAGTTGTCTGAAAATTCTCATGTATAAGTAAATTTACCTAGTGAGCAATCTGACAGACTAAAGCCTGGTTTGAAAACAGTCATCTGAACATTTTAAGCAACTCACTTTAATTTCAGAGCCTGCTTTGATTTCATGTTGCAGAAGAAAAATTATCTCGGAGAAAATATACTTTCTTTTAGAGGGCTAAAATAGCATTTGTTAAAAAATTCTTTGGTTCGGTGTACCAAATCTCTGATTTTTTTATCCTCTTTTTTTCACATTCTCACTTTCTTTTTCTGTTTTTTTAATTGGGGTATAGCTATTTTACAATGTTGTGTTAGTTTCTACTGTAAAGCGAAGTGGAGTAGAGTTCCCTGTGCTATATAGCAGGTTCTCATTAGTTATCTATTTTATACATAGTAGTGTATATATGTCGATCCCAGTTTCCCAATTCATCCCACCCCCCCTTCCCCCCTTGGCGTCCATACGTTTGTTCTCTGCATCTGTGTCTCTATTTCTGCCTTGCAAACCGGTTCATCTGTACCATTTTTCTAGGTTCCACATTCTCACTTTCTTAATTCAACTAGAATGCTTGCTTTTAAAACAAGGTCTCTCAATTATTATTGACATTTTGAGCCAGATAACTTCGTTGTGGGGAATTGTCCTTTGCATTATAGGATGTTTAGCAGCATCCCTGGTCGCTTACCCTTGACGTACAAGTAGCAGGCCACCCCTTTCCCCAAGGTGTGACAGCCAAAAATTCTGTAGAACTGCCAGATGTGCCCCTGATGTGGGGAGTGGCAGTGGGGGCAAAAACACTCCCAGTTAAAAGCACTGATTGAAAACATTTTTCCATTTTGAACACAGCTATGCTCATTCATTTACATGTTGTCTATTGCTGTGTTCATGCTCCAGCGGTAGTGTTTATTCAGCTCTTTATTTTTTTTTTTGTAGTTTATTGCAACTATTTGTTGCAATGGAGACTGAATGACCCACAAAGGCTAAAATATTTATTATCTGGCCTTTTACAGGAGAAGTTTACCTACCTCTCTGTCCTGGAGGCTGGGGGTTCTGTCTTACCTATCTTCAGTGCCCTAAGACAGCACCAGGCACATGGCAATAAATGTTTGTGGAATTTACTTCTCAGTAAATGTTCGTGGGATTGAACAGTAGCTGAATTGAATGAAATCGGATTGATGAGTTGAATGAAAGTTGATGTTTTTGTCTGTAATTGAGAAGATTTTTGAGGATAGAAAATGCTTTTTGCTACTACCTCTTTAAAATTCTTCATGATATCTACCATATTGCCACTTTATAACTGTTTGCTTGAATGAAGCAATTTTTGTTTTACCTCCTTCATTCTTTTTTTGCAAAATGCGATGTACCACCTACCATTTGTACTTTAATTTCTGTTTGATTTGACCTGCTTCACAGGGACACAAATTGATTAAATCCTTAGAAGGTGAGTGACTCCAGCACAGGGAAGTGGCAGAAGGTATGAATTCAAGTCTTGGCTTGATCTTTGGCTTAGTTGGCTACTTTTGATAAGACACTTGACCTGACTTGTTAGTGTTCTTTTCTGAGTCTTTACTGTAAATAACATTAGCCCACCTTCAAGTTATTACTTGAAGTGTGTGTAAATACAATATGCATTTTGTAATGAGTATTCTTAACATAACATAGATTTTCCTAAAATAAAAGAAGCTAATTTTCCTCCACAGAGAATCAAGAACTAAGCAGTATATGCACCCACTTTACGTATTAGTTAGGTTTTTTTTTTTAAACTCCATTATCAAAAGTTTCCTGTTTGGGGAAAGAAATTGTTGGCCATCAATTATACCATCATAATTCTGTACTAATACGAAAAGACCACTTATCTGTCATTTCTCATGTTGCATTATAAAACTAGAATTCTGAAAGCAAACATTGAAGATGGTTTCCACATTTGAGCCACACCTCTATGAATGAAGAACTTGGAGGTGAGAGACAAGGCATCTTGTAGAAAGGTCTGGAGGCTTTATGATATGAGCAAAAGAGGGAGGGGCTGTCTTTGGGAAGTTCCATTTCTAGGAGGACTTTCCACCTGACAGTGGCTAGAAGCATTCATGATCCACACCCACATCCAGTCTTATAGTTGCAATTTCTAGCTTGCTTTTTTCTCAGAATTATTAGGGTGATGAGGGATTTCACTTACTGAGCACAACTGTGTACTGTTGACAAAAAATTAGTCACTTGATCTGAGAAAGAATTGGAAAATTTTATTCGAGCCAAATTTGAGGATTACAACCCGGGAAGAGTATCTCAGAAAGCTCTAAGGACTGTTCTGCAGGTTAGAAATCAAGGAACAGTCATATAAGTTTTTTAGAGAAGGGGGCTGTACATCAAATGACGTATTATTGACAGTTCACATAATCCAGATCTAAGCAACGTAGTGGTGGGTCATGTGATCCCTTAGGAGATCAAGAAGGAATGTTCTTTAAGGAGTTGTCTTGTTGATGCTGAGAGAATGTTGCTCTTTACGGTTGAGCAGGTCTTCCTCTCGATGGGGGAGGTTTGGTCGATGCATAATGCAGGTACACAATGCACAGCAGGCGGAGAGAGGAGGCCAAAGGGCAGAGAAGAATTTTTATGTTTAAATTTTTCTTGTCTTGCCATAAAATATGAATTTGATTTCACAGTACCATCTATATATCTTGTTTATATAACTCATTTCTTATCCTCACAATAACCCTGTGAGGTAGGTACTTTTATCGTCAATTTACAGATAAGGGTACTGAACCTGTAAAAGACGAAATGCCCTGCGCCCAGGTCACATAACAAGTAAGTGGCAGATCTGGGATTTGAACCCAAGTCTCAGGAGCCCCTGGTGTTAACCACTGTAGAGGCTGTAATATTTTCTGAGGTGAAAGATATTAGGTTTTTGGGAAAAAAAGGTGCCTAAACTATGCTTTGAATTATTCTGCCTTTTTCATCTAGAGGATGAATCCTAGAACTCGAAGGGGCTCGAGAAAAGTCACCTAATTTAACCCAAAGAGGTTCAACAACTTGCCCACGTGACCTCATCTGAGTTCGTGGTAAATGCACTACTCGAGTCTCCTGACTGCTAGTCCAGGGCTGCCCGTCCTGCATCTCAATTGACATTCCTGGTTGGATGTAAACAAGCATACACCCACTTTATTTTATTTTAAGGTTCATTTTAAGAAAAGTATTTCTGCTGAAAGAAGAAAAAAAACCAGTACTCCGAAAGTACACCAAAGATGATTGATTTTTACCAAATCTGCGGGGAATCCAGCCAGTGATGCCAGCACACACGAAATTGCCTCTTTGAGAGTTCTGCTGGTGATAGCCTGGGCTCCTGTGAGCAACTCTCTAGATCTCCCTGAGCCTGAATTTCTTATCTGTAAAATGAGGAACCTGGGATAGGTGAAATCTAAGGTCTTTTCTGGCCCATAGTTTATGATTTTAGGAGTAGGATTAGGAGGTTCCAGGACCAATTCAAGGAGACAGATTTTGGTTCAATAGAAGAAATTGTTTCAGCTGGGCATGGCCTTCCTAAAATGAATTGGGATACCCTAAGACATGGGGAATTTCCATTTTTAAGTAGAAATGGACAGTGACTTGGTAGAAATGTTGTAGACGTTATTCAGACATTATATGAATAATTGGATTACAGTTATGACTGAGGTTATTTCTGTGCTTCACACTCTGGGAGAAATGAGGTATACTGAAATTTCCAGGCATAACCAGACAGTGTGACCCTGTGGTCAATCATGTACTCATTCAATAACTGGTTACTGGTTACCCTTGAGGTTTCCATGTACTGTACTAGAACTGGGGATGTCACGATTTAGGACATGGCCTCTGTCTTAAATGTCATAGACCGGGGTCAGCAAATTATGGCCCTCAGATGGATTCCCACCCATCATCTCTTTTCATAAGTAAAATTTTCTTGGAACACAACCACTCCCCTTCATTTTCATGTTGTCTATGGCTACTTTTGCACTACTACAGCCCAATTGAGTAGTTGCAACAGAGGCCATACAGCCCACAAAACCTAAGATATTTACTATTTGATTCTTTATAGCAGAAGTTTGCCAGTGCTTCTTGTAGACAAACATGTACATCTTTAATTTCAATCCAGTGGTCTAGGTACAAAACTGGAGGAGGCACAAAGGCAGCACATATAATTACATCTTCTTGAAGAAGGATCGATCAGAAAATTTTCAGAGGAGTTAAACCATATAATCATGCCGTCTTTGAGTGGGAAGAGACCTTAGCGCTTCTAACTGTCTGCATTTCCCATCCATTCTTTTACGTATTTCCTCTACAGCATCTCTGATACACTGACATTTCTTTAAGAAGGAAAGCATACATGCTCCCTACAGAGAAGTGGCAAAATTTTATAAAATTTAGCCTGCCAGTGTATGCAGAAGAAGCGAGAGAAATCCATAGGTGGCCTATGCATTCTAAAGGGTTTATGAACCACTTCTCTTCAGGTTGCTGTTTGATTTTCAAATGAAGCAAATTCAGGCTCTTGATGGGCCCTTGCTGATGACACTGAGCTGTAGGAAACTCGAGGGAGTAAGGGCTTGCAGACTGTCCTCCTTCCCATACAGAAGGATGAAAACCCAGCATTTGCAGGCATTCCTTTTTTTTCCTTTCTTTCTTTTTTCCTTTTTTTTTTTGCGGTACGCGGACCTCTCACTGTTGTGGCTCCTCCCGTTGCGGAGCACAGGCTCCGGACGCGCAGGCTCAGCGGCCATGGCTCACGGGCTTAGTTGCGCCGCGGCACGTGGGATCTTCCCGGACCGGGGCACGAACCCGCGTCCCCTGCATCGGCAGGCGGACTCTCAACCACTCCGCCACCAAGGAAGCCCTGCAGGCATTCTTTAACCGCCCTGGCAGTATGCTTAAGTCCTGGTAAGCAGGACTCAAAGGTCCTCGATAAGTAGCGTTAGGGAAACATTGAAGAATAAGCAGAACGACCTCCATCACTTTTACCGTGACATGAGATGGGACCTCCTGGAGTGCTGTCTGCACAGTAGGAATTCTCAAGATAAATGGTGTTCACCGATTGACTGACTTCTTACAGAATTTATTGTCGGTCTGGGGAGGACTACAACAGTGTGATTACTGATTTGTTAAATATTCTGTTCACTTATACATTTAAAGCCTTGATTCTCTATTTTTAAAATGCAATGTGAGATGGATACTATGAGAAGGGAGGGCTGAAAAAATCCTTTTTTTTCCCCTTTTATTTTGACATGATTTTTGACTTCCAGAAAAATCACAATGACGGTATTCTATAGTATACCATGTTTTCCTACGTTTTCGCTGTTATAATGCTGCAATAAATAATGTTATGCTTATGTATTTTCATATTGTTGAAGCTAGATGTTCAGGATAAATCCTGATAAGTGGGATTGCTGAGTCAATAAGTAAGTACATATATAATTCAGTTGAATATTGCCAAACTCCCTTCCCAAGAGTTGTACCAGTTTGCATTCCCACCAGCTATATATGAGAGTGCCTGTTTCTCCACAACCTCTCCTATAGAGAATGTTATCGTTTTTAATTTTTGCAAATCTGATAGGTGAGAGATGGATTCTTAACATAATTTTATCTTGCATATCATTTAGTATGAGTGAGGGTGAATTTTTTTCATAAGCTTAAAGATTATTTTTATATCATCTTTTGGTGTGAATTATATTTTGGGCCATTTTTCTATCTGGGATTTGTTTTTCTTCCTTCAGATTTTCAGCATTACTTACATATTAGAGATATTAGCTGTTAACCTGTCATACATGTTGCAAATATTTCTACTGGTTTGCCAGTTACCTTTTCATTTTGTTTATGGTATTTATTGACACGCATTCATTTAAAAAATTATTGTTATACAATGAGATTTAAAAATCATTTGTTTTATTGTATCTGGATTTGGAGTTCTAGTTAGAAGACCTCTTACTACATCCAGATTAAAGAGGCATTCACCCATATTTTCTTCCAGTGCTTGTATGGTTTCATTTTGCATTAGATCCCTGATCCATTTGGAACTTATTCTAATGTATGGTGTGACGTGTGGATCTAATTTTCTTTTTCCAAATGGTTAACCTTTGTCCCTGCGCCATCTATCAAAAAAGTTTATCTTTGCTCCATTTATTCAATATATGGTCTTCCTTATATTCTAAAGTTCCATATTTACTTGGGTCTATTTCTGAACTTCCTATTCTTTTTCAATGGTCTGTAAATATGTGCTAGTACCACACCTGTTCAATTATAGAGACTTTATAGTATGTTTTATTTTCTGGTAAGGCTAGTACCTGCTCATAGTTTTTCATTTTTGTGTTTCTATGACCCCTGTTAATTTTTCCATGTGAGGTTCAGTGACAGCTTGTCTAACTTGAAGGTTCTTTAAGAACTTGATGTTTTAATTGGGATTATGTCAAATTTATAATTTAACTCTATATATTAAACTTATAAATGAAGTGACATCTTTATACTGTCGAGTCATCCTATCAAAAAACAAGGAATGACTTTCCATTTCTTCAAGTCTATTTTTGTGTCTTTTATGAATGGAAAAACTTTAAGAAAATTAGATTTTTATTTGGACTATTGAAGCTTTTCAGAATACGGAAAATATGTTTAATGAACATTCCATTTACATATATAAGTTGAAAAGGGAAGAACAAATCTGTTCCACACCTACTCCAATTGTATTCTGAGCTGGAAATGTCCTAGTTCATCACTTACTCATTCATTCATTCTCATCAGTGATTTCACCGAAGCCAGAGAGCAACTTATCAAAACCAAAGAGAAGAGCTGTAAGGGATGATGATCATGACTGTGATAATAAAGAAGACTCAAAAATATCTTGACAGTCTGGAATGATCAGCCCAAACTTAACAAGTAGAGAAAATTCTACACTGAGATTCAAAAGTAGAAAAACTGCTTTGGGTGCAGTGCTTTTGATATCTGGAGGAGGTATCTAGATTGACCCATAACTTAACTGGATCCAGTAGTTTCTGTTTAGCAGCTGTTAAAATAACATAGTCATCCAAGCTTGACTAGAACAAATGTGGTGACCAGATCAAGGCAAGCTGTGCACTTCTTGGTTGGACCAATCTGTAGGTAGCCCTCTGTTTATGAAGAAGAATCTTAAATTAAGGGAAATGTGGACAAACTGGAGAGAATCCAGAGGAGAGCACCCTGAGATGCCAAGAAAGCATCTCCTGTTAGAAATAGTTGAAAGAACTGGGGATACTGGAGAAAAAGAAGAGAAAACTCGGAGCTCTCACATGTCTTTTGATAAATGGATGTCAGGAGCTCAGACCTGCTCTAGAGGCCAGAACAAGAAACAAAAGGAAAGTGAAACAAAGGGGCAGCTATTGGTTCCATTGGATTTCCTAATAAAGTTTCAGTTGACCAAAGCGTTTGTCGGGGAGAGGGAAAGGGAAGAGAAAGGGGGTAGGGAGAGAGAGAATGACAATGAAAGAATGGACCACGATGGCTCAACAAACAGCAGAAGCAGAGAGCTCAGTTAGGAGGATGTGGGCACAGTACAGGCAGGAGATGATGGTGGTTTGGTCTAGACTCGAGAGTAATCGTGGAGATGATGAAAGTAGTTGGATTTGGAATAGATTTTACAGGTAGAATTAGTGAGATTTATTGATGGATTGGATGTAGGAGTTGATGGAGTGATAAGAATGAAGGATGAATTTTAGGCTTGGGGGCTGAACAATTGGGTGGATGGAGGTGCCATTTACGGAGGTTGGGAATATTGGGGGAAAATCAGGATTGAGTAGTCATGGGATTGGAAATCTCGTGTCCTCCTATGGTCATGTCGGTTTTGAGATGTCCACTAAACATCAAAGTAAAGATATGCCATTGGCTTTATGAATGTGGCAATAAAGAGAGAAATCAATACTGAAGCTATTGATTGAGTGTTCACAGCTCTCACCTAGGTGGCTGATTTCTAGAAGTTGGGCCTAGAGCTAAGTGGTTCATTACTGTGTACTATTATATGGTGTCTAGCCTGAGAGATGTGGTAGAAACGGTCAGTGCAAATGAACGCCTGAGAAGCGAGAGATCCGATCGTTAAAGACTGCAGTAGAAGAAGGCTTCCTGCAGGAGGTGGCATGTGTTCTGGGCCCTAAAGGCTATGCCCAGGGAGAGAGGAATGGTGTAAGCATTCAAAGCTCTGCTAAAATATAGTGTGGCCTTAGTTCTTTGTGAGGGTGTGCTTTGATATGGCTTGATTTGATGACTTTAACATTTCCTCAGAGTGCCCTGGGTGCTGCGTTCCATTTGGCTTTGGGGTGGAAATGCCCCAGTTTTGCCGAAGTGTTCGCTCCTGGTTAAAGGATGTGGACAGTGGAGTGCAGCAGGGCACATGACTTTCAGAGACTCTCAGCTGTCTGTCCCCTGTGTGGTGTGTCTCTAGCACCAGAGATAACCATTTCCTCCTGAGGTTACACCCTCTGCTTGGACCAGGATGCAGAGTAGTTTCCTTGGTGTAGTATCAACTCAGTTTCTCAGGTGGTGGAGCTTTGGAAAGAAATACAGATGTGCCAGTGGGAAAGCATATGGGGAGAAAAGCACTTTCTACACTTGGAAGTGTTGACAGGAGCTGCACCAGTGCACTCTGAGTGTTTCTGCTAAGGCAGCAGCCACCAATGGCCGTGCTATTCCAGGAGGCTGCCATAATCTGATCGTAGCTCATGCTTATTTCACCTTGTGATGTATTCTTTCAAGTCAATCTATTGTTGTCCAGCTCCAAATCCATGCCTCCCATCCTCACCCTGCGTTAGAACTCGGCTTCCCTTCTCTACCCTTGCTGAAGGCATGTCCTAGGGCACTAGTTTTCAAACTCTGCGTTTCAAAACCATAGGGCTTCTGAACTGCGGAATGCTAGGAGAGAGAGGATGAAGTTAGAGGTCAGACATATTGAGGGTGGGACTAAAGGCCACCTCCCCATACATACCAGCTCTGCTGTTAATTGTTTCTTATTCTGAGTTCCACCAATGGTTTCATTTACATAAGTTTGAAATTTGCTGTTCTAAAAGTATAAATAATAGATTCAAACTCCTAATTTGACTAGATTCCTTCATTCAATTGGGAGATCATTTTCAGAATTGTTTCCTTACTTCTGGTCAACCTAAGGGCATGTTAATTTCAGTGATTAGGTAGGTGATATAGCAAGAAAAATATGAGTGGTAAGGGGAGAGTAAGTCTTCAACAAGAACAACGACTACAGTAAGATGGGCATGGAGAAGTATAGATCCAGTATTTGCCATGGACTGAAATAATTAAGAGTATTCTGGAAAACAGTGTTGTTATTTAAGTATCATTTTTTGTTAATCTGTTCATTCATTAATATCTGTTTATTGAGTACCCACTATACGCCAAGCGCCATGCTTCATCTTGGAGCCACAAAGATGGACAGAGTTCATAGACTTTTTCATTCTGGTCGTCAGCCACACCAGATGTTTAATAGTGCCCCTACTTCCCCCTTGCCCTGTAGAATTAACAGTGCTTAGGTCCTAACACTTGCAGAATTCAACTGGCCCTACACATTTTGGAATCATGAAATTTTAATTTGTTTTTCCATTCCAGCCACTTAGCACAGGACTAATTAAACTGTAGGCCCTAACAGACTCCTCCACCCCTACCCTCCTCCTTCAGATTGCTGGGTCACAAATCCAATCAAAATATAATCCAGCCATTCAATTTAACAAGAGCTTCAGACATTTTAATATTTAGATTTCTTCCTCAGTGTATGTGGGTGCTTATGTTTATCACATATTTTATGCCATTATATCAATTCACTTTATTTCACATGGAATGTATCAAGTTATCTGAAAATATAGCAAGGAATTTTGAAAGACTTTCAGGACAGGAAAAAGAGAGGTTTCCTGAGACACCAGTATCTGAAAATAACTTGGCATCTGCTATTACCTTGTATATTTATTTCCCTAGAGTCACCATAGATGGCTTTTGTTATCCACATCCAAGTGTGCTTATTTAAAGTTGAATGTATAGGAGGTTATACACATACTGATTTGTATTTATATAACATAGAGAAACCCACGTCAACTTGACATCTGACATTAATTTTGCACCTACTTGAAACATCTGCCTTTCCATTTAATTGGTATCAACAAGTAATTATTATGAGTCTTCCTTTTTAATCTCAAATGAGTCATGATAACATTAGGTAGTATGAAATAAGATTGTTAACCTTTGCCCTACTATTAAGTTGCAATTTCAATATTTCTTTAAAAGTAATGTGGGGCTCTTTTGTATCCCATAGTCTGAAGCGAACGTATAAGACTTTTAAGGGACTTGCCTGGTGGTCCAGTGTTTAAGACCCCGCGCCTCCATTGCAGGGGCTGCGGTTCAATCCCTGGTTGGGGAACTAAGATTCCGCGTGCCACTCGGTGCGGCCAAAAATTTAAAAATTAAAAAAAAGAAATTTGTTAAGACTTTTAAGACTGTAGATAATAATTTTCAGAGTTAAAATTATTTGAATGTAGTTTGGTGGGAAGGACAGTCTCAAAAATTGAAATTTGTCTCCTTCAAAACTTAACCACAGTATAGCACAAAGCAGGACTGAATTGAACAGTTTCTTCTGATAATCTTACACAACAGAGATTTGAATTGCAAAGAAGCCTTTTAAAAATAAGATGTGTGTATACAAAAAGAACCTAAGTCAAATTGACAAAGCAGAAAAGCCACATGACGCGCATAGGCAGGGTGGTATATCGTGTTACTGATTCTCCTTTTAGGAACCAGGAAGAGCTTGATACTGTGTGTTGTTTCAAGTGTGTGTGTATGTGTGTGTGTGTGTGTGTGTGTGTGTGTGCATCCCGCAGACACATATGTAATGCTGGGCTAATTAGCAATGAAGAATTCTCGTCAGCAGCATCATTGGTCAAGCACTCTTGGCTCCAACTACTGATTGAGTCTGCCCACCCTGGGTGCATATAGGTGCATGTTGAAAATAAGAGTCTGGGTTTCTGAGTGATGCTTTCAGGCCCACAGTGCATTGCACCAGTCAGGTGCAGGTGACATGTGACAGGGAATGATGGTGGGAGGAAGAGCTGTGACAATGAGATAGAGGGCATTTTACGAGAAAATGCAGTGTCACCTTTGAAGAATCTGTCCATGAGCGTGAAGTGAGTGGTACCAAAAAGCTAAGCAAAGGGGTTTGAGAGGATAGATGAGAAGCAGGGTGCCTGCCATTGAGCTTCAACAGTTTTTCCTTGTTAGGGAACTGAGGATATTTCAAGTAAATGAAGAAGAAATGTTTAAGTTTTGTGGGAGCAAAGTGTGTCACGCTTTATAAAGTACCTTAGGTCTAAATGTGGTGACGTAGGCCTCTCTTTGAAAGGGTCACCCAGAGAAACTGACTCCTTTCTGGAACTCAGTCAGAAAGGATGGCATTGACTGCTCCAAAGTAGACACTGTTTTTCAAAGGGTGGGTTCTTGCCGTCATTTGCTTCTTAGTCCTAAATCAGACTGGGTGCTACCCCACCATCTGGCATCAGATCGAAAGACTCACTCTGCCGCCCAGAAAGCAACATTGCATTTACATTTGGTTCCTGGGCAACCCGAGTAGAGATGAATGACACCGAATGGACCCCGATAAATAGGAAGCAGCTCCTACCCTCCAGCAGTCTGGATGGTCGTCCTGACTCAGTTTCCAGTCCCCTATCTCCTACCTGCCCTTTCAGCTATTAGAAGGGATTGTAGTGATTTCTACTCACTTTCTCTAGTGCTTGGATCACCTCTGAATCACCTCTCTTGTTTTTCAGCAGTAGCAATTATGCAGCTAAGATAGGTCATGCCTTGACATCCAAATAGAGGAAACTTCAAACCCCGGTGATTTGGATTGGGAAGCTAGAAATGAAAGCAGAAAGGCTAATTAGGAGGTTGATAACACCATAGCAAGAAAGAGATGGTAGGCCTCAACCAAGGCAGTTGCATTTAGAGTTGGGCAAATGTAGGAGTAATTTGCTAAAAAGGTCCAGGAGAACTTGGTGTTGTCTTGGATGTATGGCTCAGAGGGAAGAAAAAAATGATGAGCTTGAGGCTTCAAGACTTGGTCCCTTGACAAATGGAGGTGCCTTTCAAAGAAAGACAGCAGAAGGAAGAGTTGATTTAACATGTTGAGTTCTGTTTCAAAAAGATGAGTCCGAGGTGCAAGCACAGCATCGTATTGTAGAATTGATGCTTTGGAGGGAGTCCCAAATTTAAGAATTGTGTGAGGAGTACACAGAGTAGATGAGACCACTAGGGAACATGGGTAGAAAGAGAGGGCAAGGAGTCGAGGATGGCCCCCCTTGAATACCTGGTTTTAGGGCCAAGGAAGAAAAAGACAAAGAGAAACTAGGAAAAGAGAACAGGGAGCAGTGGTCAGAAAAGTAAGTAGCGAACCAGGACAGCACAATGTCATGGAAGCCAAGGTAAGAGAGCGGTGGCCAATACTGTTAGATTCTTCAAAAGATCAAGGAGAGTGTAAGCTGAGACAAAACCATTGGATTTGGTGGTTATAACTCCAATTTCTCCCTTTATTATAACAAAATTGAATCAAAACCATGGCTACCGTGAAGTTCTTAATAATGGTATAACAACCGCAATGGATGTTTGACTGAAAGGTTCGGAGAAATAAAGGGATCCAATTTTACTTTATTTATTCATTCAACAAAACTTTATGGAACTTTTCTACATGCCAGGCATCATGCAAGATGTCCTCTGTCTGTTGCCAACATCAGTTATAATATTAGCAGTGCCCTCCCCATGCCTTAGAACTAGGTCTTGATGCAATTATTAATAACTCCTCATTTCATCTTCAAAAATGCCCTGATTTGGACAATAAATTATATTTATTGCTTACGGTCCCCATCTTCAGACTTGTCTGGTCTAGTCCGGTTCTATAACTATTTCTGCTTCTACAAAGTCTTTCTGAACTCGACTGCAATGGGACCCTTATGTGAGCCATGTTGTCTAGGAAAAGAATCACTCCCCGATTATCTTCACAACTCGTTGTATATTCCCAAACATACGTCTTACAACTTGTGTAACGTGTCTCACAACGTAGACTGTGTGTGTTCCTGAGGCTCACCTGCTCAAGACCTGCCATTCATGTGTTATCTGCCAAGAATCCATGACAGCCGTTCAATCTGGATGGATCTTGATGATTCAGAGTGGGTTTGTCAGTTACTCACAGAAATAACTCACGGTACAAACTAGCCTGGATTCATTATGGCAGAACTGACTTGGCTAAACCAAAATTTCCCCAGTGTAGAAATGAGGATTGGAGTATTTTTAGCTGGTTCATAAAGAGTTAAGTATGTTAGCTACAGGCACTTGTAAATCCAGGCTGTGCTTATTTCTCAGGTTTATAAATAACTTAAACCTACGTAGGAGTTAATTAATTTGTCTCCATTCCACCTACAGTTTACCTTCTTGAGGGAATAACTTGACCCTTCTTATACCCTGTGTTTATAGTTATAAAGAGAACTCCCAACAAAACGAAGAAAACCACACTTCTGTGGAGAAGCTCTAAGACGTCAGACACAGCACAGAATGTCAGAATACCTCTTCCATTAAGGACAAACACATACGTGGTATTATTCCTGGCTGGAGTTACTTACCATTCTGGTTTTTTCTCCTTTAAATGACTGATCCGCTACAGCAGAATGAACTTGTGACTTGGTAGCACTGAATTTTCCTTACTCTAGCCTGACCTCTCCTTTCACTGGCGAATATTTTAAAACAAAATTATTGCCTTTCAGACAATAGGTCTGTTTCTTCACCTCTGAGGCTTCCCATGATTAAATAAGAAGTTACAGGAGTTTTCTCAGTTGTCAGAATCCCAGAATGCAGGAACACTTAACAGTAAGAATAAAAGAGACCACTTGTCATGCTGACAGATTTCACTGGTAACACCTCTGAAAGGATCTGACAGATTAGACTCCAGGTAAGGCCCAAGAACTGAGCGTAACAGATGAAAATGAATTCAGTCGTTTGATGTCACGATGTAAATGAAATGTGACTTCATAGAAAGTACTCATTCCTGATGCCACGTCCCTTGCGTCATCCAGTCTTCCCAGCCACTGAAGTGACTGCCGTCACAAAATGTCATGCCAGAGTCTAGCCCAGTAACTGGGATGGTAGCTTGCATTGTATCGTTGATTTCATTTTTTAAAATGTAATCTCAATGAATCATTCATTTCATGAATGTGACTAAAATTTTATCGTAAGTTACAAATAAATAATGGTTAAGAAAAGTCGCATACCTCACTCAGGGAATTCTGCTATAAGGTCTGAGAAACAGTGGGCAGATAAAAGTGAGAAGCCATCCACTCTTTTTCAGAGCTATGAAGTCCATTGGATTTCACCATTTTGAGACTTCGGTCCAGGATGGAGAGGAGGCTCCTGCTCTGAGCCATCTTACACTTAGGTTAGAACATTGGCTGTGAGAATAGATCTTGCCTCTTACTCTTGAACCAGTGCAAGGAAAGGATGGCAGTGACAGAGCTGCAGGCTGAGGTCTCATGACTGAAGAGAACACCAACTAGTATTTAGTGAGCACTTGTTTTGTGTCAGTGATTCTTCATGTAAACTTGTAATATTTAACTCAGTCCTGACATCTCAGTGAGATTGTTCCTGGCATTGTCTCAATTTTGCAGATAAGGAAACTGAGAAAGTGTCTACTCATTGTCAGCTCGATGACTCTGGGACCTAGGACAGGGCCACAGATGAAACCCAAGGTTTTTAGAGCACAGTCTATGCTCATTTCTCCACATCATGCAGCTTCAGGTGAAGTGTAAAGGCAGGACAAATTGTCCTCATTGAAGCCGTGCTGAATCCTTCATGTTTATAGGTTAGTACATCTTGTATGGTATTGATGCCTAGTTTGTTAGAATCCTTACTTTCATGCCTATCAAGATTTTCATGGCACCTGTATTAGCCCAGATGTTTCTAATCACAGGGCCTTTGCTAGGCCCTGACCGCCATCCACTTACTCCGTGTACGTTACAGTCTAAGATTGCCCTGCACTCTGCATTCTAAGCACCCTGGATTTCCTGGTTGGGGGTTTCTCATGATCAAACTACTCAGTCCTAGAGGTAGACAGAGCTCTCTTTTTGTGTGTCTGCAGATGGAAGCACCTCAAGCCACACTCAGGGCGTGGATTAGTTTCCTGTGGCAGCCATAACAAATGGCCACAGACTTGGTGGCTTAAAACAACAGAATTATATTCTTTCGCATTTCTGGAGGCCAGAAACCCAAAATCGAGTTTTGGCAGTGGTGCACTCCGTCCAGAGGCTCTAGGAGAGGATCTGTTCCTTGCCTCTTCTAGTTTGGGGTGGCTTCAGGCATTCCTTGGTGTTCCTTGGTTTGTAACTTCATCACTTTAATCTACGCCTCTGTCTTCATATCACCTCCTCTTCTACTGTGTCTTTTTCTCCTCTTTCTCCAATATCCCTTGCCTTTCCTTTATAAGGACATTTGTAATTGGATTTAGGGCCCACCCAGATAATTGAGGATGATCTCATCTCAAGATCCTTAATTTAATGACATCTGCCTCTTTTTTCAAATACGGCAATGTTCACAGGTTCAGGGATTAGGATGTGTACATATCTTGTGTGAGAATCAGCGTCCCCCACCAGTGCTCTGAACCACAGGGAATCAGGCTGCCCAGGGCCAAACTGAGTCACTAAGGAATAGGAAGATAAGATGGTGGCTACCGTCCCCTCCTACCTTTTAAAATACGGCCCCTCACCCATTGCGCCCTCCAGTCCCCAAGCTACCCTGACACCCCATGAGATCAGCCTCAGGTCAACTGAGGTCCATCCATTCGTGTAAACAGGGTAGTATAAGAGAGATCGCAAGAACTTAGGAATCTCACAGAACTGGGTTTGAAGTTACTCAAAACACTTCCTTTTGATGTGACCTTGGACATGTTCACTGACCTTCTCTAGGACTCAGTTTGTTCACCTGCAGAAAAGAAATGAGATGAAGCAATCCATTTTGGTCAGAGGCTCCTGTAAGAGAAAAAAGTGTCTTGGCTTTGGGGACAGAGAGACATGGGTTTGTTTCCTGGCTCTGCCACCCACTAACCGCAATTTGGGGCAAGACACTGAAAATCTCTTAAAGCTCAGTTTCCTCATGCACACACTAGGGATAATAACCCTTATCTTACAGAGATCCTAAGATTTAATAGTAAAAGTTACAGAAACTATAGTTGGTGTCAATGCATGTTTATTATATTCATTCCTGTTATTGTGTTGTCATCAGCTACAACTCAGAGAGGGCAGAGTCTATGCCAGACGTCCTACCATGCACTATGGAGCAATGCAGAGATGCATCTTGGTCCTCCTGTAGAGAAGACTGAGCTTTTAGAAGGAGAAAGATGGTATGATTGTGAGAAACTAGAAACACCACTCAACGTATGCCCCTGAAAATTAATTCCTTGGAATACAGTTAAGTTATAGGCACTCTTGGGTGAAATTGCATAAATTTGAAGAGTTTAAAAAGGGGTGAAGGGGCTAAGGATTAATTACGTTTTAAGGAGCCAACATCTTAACTATGGTAAACATTTTGATATCCAGACCACAGATCAAAGCTAATGTCTTTCCTGTCAAAATTCGCAGATTTTAAATATGTCCTGGGGAAAAGTTGAGAAATGTAGACAACTAACAAATGAACCCTTTTTAATTGCTTTTTACTTTTCTAGCCGAATGCTCATGGAGATTTTCTTCTTGTTTTACTGGCAAATTCCAATTGGGGTCATTAGAGTGACAAAACCAGCTTGACTGTTCTTAAATATCTTGCTTTGTACAGAAGTTAAAAGTGTTGCTGCAGACATAAAGATATTACAATTCAGACCCCCGAGGGAGCCTTCCAGGTCAACAGTCCACATTAGCCTGGTTCCTGCCTCCTTTGATTGCAGTCAAGTACAAAACAGCTGTTAAGTCTTTGGACATCAGTTCAAATGCATTACCACAATCAATAGTAGAGGAAAAGGACTTCCCTAAAGAAAGCGGCCAGTGAACAGTGACATACAGAAGGCGGGCTTTGACATCATAGTAAGCGTCAGGCCAAGGAAGTAGAACTTTTGTTTCCTGCATGTGCAAATCCAGGTTCTGAGGATCCATTCTCGTGCTCAATAGACAGTGAGTAAGTGCTGCTGACCCTTGAACAATGGGGGGATTAGGGGCACCAACCCTCCACAGAGTCAGAAATCTGCCTAGAACTTGATAGTTGGCTGGCTGTATCCTAGGTTCTGCACCTGCAGGTTCAACCAATCGTGGATCATCTAGCACGTACCGTACTATATATCTAGTGAAAAAAATATTCGCGTGTAAGTGGACCTGCGCAATTCACACTCGTGTTGTTCAAGGGTCAACTCTACTTTGCAAATTCACCAGCCTTGTGCCAGATGCTGGCGATACAGAGATAGAGAAGACAGCCCTGACGGGGAACGTCTGAAGGTTACTGTGAGACGCTCCTGCTCATTGTAGGAAGGGTAGGGGCGGAGACTTCACAGAGGAGGGGCAATTTCAGCTACATATGAGAGGGTGGAATGGGAACTAAGCCTGGATATCAGAGGCAGAGATTTTATTAAAGGCAAAGGACAAAGGCACAGAGATGTGAAAACAAACAAAAAAAAAACATTAAGATAGGTGAAGGGGGAAGGACTGGCTCTTTGGGTCTGAACGTATCTAGGAAGTGTTTCTGGGTAGATCCAGGACCAGATGATGGATAGGATATAGGAGAGGAAAGAGGCTGAAAGGCTGTGAAGCCTTACTTAGGCTTGGGCACTGGGCAGGCAGTTTGGGTTTGCCCAGCGTACTTTCTCTGTGCAGCAAAATCTGGGCCACCAGAGACAGTGCATCCCTGGAGCTCTGGGTGATTAAGGGCTAATTCAAATAGCAAGTAATCGTTCCTCATTTAATTTCTTTTAAAACATTTTCACAGTGCAGATAATGAGGAAAAATCTTCTGCTTTGAAAAGTCAAGCAGGATCCACCACTTTAAAGAAATCAGTCTCAAACTCTTGCAAATGGAAGCTAGTAAGTGAGCAGATACTGGCAGTTTGGTTCAGGAGCTTAAAGATTTCCCTGTCTCACTAAAGAAAGATTGAATCATTGGTTAACCATGAAGGTTTTCCAGGGAAAAAGAGGAAAGTCCCAATGATTTTTTTTTTGTTTATTTCTTTATTTATTTTTAATTTTTTTTTGTGGTACACGGGCCTCTCGTTGTGGCTTCTCCCGTTGCGGAGCACAGGCTCCGGACGCGCAGGCTCAGCGGCCATGGCTCACGGGCCCAGCTGCTCCGCGGCATGTGGTATCTTCCCGGACCGGGGCACGAACCCGTGTCCCCTGCATCGGCAGGTGGACTCTCAACCACTGCACCACCAGGGAAGCCCTTTGTTTACTTCTTATAAAACTATTACATTTCCTCTCTTTGACCTGGTGCTAGTAGAATTGGTAATGTATTGCAACTTGAAAACTAGCAGTTGATTTTGGAATCTTAGTGTTAACAGGGACCATTTCAATAACATTAAGCCTCAGAGTGGTTATGTGGCTTGCCCAGAGTCACACAGCTACTTAGTTGCAGATCTAGCTGGACCAGAAGACAGAAGGCCAAGGTTTTCATTGCCTTTCCTTTTGTCAGTGCTGCCCTCTGGCCACGGTAGTGAATGATGGTTGCATTTTGCTGGGTGGTGAGAAAGGACAGTAGGAAGTGAGGTAAAGAGATGGTTGGGGGAATTCTAACAAACTCTTGGAGGCAGGAAGTTCTCTGGTTCACTGTAACACCTTGGAGAAACCAGCCCACTTGAAGCAGGGGCTTCAGATTAGAGAAACATGGAAATCAGTCCCCCGGGAAGACCCTGGAGATGCCAGACTATTTGACCCAGGCTTGGTAAAGAACTGCCAAGGGCTTTTAATTTCCTACAAATAAAACAACCTTCTCCTTCTCCAGTGCAGATATAGAGTGGGTGTTTATATGTTGGTTCCCTTGCCCTCTTCCCCAGTTTGTTTTCTGGAAAGTGGAGGGTGAAATCCCTCCCTGGCTTTTCCCACAGGACTGGTTGGGAAAATAGGGAAGAAAGGGAGTTTAGATTTTATTCTAAGTCTCTTGCGTAGTCCCTGGAAGATTTTAAGTAAGGAAATGAATGATACGATTTTTTTAACCATGTTTTAAAATTGAAATATAGTTAATTTACAATGTTGTGTTAGGTGTACAGCCAAGTGATTCAGTTATACACACACACACACACACACACACACACACACACACACACGTATATTCTTTTTCAGATTCCTTTCCATTATAGGTTATTACAAGATATTGAACATAGTTCCCTGTGCTATACAGTAGGTCCTTGTTGGTTATCTATTTTATAAATAGTAGTGTGTATATGTTAATCCCAAACTCCTAATTTCT
Organism: Neophocaena asiaeorientalis asiaeorientalis; assembly: GCF_003031525.2. Classification (NCBI taxonomy): domain Eukaryota; kingdom Metazoa; phylum Chordata; class Mammalia; order Artiodactyla; family Phocoenidae; genus Neophocaena; species Neophocaena asiaeorientalis. The sequence goes on from NW_020173916.1 coordinate 688,193, forward strand.
CTCTCCCTCCCCACCCCACTATCCCCTTTGGTAACCATAAGTTTGTTTTCTGTCTGTGAGTCTGTTCCTGTTTTGTAAAAAAGTTGATTTATATCACTTTTTTAGATTCCACATATAAGCGATATCATATATTTGTCTTTTTCTTTCTGACTTACTTCACTTTGTATGATAATCTCTCGGTCTATCCATGTTGCTTCAAATGGCATTATTTCAGTCTTTTTTATGGCTGAGTAATATTCCATTGTCTATATGTATACCACATCTTCTTTATCCATTCATCTGTCAATGGACACTTAGGTTGTTTCCATGTATTGGCTATTATAAATAGTGCTGCTATGAACATTGGGGTGCATGTATCTTTTTGAATTAGAGTTTTCTCCAGATATATGCCCAGGAGTGGGATTGCTGGATCATATGGTAGTTCTAGTTTTAGTTTTTTAAGGAACTTTCATACTGTTTTCCATAGTGGCTGCCCAATTTACATTCCTATCAACAGTGTAGGAAGGTTCCCATTTCCCCACACCCTCTCCAGCATTTATTGTTTGTAGATTTTTAATGATGGCCATTCTGACAGGTGTGAGGTGATACCTCATTGTAGTTTTGATTTGCATTTCTCTAATAATTAGCGATATTGAGCATCTTTTCATGCACTTGTTGACTGTGTGTATGTCTTCTCTGGAGAAATGTCTATTTAGGTCTTCTGCCCATTTTTTGATTAAGTTGTTTGTTTTTTAACAATATTAATTTGTATGAGCTGTTTTTATATTTTAGAAATTAATCCCTTGTTGGTTGCATCATTTGCATATTTTCTCCTAGACCGCAGATTGTCTTTTTGTTTTGTTTATGGTTTCCTTTGTTGTGCAAAAGCTTTTAAGTTTGATTATGCCCCATTTATTTTTATTTTTATTTCCGTTACCCTAGGAGATGGATCCAATAAAATATTGCTGCAATTTATGTCAAAGAGTGTTCTGCCTATGTTTTCCTCTAGGAGTTTTATAGTACCTGGTCTTGCAGTTAGGTCTTTGATCCATTTTGAGTTTATTTTTGTATATGGTGTTAGAGAATGTTTGATTTCATTCTTCTACATGTAGCTGTCCACTTTTCCCAGCACCACTTATTGAAGAGACTGTCTTTTCTCCATTGTATATTCTTGCCCCCTTTGTCATAGATTAATTGACCATAACTATGTGGATTTAATCTCTGGGCTTTTTATCCTGTTCCACTGATCTACATGTCTGTTTTTGTGTCAGTACCATACTGCTTTGATGACTGTATCTTTGTAGTATAGTCTGAAGTCAGAGAGCATGATTCTTCCAGTTATGTTTCTGTTATTCTCTCTCAAGATTGTTTTGGTTATTTGGGGTCTTTTGTGTTTCCATACAAATATTTTAATTTTTTGTTTCATTTCTGTGAAAAATGCCATTGGTAATTTGATAGGGATTGCATTAGATCTGTAGATTGCCTTGGGTAGTACATTCATTTTAACAATATTGACTCTTCCAATGCAAGGACACAATATATCTTTCCATCTGTTTGTATGGTTTTCAATTGTTTCATCAATGTCTTATAGTTTTCAGAGTACAGGTCTTTTGCCTCTTTCGATAGGCTTATTCCTAGGTATTTTTTTTTAATGTGATAGTAAATAGGAGTGTTTCCTTAGTTTCTCTTTCTGATATTTCATTGTCAGTGTATAGAAATGCAACAGATTTCTGTATATTTATTTTGTACCAGCAACTTTACCAGATTCACTGGTGAGCTCTAGTAGTTTTCTGGTAGTGTCTTTAGGATTTTCTATGCACAGGATCATGTCACCTCCAAACAGTGAAAGTTTTACTTATTTTCGAATTTATATTCTTTTATTTCTTTTTCTTCTCTAATTGCTGTGGCTAGGACTTCCAAAACTATGTTGAATAAAAGTGGTGAGAGTTGGCATCCTTGTCTTGTTCCTATTCGAGAGGGAATGCTTTCATCTTTTCACCTTTGAGTATGAAGTCAGCTATGGGTGTATCATACCTTTATTAGGTTGAGGTATATTCTCTCTGTGCCCATTTTCTGGAGAGTTTTTATTATAAATGGATGTTGAATTTTATCAAAAATTTTTTTCTGCATCTATTGAGATGATCATATGGTTTTTATTCTTCAGTTTGTTAATGTGTATCACATTGATTGATTTGTGGATATTGAAAAATCCTTGCATCCCTGGGATAAATCCCACTTGATCATGATGTATGATCCTTTTAATGTATCATTGTGTTCGGTTTGCTAGTATTTTGTTGAAGATTTTTGCATGTATGTTCATCAGTGATATTGGCCTGTAATTTTCTTTTTTTGTGATATTTTTGCCTCTTTTTGGTATCAGGGTGATTGTGGCCTCATAGAATGAATTTGGAAGTGTTCCTTCCAAAAGGAACACATGTTGCAATTTTTTGGAATAGTTTCAGAAGGATAGCTGTTAACTCTTCTCTAAATGTTTGGTAGGATTTACCCATGTAACCATCTGGTCCTGGACTTTTGTTTATTAGGAGTTTTTAAATTACTGTTTAAATTTCAGTGCTGGCAATTTGGTCTGTTCGTATTTTCTGTTTCTTCCTGGTTCAGTCTTGAGAGATTGTACCTTTCTAAGAATGTATCCATTTCTTATAGGTTGTCCATTTTACTGGCATATAGTTGCTCGGAGTAGTCTCATGATTCTTTGTATTTCTGTGGGGTTGCTTGTAACTCCTCCTTTTTCATTTTTGATTTTATTGCTTTGGGCCCTCTCCAATTTTTTTATAGATGAGTCTGGCTAAACGTTTGTCAATGTTGTTTACCTTTTCAAAGAACCAGCTTTTAGTTTAATTGAAGTTTCCTATTGTTTTCCTCATCTCTATTTCCTTTATTTTTGCTCCGATCTTTAAGATTTCTTTCCTTCTACTAACTTTGGATTTTGTTTGTTCTTCTTTCTCTACTTGCTTTAAGTGTAAGGTTAGGTTGTTTATTTGAGGTTTTTCTTGTTTCCTGAGGTAAGTTTGTATCGCTATAAACTTCTCTCTTAGAACCGCTTTTGATGCATCCCATAGGTTTTGGATCATCATGTTTTTGTTTTCATTTGTCTCTAGGTATTTTTTAATTTCTTTGATTCCTTGAGTGATCCATTGGTTGTTTATTAGCATATTGTTTAGCCTTCACGTGTTTATTTTTTTGCAGTTTTTTTCTTGTAGTTGATTTCTAGCCTCATAGCGTTGTGGTTGCAAAAGATGCTTGATATGATTTCAGTTTTCTTAAATTTGCCAACGCTCACTTTGTGACCCAGCATGTGATGTATCCTGGAGAATGTTCCATGTGCACATGAAAAGAATGTGTATTTTGCTGCTTTCCAATGGAATGCTCTATAAATATAAACTAAGTCCGTCTGGTCAAATGTGTCATTTAGCACCTGTGTTTCCTTATTGATTTTCTGTCTGGATGATCTGACTATTGATGTAAGTGGGGTGATAAAGTCCCACACTATTTTTGTGTTAAGTCTATTTCTCCTTTTATGGCTATTAGCATTTGCTTTGAGGTGATTGTACGTTGGGTGCATGTATATTTACAATTGTTATATCTTCTTCTTGAATTGATCCTTTGATCATTATGCAGTGTCCTTCTTTGTCTCTTGTGACAGTCTTCATTTTAAAGTCTATTTTGTCTGATATAAGTATTGCTACTCTGGCTTTCTTCTGATTTCCATATGTGTGGAGTACCTTTTTCCATCCCCTCACTTTCAGTCTGTATGTGTCCCTAGGTCTGAAGTGGGTCTCTTGTAGACAGCATATATATGGGTCTTGTTTTTGTATGGGTCTTTGTTTTGTTTAGCCAGTCTATGTCTTTTGGTTGGAGTATTTAATCCATTTACATTGAAGGTAATTATCACTATGTATGTTCCTATTACCATTTTCTTAATTGTTTTGGGTTTGTTATTGTAAGTCTTTTCCTTCTCTTCTGGCTCCTGCCCAGAGAAGTTCCTTTAGCATTTGTTGTAAAGCTGGTTTGGTGGTGCTGAATTCTCTTAGCTTTTGCTTGTCTGTTAAGCTTTTGATTTCTCCATCAAATCTGAATGAGATCCTTGCCGGGTAGAGTAATCTTGGTTGTAGGTTTTTCTCTTTCATCACTTTAAATATATCCTGCCACTCCCTTCTGGCCTGCAGAGTTTCTGCTGAAAAGTCAGCTGATAACCTTAGGGGGATTTCTTTCTATGTTATTTTTTGTTTTTCCCTTGCTGCTTTTAATATTTTTTTCTTTGAATTTAATTTTTGTTACTTTGATTAATATGTGTCTTGCTGTGTTTGTCCTAGGGTTTATCCTGTATGGGACTCTCTATGCTTCCTGGACATGGGTGACTATTTCTTTTCCCATGTTAGGGAAGTTTTCAACTATAATCTCTTCAAATACTTTCTCAGATGCTTTCTGTTTCTCTTCTTCTTCTGGGACCCCTATAATTCAAATGTTGGTGCCTTTAGTGTTGTTCCAGAGGTCTCTGCAATTGTCTTCAATTCTTTTCATTCTTTTTTTTCTTTATTCTGCTCCTTGGTGCTTTCTGTTTCTCTTCTTCTTCTGGGACCCCTATAATTCAAATGTTGGTGCCTTTAGTGTTGTTCCAGAGGTCTCTGCAATTGTCTTCAATTCTTTTCATTCTTTTTTTTCTTTATTCTGCTCCTTGGCAGTTATTTCCACCATTTTGTCTTCCAGCTCACTTATTCATTCTTCTGCCTCAGTCATTCTGTTATTGATTCCTTCTAGTGTATTTTTCATTTCAGTTATTGTGTTGTTCATCTCTGTTTGTTCTTTTGATCTTCTAGATCTTTGTTAAACATTTCTTGTATTTTCTCAATCCATGCCTCCATTCTATTTCCAAGACTGTGGATCATCTTTACTATCATTACTCTGAATTCTTTTTCAGAGAGATTGCCTATTTCTTCTTCATTTATTTGGTCTTATAGGTTTTTACCTGCTCCTTCATCTGTGACATATTTTTTTGCCATCTTATTTATTTATTTATTTATTATGAGTGGGATTGTGTTCCTGTCTTACTGGTTGTTTGGCCTAAGGCTTCCAACACTGGAGTTTGTAGGCTGTTGGGTAGAGCTGGGTCTTGGTGCTGAAATGAGGACCTCCATGAGACCTCACTCTGATGAATATTCCCTGGGGTCTGAGATTCTCTGTTAATTCAGTGTTTCAGACTTGGAGCTCCCAATGTAGGAGCTTTGGCCCAACCCCCGGCTGGGAATCCACGGAGATATTCCTGAAAGTGGCCAGAGTCTGGAGTGCTCCAGGCACACACACCCCAAGCCGGTGCCCCTCACTTGACTGTGATAGTTTTAAGGTGCCTATTAGACATCCAGATGGCAATGTCAAGTAGGCAGTTGGATATGAACGGAAATGTAAACCTGGGAGTCATCAGTACATAGACAGTATTTAAAGCTATAGGACTGAATGAGGTCACTTAGGATGAGAAGAAAAGGAGGCTGCAAAACAGTTTGGGAGAGAGGCCAGTGTGATAGAAATAGAACCAGGAGAGTGCAGCGTTCTGGAAGCCAAGGGAAGAACAGGTTTTAGAATGGATGGAATAGTCAGATATGTCAAGTCCTGCTGGGAATCAAGTAAATTAAGAGCAGAGAAGAGACCACTGACTTCGATGACATGAAGGTCATTGATAACTTTTGCAAAAACAGTGTCTGTAGAGTGAGTGGTGAGGAGAGAAACTGGAATTAGAGTTGAGGAAAAAATGAGAGATGTAGGGGCTTCCCTGGTGGTGCAGTGCTTGGGAGTCTGTCTGCCAATGCAGGGGACAGGGGTTCGAGCCCTGGTCCCGGGGGATCCCACATGCCACGGAGCAACTGGGCCCATGTGCCACAACTACTGAGTCTGCACTCTAGAACCTGCGAGTCGCAACTGCTGAGCCCGCGTGCCACAACTACTGAAGCCCGTGCGCCTAGAGCCTGCGCTCCGCAACAAGAGAAGCCACCGCAATGAGAAGCCCACGCACCGCAGTAGATTGGCCCCCGCTCGCCGCAACTAGAGAAAGCCCGCGTGCAGCAATGAAGACCCAACACAGCCATAAATAAATAAATAAATTTTTTTAAAATGAGAGATGTAAAGTCAAAATGGTGACTACAGACTACTTACACAAGAGATTTTGTTGTGAAGTGGATGAGAAATGAGGTGGCAGGTGGAATGGAGATTTAGGGTAAAAGGAATTTTTTGTAAAAATGGCAAATACCTAAGGCAAGCCCATTTGCTGCTGAAGATGATCAGAGGGAGAGGGAGAAATTTGAGATGCAAGAAAGAGAGGGAATAATGAGAGGAAGGGGACCCCTTAGAAGGCTAGAGGGGATGCAATGAACACTGAGCACAAGTGGAGGAGATAGCCACAGAGAGAAGCAGGGACATTTTACTATAGGGCTGCTCCTTTGTCAATTGAGTGGGCCTAAAACATCATCTGTGAGCGAAAGGTTAGACGTTGGATTTGTTTGTAGGTTTGAGAAGGGAGAGAAAGCTGTGAAATCGTTGTTTTGGCAGTAGGAATGTGAACATGAAAGCAAGTGGTGTGATGTTCAGGCAACATAGAGGGCTCATTTGAAATTTAAAATCAGGCTTTTAAATTTTAAAACGAAACCTGCCAACACTGCTGTGTTCTTTTGCAGACAATATTCAGCTGCTAAAATAGAGGGATGTAGTAGGCAGAGAGGAGAGCTGACTGAAGTTGGGACTTTGCAAGGCAGATGTGATAGAGGGAGAGAGAAATTAGTGAGCTAAGCTTGTTTGCAAGAGAGTGAATACAGTGATGGATTGTTGAGTCAAAGGTTTGGATAGAGTGAATTGAAGACATAGGGTAGATGGTTAACTGTGAGAAGGTGGTGAGTACCTTGCAGGTCTTGATGAAGTTAATTACTGAATGATCTGGGAGGAAGAGAAACAGGCAGATAGAGAAAGAGGAGCCCAAAAGGGAGATTGAGGAGTGACCTGTGAAGACGGAGAGGGAAAGAATGTTTCTAGAAGGAAGGAGCAGTCAGCAGGGTGAGACATCAAGTAAGATAGGGATAGAGGGCTTCCCTGGTGGCGCAGTGGTTGAGAGTCCGCCTGCCGATGCAGGGGACGCGGGTTCGTGCCCCGGTTCAGGAAGATCCCGTATGCCGCGGAGCGGCTGGGCCCGTGAGCCATGGCCGCTGAGCCTGCGCGTCCGGAGCCTGTGCTCCGCAACGGGAGAGGCCACAGCAGTGAGAGGCCCGCGTACCGCAAAAAAAAAAAAAAAGAAAAGAAAAAGATAGGGATAGAATGACAAGAAGATTGTTGTTGACCTCAGCAAGAGCCATTTCAGTGGAGTGATAGTATCCATTGTGGTGGACTGAGAATTGATTGGGGGTGAGGAAGTTGAGACAGAGAAATCAGAAGCTGGTTGTGCAGGGAAACTAAAAAAATAGGTGGCTGCTAGAGGGGAATATGGAGCCTTAAGTGACTGAGCAACTCTTGATTTTTTTTTAATGGAAATTATTATTGGTATAATTGTAGATTCACATGCAGTTAGTTGCAAGAAATAAGCAGAGATTTTTTTTGCATGACCTGCCCAGCTTCCCCTAACAATCACATCCTGCATTAACACAGTACAATATACCACCCAGGACATTGACACTGCTATAAAATGCCGATTCTACCCAGATTTCCCCAGCACCACCTGCACTTGCGTGTGCGTATACATATTAAATTCTGTACAGTTTTATCACTTGTGTGAGTTGTGTGTGCATCAACACTCTTAGGACTACACACGGTTCCAACACCAGATGGATCCCTCATGTCGCTCTTTTATAACCACATACGTCACCCTCCTGCAGCCCTCTCACCATCCCTCCCCCATCCCTAACTGCTTGCAACCACTAATCTCTTTTCCATTTCTATAATTTTGTCATTTCTTGAATGCTATATATGTGAAATCACACAGTATGTAAACTTTGGGAATTGGCTTTTCTCATTCAGCATAATTCCCTGAGATTCACCCAGGTATTGTGCATATCAATAATTTTTTTCCTTTTTATTCCTGAGTTCCATGATATAGATATACCACCCTTTGCATAACCATTCACCCATTAAAGAACATCTGAGCTGTTACCTGCTGGTTTTCCGATCTTACACATAAAGCTGCTGTAAACATATTTGTACAGATTTTTGTGTGAAGATGGGTTTTCATTTCTCTGCGATAAATACTTAGGAGTGCAATTACTGGGTCATTTGATAGTTAGTTGCATGTTTAATTTTTTAAGGGACTGCCAAACCATTTTCCAGAGTGGCTGCACCATTTTACATTCTTAAGAGCAATAGATGAGTGATCCAGTTATTGGCATCATCACCAGAATTTTCTCTTGTTATTTTTTATTTTAGCCATTTTACTAAGTGTACAGTGGTATCTTATTGTGCTTTTAATTTGCGTTTCCCTGATAGCTAATGGTTTTGAATGGTTTTTTATGTGCTTATTGGCCCTCTATATATCCACTTTGGTGAAATATCTGTTTGACTTTTGTCGATTTCTTTTTCAGTTGGATTTTTTGACTTTTACTCTTGAGCTTTTTGGGGTTTTTTTGTTTTTTTACTTTTATTTGTATTTATTTTTTGCGGCATTTATTCCCGGGCCATAAGTTTTTGTTTCTTCAGTTTCTTCTGGGATGTCTTTTTCTTCTGGGCAACCTCCTCTTCTGCTTTAGGAACAATCTGTTTTTTTTCAGTAAGGATCATCTCAATGTGGCAGGGAGACCTCATGTATGGGTTGATCCGACCATGAGCTCTATAAGTCCTGCGCTGCATCTTGGGGCCTTTGTTCACCTGGATGTGCTCAATGACCAGAGAATCTACATCTAAGCCCTTAGGTTCAGTGTTACTCACTGCATTTTTGAGCATGTGCAGTAAAAATTCAGCACTCTGTTTGGGCCACCAACCCTGCGTCCAGCCCCACTGTCTGGCCTGGGCACACCTACCAACTCCACCACTGTAACGACGGAATGGCACACATTGCTTCTAAAGTGACGTCCTTCGGACACTTGGCGGCTTTTCAGATATGCATACCCTTAATGGCCTGGGGAGTTTCACGAGCGTTCTTAAAGTGAACACAAAGATTTGAACCTCTTGACTTGCATGATTTTGTGGGGTTTTCTGGGTCAAGTGAATAGCGAACCATTTTTAGAGGTCACCTCAGGCCGTTGACTGGAAAAGCTACTCTTGAGCTTTGACAGTTCTCTGTATATTCTAGATACTCTAGATAGTTTTAGTCAGATATGTGGTTTGCAAATATTTTCTCCCAGACTGTAGCTAGTGTTTTCATTCTCTTTGCATGACCTTCCTCAGAGAAAAGAATTTTCTTGAAAAAGTTTTCTTGAATTTCACTTGAAAGATTGTGAAACTCCCTCCTGTTCTTCATGGTTTCACATGAGAAATATGCAGTCAGTTGAATTGGTATTCTCTCTGGGTAATGTGTTCTTTCTGTTTGGCTGCTTTCAAGATTTCTTTTTTGTCTTTATTCATCAGAAGTTTAATTATAATGTGTCTTGGCATGCATTTCTTTGTGTTTATACTATTTGGAGTTTGCTCAGCATCTTGAATCTATAGGTCTACATCTTTCACCAAACTTGGGAAGTTTTTAGCCCTTATGTTTTTACATTTTTTCAGTTCCATTTTCTTCCTCTCCTTCTTGGAGTCCTATGATATGAATATTGGATCTTCTGTTGTTGTTCCACAGATCTCTGAGGTTCTGTTCATTTTTTTTTTACAGTCTGTTTAATTGCTGTTATTCATATTTTGTGAACTCTGTTGATCCATTCTCAAGTTCACTGATTCTATCCTCTGTCATCAATCTACTATTGATTTCATCCAGTGATTTTTTAATTTATATTATTGTATTTTTCATTTTTATAATTTCCCTTTTGTTCTTTTTTATAATTTGTATTTCTTTTCTGAGATTCTATATTTTTTCATTTGTTTCATGAGAATCTCTAATTGTTGTTTAAGCATTTGTATGATGGCTGCTTTAAAATCCTTGTCAGATAATTCCAACATCAAAGTCATCTCAATGTTGACATTAGTTGATTATCTTTTGTTAAAATTCACATTGTGATTTTCCTGGTCCTTGGCATGACAGGTGATTTTTTTATTGTGTCATGGACGTTTTGGTAAATATGTTAGCCAAACAGAGAAGGTGCAGAGTCAGGTAAGTTTACAAGTTTCGTAACAGAAATTTGAGGGCATTCTTATCCAATGGACCTAATATTTTTTCTCTGAAACAGAGATGCAGCATAAAAGCCCAGACACTGAGTTTGACATTCCTGGCTGTGAACCCCAGCTGTTAGACCTTTGGCAAGTCAAGTAATCCCTTTATGCCTCAGTTTCCCATAGAAGGGAAATAACAATAGCGTATATCCTCATAGGAATGTTATGATGATCAATTGAAATGAAATCATATTTGTGAAGTGCTTAGAATCAGGTATTACATAAGTGTTTGTACATAAAACTTTCTCATAGGGTTCTTGTATTAAATGAAATAAGTTTGCTAAGCACTTTGCTTATCAACTGCTCAGCATTCAGCATTCAAAAAATAGTCATTTTCCTACTTATTCTTTTCAGCCTTAGGCTGTTCTCTTGAATTAAAATCATTGGTCAAAACTTGCCAAACTCAGCTGAATCCTGTGCCTTTGGTAGAGAGGGTCGAGGTGAGAGTGGGCATGGGCATCTGGAACCAGTGTGGGTAGGAATGGTGGGGATGGAGCAGCTGAGTATGAGGAATTTCAAAGCGCCTACCTCAGTGCATTTCTGCTGCAGTGCTCTTTGCCTGCAGTGTTCTGTGCAACTTGCTGCCTTTCTCTTCCATAAGCCTGCGTGCTCTCTTGGTCAGGACCAGCAATAAGAGAAGGTTCCAACCGCTTCGCATCACAACATGCCCTCCATGTTGCAACATACACCCTCTCCCAAAGTAACATTTGAATGTCCCCGAGAAAACCATTGTTTTGAAGTGTCTGAAATATGTTCATATGAGCAGTCAGCTACACCAGTCGTGAAAAAAACCCCTCTTGGTTCTATTTGTTTTGCAACAGTGGAAAAATCATACGACCTTTCATGGTAGTAGAGGAATACAAAGAAGAATTAAGAGTGCCATCTCGTGGAGCGAGCTGCTATTACCACTTAGGAGTTAACAAAAAGCCACCAGTGGGAGCTGAGTGTGTGTGTGTTTTTTTTTATATCCTCAAGGCCCGGCCTGGAAGAAATGCTTGAAAATTACTTGATGAATAAATGAATGAATGAGAGAAGGGGATAGGGATGAAGTGGAGACTTGCTTTGGAAAGTTATTGGTAAGATGGATGTCACCTTGATAAAACGTCTAATGCCCTGGCCGTTGTTGGTTTGGAGACCTTTAAAAATGGTACTGTAGGGTACCCTGAGGCATTATTGTGTACCTGCAGTAGAGGAAAATGAGGCATGAAATGTTTGCATAAGTAAATCACAGGCTACCAACTTTTCCATGTTCTGGTCTTGGCAGTGGTAGATGAGTAAACTACCTGATGGTGTTAGTCTCTTCCTGTAAGTATCAGTGTGCTACGAATTAATAAAGCATTGAAAGAACATGAAGAATAGGTTTGCTTCCGAGCTGGTAGGTGCTGTCTGTGTTCTAGAAGGTTGAACTAAATGAAATTGAAAAAGAACTATTTTGACTTGTAACAATGTCAATTTCATAGGGATTGGCCTAATATTTCAAACTAGTTCATGTAACAAATTTATTCTGGACATACAATAGGTCTAGATGCTGTGCGAGGCCCTGGAGCATACAGAGACAAATAAGACATGGGTCTTGGCTTCAAGTACCTCACCATTAAGTGGGGGAAGTGGACACTTAGATAACATGCCTTGTATTCTAGTCATTTCTGTTAAGTGCCAACTGTGTAAGGTTAAGCCAGACTCTGTGGAGGTGCTATGGAAGCTCTAGGAAGGCGTAACAGTATGGCGTGGCGGATAAGAGCATGGCCTCTGGCTCCAACTTGTCTGTGTTTGAATCTTAATTTTGCTACTTACCAGTTGGATGACTTTGGGCAAAGTACTAAACTTCTCTATACCTCAGTTTCCTCATCTATAAATTGGGAGAATACAGTGCCCCCTTCACATGAATGAAGTCAGGATTAAATGAGTTAATATGTACAAAGCCCTTGACTAGCTTCTGGTAAGTGCTGTATACGTTTTAGCTCTCAGCATCATCGTCATCATCAGGTTCATCATCATCACCTCTGTTGCTACAGAGGAAGCATTTGAGGTGTGTTTTGTAGGGTGAGCTAAACTTCACTGTTAGTTCTTTCACTTTTTAAGTTTAAAAATAAGTTACTGGGACTTCCCTGGTGGTGCAGTGGTTAAGAATCCACCTGCCAATGCAGACGACACGGGTTCGAGCCCTGGTCCGGGAAGATCCCACATGCCACGGAGCAACTAAGCCCGTGCGCCACAACTATGGAACCTGCGCTCTAGAGCCCGCGAGCCACAACTACTGAGCCCATGAACCACAACTACTGAAGCCCGCGCACCTAGAGCCCGTGCTCCACAACAATAGAAGCCACCGCAATGAGAAGCCCATGCACCGCAAGTAAGAGTAGCCCCCGCTCGCTGCATCTAGAGAAAGCCCGCATGCAGCAACGAAGACCCAACACAGCCAAAGAATAAATAAATAAACAAGTTACTTATTGCGGTCCTACTTTTACTAGTTCCTATGAGGAGTGGGTAGAAACCATTATCTCCTCCCTTCTAGTAGATCATCATCTCCTTCAAGTCTGGTCCTGAGACAGGGCCTAGAGCAAAGGAGTGGCACAATGACAGGACAGAGGACAGTGGTACTGGTGTCACTGGACTGTATGGTACATTGGGCTTGTGTTAAGAGTATGGAAGATTATTTGAATCTATCCGTGTACACACTTGTAAAGGTAAAACCCCTTCTGGGTTGGCTTTAACAAAATCAACCGAAAAAACTAGAAAGAATCTTAACAAAATAAAGGCATGGGTGTGTCCTACTGCCGGCATATGGTACCTTAAGTGTGCTCTGTAGACGCTTGATGGATGCTGAATGGTCTGTGTTCTCAAGTTGTGAAATAACTCCTCCATGAAATACAGTTTGTATTAAATTGCTTAATCCTAAATTATTTTTTGTGCCTTAGCAAAAGTATTGACGGCTAAGAAGGAAGATTATAAACATAAACTGTTATGGAATATGGACAGTCCAAATTTTACTTTGGTTGTAATGCCTTAGCCACTTAACAATATATTGTAGCATGGCTTTATGAAAAGTGGATAATGTTCATCATTTGATTGTTCAGTATTTCAGAGTTCTTAGGCTAATGGGCAATTGTTATTGATGTTTAATGTTTCTTAACATGTACAAGTGGGAACAGTGACATGTTTGCTCCTCTCCCCCATCACCGCCCACTTGGTCCCGGAGACTTGGGAAGCCCATCTGCCTTACTCATCAGTAAGTCCAACTTTGCTCCTGTCATCTAGGGGCCCAGTGAGATCAGGATTTCTCTGGAAGGCCCGCATGTGACCTCACTGGAAGGAATAGCACTGTGCATCAGGACCAGTTCTCGGGCACAGTACAGACTGTGGGGGGCACAGGCCATAAGGGTGGACTAACTAATTTCATGGTTCTATTCGTATTAACTTGCTTCCTGGAATCCTGATCCCTCTTTAAATTTTACGCAGCTACTATCATTTGCCTTTACTGAGTATCAACTGATCACCTCTTTAGCTTTTCAGTGAGGCCCTTTTTCTGGACTAAATATAGACCAGCCATCACCTTGAACTCACAATGACGCAGCAGTTAGCGCAGTGGGGAAATAGTCTTCTCTGCTTCTGTGGTTTGAGCCCACTCTGTATACGTTCATAACTAGCTTTGCCAGCAAGACTCAATGAATGACACTTTGTCTAGATTCCTGTTAGTAACCAATAGTATGAGACGTAACACCAGTCTAACACAAGATCTATAATATGTGTAGTTAGAGTACTTCGTGGATTTTAAAAGTTACCAAAGCTAATGACCTGTTAAATAAATCACAGAGGTAAAAGAAAAAGTGGCCAAAACCATAGTCGATCAATTTGTGTTAGAACTTGAGATTCTAATTTACCATCCGGCTAACAGAACATGCTTTTGAATAGAAAATGAGACCCAACCTCTGGCCATCTTTACATCTCTGCAACTTACTCACAAAACTAGCAAAGTTTGCTCAGTGCCAGTGCTAAACATGGTTGAAAACAGCACGGAGTTAAAGGACTGACACACAAAATACATAATAATTGAAAATAAACAGTATCAAAATTCTGTCTGGGGGGACTTCTCTGGCAGTCCAGTGGTTAAGACTCCACACTTCCACTGCAGGGGTCACAGGTTCGATGCCTGGTCGGGGAACTAAGATCCCGGGAAAAAAAAAAAAAAAAATTCTGTCTGGGTAAAACCTTTGCTGTCGTTGGGGGTTGCTGTAATTTTAGAGTACAAATTCAGCAGTGACAAGATGGAAGGTATCGAGCTCCCTATGCCCGCCCTTCACCTAACCAGTTATTCCTGTGTTGTAGTCCTTCCTGTTGTATTCTGGAAGAAGGGAAGCTCATAGAAGATTGCCCCAGATTTAGAAATAATACCAACAATAGAGATGATAATAATATTAGCAGCTCCAATTTCTGGAACCTTTTCTCTGGTTGGGTGCTTAAAATGTGTTACCAGGTTTAGTTCTTGCTAAAGCCCTGAGGCATAGGTACTTTTATTCTCCTCATTGTAATATTCAAAAAACTTGCTTTTAAAGAAGTCATCAATTTACGTTTTCTCTGAAAGCACAGAGAACAGAACCTAACCAATCAATAGCAAAAATGAAGGCTCTTTCTACTTTTCACTTTAAATGCATCTGTTATCACAGCCTCTGCAGAATTTAGCAACCCAACCTTGATGTTCTAAATCCTTCCAAACTGAGTTTGCTCCCTTCCTTTCAGAGAGAAAAGCTTCTTTCTCTTCCAGAATCATGACAGTCTCCTTTCTCCTTGTCTACTCCATCCTGAATGTCAGGGAAAGAAGAGAGGGTGTTCCCATGTTTATCCACTGATTACTGCTCTTAAATGCCCTATAATTATTTCTGGAGGTACAGTACCAGGAAAATTTGACTATCCTATAGCTGTTGATACACAAAAACATCACATATAGGGTTGCCAGTTTTAGCAAATAAAAATAGAGGATGCCTAGTGAAATATGAATTTCACGTAAAGAACAACAAAAATTTTTAGTATAAGTATGTCCCAAATATTGCATGGGCCATACTTATACTAAAAAAATTCATTGTTATCTGAATTTCAAATTTCACTGGGCATCCTATATTTTATCTGGCAATCCTCAATGTTATTTATAATTCCCAAGTTATATAAATGAAATACAGCAGTAAGGCCAATTTTTAACTTGTTTCATTATAGTGGGAATCCTACAGAATGAGCTGCACTTCCTTAGAGTCGAATGAGCTGCAGAATGTCCGATTTGGTTAATGGGCCATCAGCTGAGTCCAGCCAAGTTAATAATAATTAATAATTATATTAAATAACATAATAATTAATTATGTCTCGCTTAAATAATTATTAATAATTAATAATCACTTAAGAGAAAGGAAACATGCTAATTATATGTAGGATTGCATCAAAGTTCTCTTTGGTTTACTTATTTTATTTAGTTTATTTATATAGTGTTTCAGGTCTGAAAGGGCTGTGCAGGACAGTCTAATGTTCCCCCTAAGATCCCCTACCCCGGCCTGGAACCCCATTCTTCCATTTCAGGGTTGCTGGCCAAAAGGTGGCAGGCCGATGGGGGAATGGGGTCGGTTGGGGCTGAAGTCCAACGCTTGCCAAATCACACCCTCCCAGGCTGAGCCTGCTAAGAGCTGGTGCCTTTGGAAAATCATTTGCATAACACTAGACTGTTGGCCCCGATTCGCACAGGCATTTAACACTTGTTTGCAGAGTCAGTACTGAGAGCCAAACACAAGTTAAGTTCTGGGAATACAGAGATGGATGGCGCACGGTCACTTCTTTCTAGGAATGCAGAGTCTGGTTGAGGATGGACAAGTAAAAAGATCATTACGAATGTGCCACGGTACAGGGTGTGCCCTGTGCACGACGAGAGTGCAGAGGAGGGGTGTGCTCTTTCAGCCTGGTGGCGTGAACTAAGAGACCTGCTCGGAGAATTTTCAGCTTGAGCAGAATCCAGATGGAAGAATGGGGTTAGTGAGGTGGGAGTGGGTTGAGGGGAGAAAAAGCATTCCAGTGGGGAGGAGGGCAAAGCGGATGCACAGAGGTGTGAGATCAAATGCCAGGCTTTGGAGATTCTAGATACTCATTTTAGCTGTAGTGAGGGTGGGGCATTGGGTGCCGAATCATGAAGGGTCTCTACAGAGAGAATGCTGTCGGGAAACACTGGATTAAACAGTGCCCTGTAGGGTGGTTTTGTTCTTTGCTATATTCTTCCCAGTGCCTAGAATAGTGACTGGCAAACAGTAAGCACTCAATACATGTTGTATTAAATGAATGAATGAACGAGTGATTGCATGAATGGTAGGACTTGTCAGAACCTTCAATAGGCCAGTGTATGTTACAGATCTCAAAAGAGGGGTATAGTATGCAGAGTTTCTGCCTTATTTGACCACGTAACTTTTTTGTTTCACTGAATAATACATTTTCAAAGACTATTGATTTTTGGAACACGTTTGGGGAAATCATGTGCTAAAGGAGGACCTGCAAGTGAATAGCTATATGAATAAATATAAAGTGAGAGAGATCCAGGATAATGTTTCAGGGAAAAGATCATGTCCAACTTTGTAACCGGATGGCTCCTTGCAGGTGGGCAGCATGGGCAACCAGGCACAAGGTGAGCCAGCCCCAGCCCCCGGGGGTTTGGCAAGACCTTTTCAGGGACAGTAACTCCTTTTCTTCATTTACAAGTCAGATTATACTCCAGCTAATCAGGAAAATACCCAGCTTCCCTATGGGCCAGATGTTCCCACACCAATGCTAATCTCTGAAACAGTGGTCTCGAGGTGATCACAGTTAACATTTATCAAGCACTAACTTCGCATCAGGCATTTTCTACATTTTATCTCATTGATTTTCCATGGCAGTCGCGGGCATAATGATGCCACAGTAACAATTACTTATTGAGTGTTTAAATCTGTGCCAGGTCCTGGGCTAGGCACACTTCACAGACATTAGCTTGTTTATGCCTCCAAGCAACCTGATCCATTTCTAATAAAACTGAGGCACAGAGAGGTTAGGGAACTAGTGCAAGGTCACACCGGTAGTCAGTGGCAGAGCAAGGACTTGAACCTGGGTCTTTCTTACACTAAAAGCCACATGCTTAACTACCCCACCACGCTGCTGTCAGGGCTACTATAGATATCGGGTCTTTCCGGAAAAACCTTGGCCAACCCAGGGATTCCTTTGCAATGCAGCTCCTGTGTCCACACAAACATCTTGAAGAAAAAATCCTAACCTCAGTAACTGCCATGAAATAGGATCCGTTTATGACTGCTTGCCAAGTAGCCATGGATCGAGTGTATATCATTGTTCTCTACGTGAGAGATAAGCTCGGTGACAGCGTTATTGGATGAGAACAGTCAGCTGAGTGGTGCTCCACGCTGATTCATACCTGCAGCTGACGCAGGATGTTGGCTCCCGCGGTGTCACACAATTAGACACCACCTGGGACAGAACCAAACCAAGCAAGTCCGGGCGCTGCTCTGCCAGACCCCAAACTGTACAGTCCTTCCTACTCTTCTCACAGGAGTTCTAGGCTTCCATGAATCTGCTTCGTGCCTTTTTTTCACATAGACCAAAATAAAAGGAAGTGGGCTGATGGGGAGGATTAATGAGATGTCACCTCCTAGGCTGCTGGCACGGAGACTGGCTGCTTGCGAGATTTGTTTTTTAAACTATCCTACTTACTCTCGCCTTTTGAACATAAAAGCATTTATTCCCATCATTGCCTAGTCTTTGTAGATGAGTTAATATGAATGGCATGTTTTAAAATTTATAGTAAAGTATAATACATATACAGAAGATTGCATATGTAATTAGTGATTAATATTTACACACTGAACACACCTAAATAATGACCACCTAGGTGAAGAAGCAGAACATTAACAACACCCCAAAAAGAGCCACTCTGGTCACTAACTTCTAAGGGTAACCTCTATCCTGACTCTGAACAGCATAGAAGTTAAAAGAAACTACAGGGCTTCCCTGGTGGCGCAGTGGTTGGGAGTCTGCCTGCCGATGCAGGGGACACGGGTTCGTGCCCCGGTCTGGGAAGATCCCACGTGCCGCCTGCG
>NW_020173916.1:706788-753866 GCF_003031525.2 Neophocaena asiaeorientalis asiaeorientalis
ACATGTCAGACATGAAATTTGGACCATCTGACTCCAGAGCTTATACATCAGATAATGAAATGCATGCCTAAAAAACTATAAAACTTTCCAAATTCCATAGAGAGAAGGATGTTTCTAGTTTTAAGAAAGTGTTTGATGGTGTCTGAAGGTAAAGTGATAGGTACCTAAATAGCCAGGCCTGAAAGGGTGGCTGTGAGTAGAAAGGGGCCTGTGGGTGATGCTGGGTTTCCAAGACGCTGTTCCTGATGGGGCCGATGACAGTCGTGATCTCAAAGGGCTAAGGACCAAGTCCCAAACGTCTGTAACTTTTCAGTCCCTCCGGAGGCCCCCTTCTCTGGGCAGGGGCCCCCTTCCCTGTGGCAGCTTCCCTCCACAAAGGTCAGCTTAGTTGGCCAGCTAGCATGGGTCTTATATGCAACCAGGTTTTATGGGGCCAAGATGACGCTTGGCTGTGCTAATACAATCACTGCCAGGCTCTGCACTATATCTCTAGTCTCTAATCCTCCAAATTCCCTCAGCAATTATCATCCCTTTTCACAGGTGAGAAAATTGATGCTCAGTAAGGATAAATGCCCTGGCCAAGGTCACACAGCTTGTAAATGGCTGGACCAGGATGTCCATGTCTGTTTTGACTACAGCTTCTGCTTGTAGCCATCCTACTCCAAGCTTGAAACAGCCCTTAGCGTTCCAGAGAGTTGCTTTACCGGGGAATCCTTAACTGTGGCCCCCAAGATTTCAAGTTGATGTCTTGAATTTCTGCTCTTTGGGGGATGGTTCAGAAGGAATTTTCAGGGCGTCAGAATGATCATTGAGCACATCATTTACTACTGATGATACCAAAAAAGGCTAAAGTATCCATTAGGACCTCCCTTCTCAAAGTCTGGTCTGTGAACCCACGGCATGAAATGAAGGATCCCAGGCCTGTGAGAATTTACATTTTACCGAGATACCCAGGGGATCTGTACACACATGAAAGTATGAGAAGCAGAGTTGAATGCCAGAACACCACGTTCAGTGTTACTCTGCTCAAAATGGGTTTATAGGGAACTTATATCTGTCTTGGGTAAAAGACATGGAAACTAAGAGTGAGATTATTGCTCGTATCTTAAGAGGCAGAAAAGGAAGCCGCATCCTCCTTGCTGAGGCAATGGGAAGTTGCGAGAAGATTATAACAGGAACAACTTCCCTCGTTCACTTTGCTCTCTTGGCGGGCACGTGCTGTCATTAGCATTAATTGCATTTACAATATTCGCACACCTGCTGGGGAAAATAGACACCTTAATTTCTTGCAGTGTAAGGAAACATCAACCATCTCAGCTCTGCCTTTGCAGACATTATAAATCATGTGCAACGTCGAAAAGATATTTAAATTCCCTTAACGTGGGCCGCATTATTTGGCTTAGAGTAGCATTCTGGCTAGCAACAGAGAAGGAGGTTTGCCCTGAAATTATGTCAGCGGGGAGGTGGGAACTGCTACTCTGAGAGGGTTTTCTTCCTGCTTTCTGAGTCCTTTTGTCATCAGTGAACTGACGACTGTGCAGATGTTAGCTTTCTGGAACCTCTCGCTCTGTGACATGATAAAGTTGATATCCTCTAAGAAACAGCACATCCCAGAGTCATTCATTCATGTATCCAATAAGTATTTATTGATCACCTACTATGTAGCAGGCACAAATCTAGGTGCTAGACCAAATGGTGACCAGATCCTTGTTCTCATGGGTGAGACAGACATTTAACAATTAATCTCCGCTTTGCATTTTTAAAAATGTAAGTATTGGTGTCAGATGCTAGCCCACAGAGGCATAGGATGCAGTGGGCGTAGGGGCTGTCCAGAAACCAGTTGTGTGGACATGGCGGTGGGGTTAGGAAGAACTTTCTGGAGGTATGACATTCAAACTAAGGTCTGAAGCATGAATGGGAGAGGGAGAATCAAGACGAAAGAGTAGTAGGACACGGAACTCACCTCCTCCCACTAATACATCAAAAATACATCTACAGGCCTCAAGGAACAGTTCTCACAGAATGCCTACCGAACACCAGCAGAAGACCTTGAACACCTAAAAGGACAAGAAAGATGAAGGATGAATGGGTGTTAACTAGGTGAATTAGGCAAGAGTAGAGTAGGGGTGGGCATTTCATTCCCAGCTGGGGAAATAGCACATGCAGAGTCCCTTTGGTAGGAAAGAACATGGAACATTCAAAGGATGTGAAACAAGTCCAGGAAGGCTTGAGAGCGGAGAGAAAAGAGAGTTGCATACGAGCCAGATCATGCAGGGTCTTGACAGTCGCCTTGGGGATTGTGACGCTATCTCTGGGGCAATGGGGAGACATGGAAGGGTTTTCAGTAGGCTCAAAGAGATTATGAGTTGTTCCAGGCCTCACAGCTGTTAGGGGCAGAGGGAGGATTCAAATCCAAGCCCATCTGACTGCTGAACCAGCTCTCTTAACCATGACAACATAGCACTTCTCTGTTTTCATGTGGTGACATTTTTTCTGGAATTCCCTTCAGGCCATCTCTAACTCACATTGTATATACCTTGATTTGTTTTGAAATATGTCTTGGCTTCTTTCTGCTATATGACAATTGGGCATGGGGTCAGAGTGCCTGGCACGGTATGAGTGAGATGAGGGAGTCTGACTTTCCATGTCAAATAAGCTGGTGGAGTGTATACTGGAGGACAGGGTCACAGAGTCCTACCTGGTCAAAGGCAACACATGTAATGAGTTTCTGTAAGGGGAAGCCATGCTTAATAGGTCTGACAGTCTTGAAGGGATGACTAATTGAGCAAATAGAGGAGAGACAGTACGTGTAATAATCATCACACTGGCAGGCATGCAAGGCATTTTTATTCTTGCCTTTGAAAAGCACTTTGACCTAGCAAATTGTTACGGAGTCCATACAGCTCGCTGCACGATAGGCCAATCAATTGAGAGACAAGGTGTTCGGGCAAGGAATGGTGACTTTATTTGGAAAGCCAGAAGACTGAGAAGACGGTGGACTAGTGTCCCAAAGTGTCCCACCTTGCCCCCGTCAGGATGCTAGTTTCTTTTACAGAGCAAAGATGGGGGGGTGAGGAGGTAAAATTAAAAAGGCAATGCGTTATTGCAAATATTTCCTGGTTCCTGCCAGCCTCCGGAGGACGTGTGTTAACGTCTTCTTTCCTGCTGCCATTCACAGGTGAGCCTGGGCAGGATGTTTCCTATGAGGGTAAATGAAGGTATTTTAGCTTAACTTCATTGCTCAGGAGGCAGGGTCCTGGGAGATGGGCCATTAGGTATACTTTAAGCTATAGGCAACATCCCTATAGCGATTAACTTGTAGCAAAAGCGATAGAATATAAAGGTCAAAGTTAAAGAAACAGACGGGATATGGAGTCAGATTTGTTCTTCCCTATTACACTGGACTGCTGTGAGCACTAAATGGGATAATATGTTATTTTTTATATATAAATTTATTTATTTTTGGCTGCGTTGGGTCTTTGTTGCTGCGCGTGGGCTTTCTCTCGCTGCGGCGAGCAGGGGCTACTCTTCATTGCGGTGCGCGGACTTCTCGTTGCGGTGGCTTCTCTTGTTGCGGAGCATGGGGCTCTAGGCACGCGGGCTTCAGTAGTTGTGACACGTGGGCTCAGTAGTTGTGGCTTGCAGGCTCTGGAGCGCAGCCTCAGTAGTTGTGGCGCATGGGCTTAGGTGCTCTGCGGCATGTGGGATCTTCCCGGACCAGGGCTTGAACCCGTGTCCCCTGCATCGGCGGGCGGATTCTTAACCGCTGTGCCACCAGGGAAGTCCCAGGTTAATATATTATTAACTCATTTTGCAGATAAGGAAAGAGGCTCTGCAAGGTCACAGGACTTCTCCAGCTTACCTGTTAAGCAAGTGATGGAAGCGATATCCAAAGCAAGGTCCCTCCAACTCTTGAGTTCTTGACCACTTTTTTTTTTCTTTTTTTGCTTTTTGCCATTCGGAGGCTTAGTACATGTTTATTGTGTTGAGTAGATCCTTGCTATAAATGTGAAGGAACTGATTGAGAAGAGGAGTAACAGCCATCTCTTATAGGACCCCAGATTTCCTCCTGGCCTCTGTGTTGCCTTTTGAATCCACAAGAAGGTGCATTTAAACCCATCATCTAATTTGATAAAGGTACAGTTAATAGCAGTTTATAAAAGAGACTCTTGGAACACTAAGAAAGAGGTTGGAAAACTCTTTCCATAAAGGGCTAGACAGTAGATATTTTAGGCTTTGCAGCCTCTGCTGTAACGTTTCAACTTCGCCACTGTAGTTAGAAAACGGCCACAGACAATGCAGAAACAAATGGGCATGGCTGTGTTCCATTAAAAATTTGCTTAAGGACCCTGAAATTTGTATTTCATATAATTTTCATGTATCATGCAACATTATTCTTCTTTCGATTTTTCTCAAGCATTTAAAAATGAAAAAAACATTCTTAACTTGTGGCTGGGCAAAAACAGATGGCAGTGGGCTGCATTTGACCTTGGGGCCATACCATAGTTTGCCGACCCTGGCACTAAAAGGACCAGCAGCAGGCCTAAGGGTGCCCACTTAGGGACTGTTGTACGATTTTTTAAAAGGTTTGTGTTTCCATCAGCAAGGGTTAGAGCTTTGCCCTATACCCGAATTTTATTTCAGGTGAAACAATAGAATTTGATTTTATTCCACGAGCGTATCAGAGAGTTAATTACACATGCTTTCATCTTGAAAAGCTGCCAAGAGTCCATTGGCCCGGGTTCAGGGTTGACATGCTTCCTAATCATAGTTGGTTCCTGCGCTGCTGGGCTGTCCTGGTGGGGCCTGGATCTGAGGCTCCCGAGGCAAAGGAAGGGGCTTCTCAGCTCAGGGTACAAGCTAGAAACACAGTCAGCAAATGCTACTCATGCAGGGGGGGAAGGACGCTCGTTTGGGACCACTGGATCCGAAGAAGTGACAGTGTCTTCCTTTCCTCTGTGCCTGGAGCGCAGGGTGGGAAGCAGGGTGTCTGGCTGGTAACCACTTGCTTCTTTCTACAGAGCAACCAGCTGACGGTGTGAGTACTTGCTGTACTTCTGCTGCCCCGATTCAACCACTTCTCCAGCTCTGTTTTTTCTCTGCCCAGTACATAAATGCAAGAGTGGCATGCTGTCCCGTGGCTGAGGATGTATTCTTAGCACCAGATGGAGCACAGAACTGCAACTTACCATGTGGCCAAAGCATGCAAGGCCTTGCTGGACAGCTGGTGAATTCAAGGCAGGGAGTGGGTGGTACGTCAAGGGAAGGATGCCAACTCTTCAGTATCCGCCGAAGCAGCCCCTTGTGTTAAGGTTCATGGTTTAGGATTGAGGATAATACTATGAATGAGGGTGCTAATTAACTGTTACCAGAACATTCAATCCCCAAACAAATGTTGACTTTAAGGTCTTAGCATCCAGTTGTCTTGCTTGCTGTACAGGAGACACAGTCTTTACAGATACAAGAGCCATGCTTTTGTGCACAGGCAGATGTAGCGGATGTGACGTGGAAGGACTGCAAATATTCGTGGAGTGAGCCATGTGTCTATCCCCAAACCAGCAAGGACACACAGGTTCCCAGCTAGAGGAGTTCCAGGTATTAAGACCACCTCAAATAGGGGAAACCCCTCCGTTACATAGGATATGTTATGTATGTATGTACGAGATATAATATATACTACATATATTATATGATGTGTGTAATATTGTATATTTATATTATATATCTAGGTAGATAGACTATAACTAGAGAAAGTGGAGCCCTCTGCTTGGCTCAAAGCAAGTTTGGGAAAAAATAGGTTTATGTATATGTTTATATGTCCATATGCATATTATGTATATATACATACATGTTGATGTGTATATATTATATAAAATATATATGCAATGTAATATATATACATATATTTTTGTATTGTGTATTATGTATACATGTACGTATTTTTCCCAAGCTGGTTGTGAGCCAAGCAGGGGGGGGCTCCATTGTCTCTAGTTATAATGAGCTATGATGAAAAACTCAGCCAGTTTGGGAACTATCCCTTTATAAATCCAGAATATCTTCCAGAATTCTGTAGTCGGCTATGAAAACAATTATATTAACTTGTGAGCAGCCCTATGAGGCTTGGAAACCCAGGGGCTGAGAGTACTCCAGAAGTGAGTGTACAGGACTAGGCCTACTAGGCAGTTCTGCCCCTAAAGGTGTCCTCATTTTAAACCATCGAATTATATACTTTTTAAAATAATTAATTAATTAATTTTTGGCTGCGTGGGGTTTCACTGCTGTGTGCAGGCTTTCTCTAGTTGCGGTGAGTGGGGGCTACTCTTCGTTGCGGTGCGCGGCCTTCTCATTGCGGTGGCTTCTCTTGTTGCAGAGCATGGGCTCTAGGCCCGCGGGCTTCAGTAGTTGCAGCACGCAGGCTCAGTAGTTGTGGCTCACGGGCTCTAGAGCGCAGGCTCAGTAGTTGTGGCGCACAGGCTTAGTTGCTCCACGGCATGTGGGATCTTCCCAGAGAAGGGCTCGAACCCGGGTCCCCTGCATTGGCAGGCAGATTCTTAACCACTGCACCACCAGGAACTCCTGGGTCCTCATTTTAGACCTGGACTTCCTAATGGATGGCATGTCTAAGGGAGATTTAGTGAACTCAGGAAGCTTGTAATCTAGGTCAAGGTTCGCTACTATTATAACCATTATTCTAGGCCAGATATTGCATTAGGTACACTTTTATGTGTTATTGCACTTAATCCTCACTATAAGTCCATGCAGTAAGTGCTGTGATTATCGTCCCCATTTTACAGTGAGGAAGCTGAGGCAGTGAGAGGTTAAGTAACTTGCGCACATTTCTGTCTTGCAAGTGGTGGAGCCAGGATTCATACCCAGACAGTCCAACTGCAGGTGCCAAGATGTTAAACCCAACCCCACGCTGCCTCTTCAGAGGACAGAATCCGAGCTCTTCCTGTCCTACAGGTGGTAAAGGAATGCAGTACATTTGGAGAAGAACGTAGGTTCTGTCTTTCAACAGCCAGCTTAAGTCATTTGTTCTTCATCTGAACAGTCTTGATCTCATTCCAAAAATCTAGTTCTCACAACAATGGATGAAATTAAAATGAACTCACTGCCCTTTGTTCACACTCTCATTTCACGAGTATTTCTCCTGTGTGCTGGGCCTGTAAGTGGAGATTTCATTGGAAGTGGCATCTATGAAATTCTTCCACATATACTTGGTTTTATCAAGTCAAAGGACATGGAGGAGTGATAAACACGGAAGTGCTCCCTGGAGGCAGGTGAAGGTACGAGACTGCCACACACAAGTGTCTAGGGCTGTGCTAGCCAATAAGATCACACTTAGGCACGTGTGGCTAGTTAAGTTTCAGTTATTTGTAATTAAATGAAGTTTAAAATTCAGTTCTTCAATCCCACTAGCCATGCTTACTTGTTCAATAGCTGCATCTAACTTGTGGCTACCATATTGGACAGCAATGATATAGAATATTTCCATCATTGCAGAAAGTTCCACTGGACAGCTCAGATCTAGAGAGAAGCGAAGGAAGAAGAAGAGAAGAGAGGTGTTGACAGAATCTTGGGTACTAGCCATGATTAGAAGTTTGAAGTAGAAAATGAGGCCGTCAGGGAGACAGAAGAGGGGATGGAGAAGCTGGAAAGTTAAGCAGGATAACGTGGGGTCAGGAAAGCCCAGAGTGGGTGAATATCCAAGAGCAAAGTGTGCTTCTCAATGTCAAGTGCTGGCAAACAGATCTTTTGAAGTCTAGTTGAAAAATACCCTCTGGGTTTGATAAATAGGAGGGCACTTGGTGCCACCTTGGTGGGCATTGACGGTGGAGCTGCTTTATGACAGACACTGTGCTGGACAGTGGAGGGCCCAGCCCCGGCTCCTGTTCCCAAGTCCAGTGGGGCACACATCACACTATTCATTTGCTTCTTTTTTTTTAAAAAATTAATTAATTAATTTATTTTTCGCCGTGTTGGGTCTTCATTGCCGCACACGGGCTTTCTCTAGCTGCGGCGAGCGGAAGCTACTCTTCGTTGCAGTGCGCGGGCTTCTCATTGCAGTGGCTTCTCTGGTTGTGGAGCACGGGCTCTAGGTGTGCGGGCTTCAGTAGCTGTGGCTCGCGGGCTCTAGAGCACAGGCTCAGTAGTTGTGGCGCATGGGCTTAGTTGCTCCGCGGCATGTGGGATCTTCCCGGACCAGGGCTCGAACCTGTGTCCCCTGCATTGGCAGGCGGATTCTTAACCACTGAGCCCCCAGGGAAGTCCCTTCATTTGCTTTCTGAGAGCCCAACTTGCCACCAGCTTTAACAGTGTGGACGGCAGCGTGACTCCTGACCAGCCTGCTGCCTCCGTGGCCCTTTCAAAGCCTTTGGCCTTGAACATTTCCAAAGCCGTTCCAGGAGTGATGAAGTGCTCAGAGCTCTGGGGGAGCAGTCCTATTTAATTCAAAAGTTATGACTGAGTTTGGTAATGAGAGTAAAAAATCGTGTCTGTGACCTTTGTCAAATTCATAAGTAATCATTAATAAGAAATGAATGGCAGGTGAGGGAGGACCAGGCAGCATGGTAGAGAATATTAAATCTCAAGGACCATAAAAAGCACGGGCAGAGGCCCTTTGAGTTGACTTAAATGAACCCCCTGGGGTTCTTTCCAGCCCACTTAACATGATGATTCTGCTGAGATCAGAGCCAGAGAGGAACATAAATCTGCACGTTCAGGATTTTGACCAGTGTCTCTGATAGCGCGATGTATGTCCAGACACGTGTTCCTAGGAGCTGGAAGAAAGTTGAGGTCTCATGTTGACCTGTCCTTGTTCAATTGTGCCAGGATTTCTTTTCCTTGTAGCTTACAAGGTATCACTTTCGGTGGAGTGTTAGAGGGCCAGGGTTCACACAGTTTAGATGTGGGTTCTAACCCAGCTCTGCTGTTGACTCAGTGACCTCTTGCTGAAGTCCCTCTGGTACGTTAGTTTACCGGAGGCAAACTGGAGGCCTTGACAGTAGTTGAAGTGGAGGCCGGGATGAGGTGAGGGGGTGTAGACCAAGGCAAGCCTTGTAGCCTTCAGTCTTCTAATCTGCAATGCGTTGTCTGTTAATTTCTCCCTTTGTTTTGGCCGCGCTCCCCAAGACCCTACCCCGCCCGCATTGGGTTCTGGAATGTCAGTTCTCTAAGGGGGCTGCAACCTTGCAAAGTGGGACTAACACCCAGGTAGGCTTGAGATGGCTTCCTGGTTCCTCTTTGCAAGCGTCAGCACTGGAAGGGGATGGTTCATGTAAAGTAAACACTTGCAAACCCTTGCAGAGCTTTTCTAGCCCTTGCCTTTCTCTGTGGCACACACATGCACACGCACACAGACGTTCAGATCATACAGCAGCTCCTTTCTGCCTGTTCAGCTTAGGATGGATGCAAGGAATTGCTCAAGGAGGTCAGATGTGCTAGGGGAACACGTGTAAATAACTTTGATCTGGATTAACTGTGCATTGTTTAGGGTCTGTGACACGAGCATCTCTAAGGTGAATAATGGTTGCTGAGGTTGGCAGAAGTTCAGGAACCAAACTGTTCCTTTAATTATAACCATCATCTCCCCACATTCCCCCACCCAACAAGGCATGAAGAGCAGCTAGCACGGTTCCTGGCGCATAGCAGGGACTCATCAAAGGCTATGTTTATTCACGAAGTAACTGTGCTAATGGTTAGGAATAGGGAAGGGAAATACAGGATCCAGGCCTTCAGTACTGGCAGGAACAATTGCCATTTATTGAAGTCTTGTTAGGTGTCAGCTGCTTTACTCGAATCATCTCCCCTTAGCCTCCCAACAACCCTGCATAGCCCCAGTTTACAGAGGAGGAACTGAAGTTCAGAGAGGTGACCTAATTGCTCCAAGTCACACAGCCCCTAAGTGGTGGAGTCCATCCAGGTCTCTGTGACTCTGGAGGCTGTACCCTTTCCACTTGTACACACTGCGCTTAAGAAGTAAGACAGAGGAGACAATGAGGAGGCCAGGATCCGGCCCCAGAGTGAGGCCGGCAGGGCTGCAGAAAACAGGGTTAAAGGTCATCCCATTGCCCTGTCCCCTTGTGACCCAGGGCTTGGGATCAACAAGCTTGGCCTTTGTAACTGCTCCACACATTATCTTTCTCCTCAGCCCATATTAGAACTTTATTCTTCCCATGTTTGCTAGCCCAGAGAACCAGGTGATGAGACAAGCACACTTGAGGTGTCTGCGGGAGCAATGCCCTGCTTTGCTTAGTATAAATAGCTCCCTCTCAGCCAGTTGCCAGAAATGGCACTTTACAGGGAAGGTGACCAGTTTGAAATAAGCTCTAAGGAGATGTCAGGGCACCAATATTCACTTGGTGTTTGCAGTGTTCCCGATCTATTGCAAAAATTTAGGAGCGTTAGATCTTGAAGCAAAAGTGATTTCATCAGTTTCATGATGTCATCCTCAGTCCTTGGTCTGGGCGTCTACAGTTAACCAGAAATTTGCTTCTTTACTTATGAATCAAAAGCCAACCATGACTTTGACCAACCTGCAATGAAAACTGAGTGCAGGCTGTGTGCAGTAAACCTTTTTACCCTCTCGATTCCCACACATTACGAAAGGGCTGCACTTTGCTCTTGGCTACTGGTTGGCCTTAAAGAGACCAGCCAGGAGAGCGGCCTGCTGTTCCCCCAGACGTGGCATCCGAGCACATTTGTATTAAAGTGAAGTAGGTGCAGTGCAGACCATCCCAAGATGGTTAAAAATGGAGGGAGGGGCATGAATTTATTCACATGAGCCGCTTTCCTTATTTTCCATTAGTAAATAGCCAAATAATTGATTGTGGGTCTATAATTAGCATAAATAAAATGACTGTTATAGACGATAGAATGCATATATCGATTTTGGCTGCATCCTTTAAGAAGGATAAATGATTTTACTTCGGACAGATTTTGTAATCAAAACTTGCTACAAAGCAAAAATTGCTGCAGGACCAGAATGCTTCAGGGCAGGCCAAGGGGGCCAGCAGTTTAAGGAGGGAGCATGTGATATGCCAAGGGCTTTGCATTTCCTGTGTGAGGGGAGGGTGAGGCCCCATCATCTCAACCTTCAGATGGTGGTTACTGAGAAGGGAGGGTCTGAGAGCCAGAAGAGAGCTGAGTTGAGAGCTTGGGTGCCGGGCACTAGGACCCAGGAACTTGCTCTGTTTCCCCCATCAGTTCAGTGGCCCAGTTGATGGCCTCTGGGCTGTTGATTCCCTTGACTGTGTCTGGGAAAGACTGCATGGAAAAGTCTAACCTAACCCTAACCCTTGTTTGGAGAAGGCCTTGTGAACCCAGAGCAGGCCCCTTCCACTAGCCAGGGTGCGTCCCCTCATTGTGTACACTGAGCAGGGAGGACCAGCTGCAAAGGCCCTCCAGGGTCTGATGGGAGGAGGAAGTACCGTGATGGTGACTGTCAGGTGGTGACTGTCAGGCGTGGCTTTGTCTGCTCCTGCATTTTCTCCTCCCCTTACA
Organism: Neophocaena asiaeorientalis asiaeorientalis; assembly: GCF_003031525.2. Lineage (NCBI taxonomy): Eukaryota > Metazoa > Chordata > Mammalia > Artiodactyla > Phocoenidae > Neophocaena > Neophocaena asiaeorientalis. The sequence continues at coordinate 718,291 of NW_020173916.1, forward strand.
CCTTGACTTGGAGGGGCAGACACAACTTTCTCATTCCTCCCAAGACATCAGAGCTGAAGCATTAGGTGGCATTGGTGTTCAGTGCTACTTTTGCCGGGTCAGCCCAGGGGTGGATAGAACAGCCAGCTGGAGTCAAATTGACGTGGGTTCACATCTCGCTCCTACTACTTCTTTTTTTTAATAAATTTATTTTTGTCTGCGTTGGGTCTTCGTTGCTGTACGCGGGCTTTCGCTAGTTGCAGTGAGCGGGGGCTTCTCATTGCGGTGGCTTCTCTTGTTGTGGAGCACGGGCTCTAGGTGTGCGGTCTTCAGTAGTTGTGGCACGCGGGCTCAGTAGTTGTGGCTCGCGGGCTCAGTAGTTGTGGCGCACGGGCTTAGTTGCTCTGCGGCCTGTGGGATTTCCCAGACCAGGGCTCGGACCCGTGTCCCCTGCGTTGGCAGGCAGATTCTTAACCACTGCGCCACCAGGGAAGTCCCACCCCTGCTACTTTTTAGGTGTGCAGTTCTGGACTAATCAACGAATCTTGCTTTTTGTCATGTCAGAAATGGGCGGGGTAATGGTACCAACTTCACAGCGTTGCCAAAGGAGTTGAATGAGATAATCCGGGTAAAGCAGCCTTCACAGAGACTGGTGTAGAGCTGGTCCTCAATCAGCTTTCTTCTCTTCCCGCTCCCTCTCTGTCTTCTCCGGCTTCCAGGTCTCCTCGCCCACCGCTCACTGCAGCACTCAGTACATGGGCTTCCTCAGTCATCTGAGCGTTTCAACGTCAGGGATCCTGAGTTAGGCGCTTTTTGGTGGCCTCCAGCCTCTGTTCCTTTGCTAGCTCCCTCTGGGCTCACACTCATTTCTAGGCACAGAAGAGTTCGCAGAGAGCAGCTAGCTCTTCCTTCAAGCGCTTCCTGACATTTTAATGATGACTGAAAACAATCACAAGACAGTTATTTTTAGATTTTCTCAGAAACTCAGTGAGGTGCCACGCTGGATTGAAACTCACCTCTACAGTAATATTCAACACGTACTAAGTTAACAGAGTGGCAAGCAGCTTGGGAAAATAGCCAGTGACACACACACGGTAGGTGAAGCAGAGATGATGGCGGGGTGGGGTGTGAGGAGGGAGGTAATGTTGGCAGGGGGACCCCTGACGTAGCCGTGATCAACATACAGAAAATGTAATGTGACCTGGGAGTCAAACCACAACGTCATACATGTTCCTAGGGCAGCATGTGATTGATTAAGTGCCACACCAGGTATACACACAGGCTTGTTTCTCCTAGCTTCTATGCCCTGCCCCCATCCACCCCCTGCTCCCATCTCACAGCTTCTCGCATACAGCTCTGTTATAGGACGCTCATCACACCGCATCATTGTGATTCAGGGAAAGAGACCTGATTGCAGGTTGTGGTGCCCAAGGAAGCCGTCATGGATGACAGGGGCTTCGTTCAGCCTAGAAGTAGATAAAGGATTGGAATTAGACAAAGGGAAGGAGGGCATTCCAGATGGAGGATACAGTGGGAACACAAGCCTGAAGCCAGAAATATGCATGGTACATTGCCCCGAGGTAGCGGGGAGGAAGGATGGGCGGAGAGAAGGGGAATGGGCAGGACTGTAAATTCACCAGGATGACTGGGATGGGAAATTTGCAACCCACACTGAGTGATGCAATGGTATAATCGTCCCGCAGGCAGCCTGGCGTTCATGGAGACTGTGCTCTGCTAAAGGGATGGGGGGGGGGGTTGAAATTAGTCAAGAGAAAGACATTCTATAAGCTCTGCTAGGGCTTCCCACCCCAGTTAGAAACATATGGCCCTGGCAAGAGTCCTTGCTTTATTTGGATCCATTCCTTATCCTACCGTTTCTGTAAATTGTTAGGGAAAATGCAAAAAGGCAGCTGGCCTGCCTGAAGGAGTCATCGTTAGCTAATGCTGCCATCTCCAGGAACCTGCTTGCTAATGACCAGCACCCAGCAGCCTGCTTTCAAACCGTCTGCCAGGGCGGGCTCCTCCCCATGCCTCACTGCAGCCCCGTCCCGCTGCCTTGGCTTCTCCAGCCGGAAATTTGACTGGGCAGCGGGAGGGGGGGTGAAGCTGCCCAGGGCTCCTAGAATCTATGGCTGCCAGCTGCCTTCTCTTTTCTCTGGTCTGATGGGGATGCTTAGCAAAAGGTTGTCATCTGAAGGATGACATTTGTATTTGTTTGCTCAGGCTGCCATAACAAAACACCACAGACTGCATGACTCAAACCGTAGAAATCTATTTTCTCACAGTTCTGGAGTCTAGAAGTCCAAGATCAAGTTGTCAGCAGGGGTGGTTTCTTCAAAGACCTCTCTCCTTGGCTTGCAGATGACCACCTTCTCGCTGCGCCCGCACATGGACTTTCTTCTGTGTGCGTGTATGTCTGGTTCTTTTTGTGTTCAAATCTCCTGCTCTTGTGTGGACAACTTTCTGTTGGATTATGGCCCACCCTAACGGCTTCCTTTTAATGTAATTATCTCTTTAAAGGCCGTATCTCCAAATAGAGTCACATTTTGAGGTGTTGGGGGAATTAGGACTTCAGCATATGAATTTGGAGTAAAAATTCAATCCCCCATACACTGCTCGTACAGTGAAGACTTTGGGTAGGCTCTTTCCCTCTCTGGACCTTTATGATAAATGGGTTAGAGCTAGAAGCTTAGAAATATTTTCCAAAAATAAGTGATTCTATGAAGTATGGGTAAGTTTTCCAGAAAAAAAATGCAAATTTGTGATGACTCGCTAACGAATGGATTTTCACAGTCCAGGCTGATTTCTTATTCTGAGAGCAAACTAGTGTAGCAATTTCATTATAGAGTTTGAACTTGATATATATAGATATAGATATAGATATATAAATTTCTTTTTTAAGTAACTATATTTTAGTGTCTTATATATGCCAGGTGCTATGTTAAAGGCAAGAGAAAAAAGCTGAATCTATTAGATCATATTTTCGAATTAGCTCTTGTTATAATTTTAAATATGTATTCTGCAAGAAACTGTTGGACCCTGAGGTGTAAAAATCAGAAGCAATATTGGGTTTAACCATCCTTCTACCTTTAACAATGAGTTTGTACGTGTAGCCTTAAGGTTTTAGTTTCCCATACGTAGTTCTCTAGCTTATGTATTCTTTCATTGATCCGTGCGTCACACGAATATTTTAAATATCCACAGTGTGCCAGGTACTCTGCTGGGTGCTGATGATACTGTGGTGAACAAAACCAGCAAGGTTATTGCCCCCATAAAGCTTGCAGTCTCGGGTGGATCTGAGGCCATTGTTTATTTCATGAAATGTGATGAGTTTATAGTAGGAGATATGTCGGGAGTTGCGCAGACCGCCCCCAGGATCAGTGATTCACTAGAAGGTTTAGCATATAGTCGTGCTCATGGCTATGGTTTATTACAGCAAAAGGATACAGAGCGAAGTCAGCTTGGGGACAAGATGCATGGGGAGAAATCTGGAGGAAACCAGGCTCCAACATTCTTTTCCCAGTGGAGTCACCCAGGACACCCTTATTTCCCCCAGCAACAAGCGCGACAACACATGTGAAAGGTTGTCTCTCGGGGAAGCTCATTAGGGACCCAGTGCCCAGGGTTTCTGTTGAGGGCTGGTCACGTAGGCACCACCTGCCTGGTACATGGCAAAATTCCAGATACCCAGAAGGAAAACAGATAGGATTCAGCATCAATACGAAATTGTTTGTACGAAATTGTTTAAATGCAGTGAATCACATTTATCATTTTGTGCAAGCCTCATATGAGTGTAGGGAACTCTTTGTCAGCCAAGTTCCAGACACCAGCCAAGGGGCCAACTGTGCAAGCGGGCCTTTCTAAAGACAGCAGTATCAGGGCAGTTAAGTTGGTGAAGTAATGTGGGGAGGAGGGGGAACCAAGGGGTTCATTTTTCTGGAAATGGACATTCCAGAGAGCAGGAACAAAAGATGCAGAGTCCCAGTGGGAGAGGGAGCATGGCTGATTCATGAAACTAAAAGAAACTCCCCCATCTGCCTGAGGGGAGAGGGGAAGGAGTCAGGTTAATCAAGTGGACATTCTTTGTGATACTTGTATTTATTCATTCATTCAAAACAAAATTTATTGACTGCCTACCATGTGCCAGCTGTCATGTGAGGCACTGAGGACATGATAGGGATCCAAACAAATGTTCCTGTCCTCACAGAGCCTACATTTTAGTGCCTATTATCTACATGGGCTGAATCACACCACATCCATTTTACTGGAAATTCTCTCTCTAGTTTTAAGCAGACCATGAACATTTAAATCTATTTGGCATGCTCCTTCATTAGAAAAAAAACAAGAAGGTATTTTCTATCCAAAATTCCAGCTAGGCTTGTGTGTAAGTAACCTATTACATGTACATAGTAAATGCTGATAAGGTAGGTTTTTAAAGTGGGAGCCACTTGTCACTGCTATGATCAAAGACTGGCATTATTTCAGTTGTGAGTCTCCTAATCTGAATCTGTTTATATGTTGGCAGCATGATTTTGTTGGTGGTGATGGTAATGGTGGTGATAACAAGAGTGAGGAATAATCTGTTAGCTCTTCAGAGAGCAGGAAGACACAACCAGTCCAGAAAACATTCACCAGCTTTAGTCAAACAAAAGAGCACAGTTAGAAGCCTAGGATCTGATCAATTTTTTTTTTTTTTTGCGGTACGTGGGCCTCTCACTGTTGTGGCCTCTCCCGTTGCGGAGCACAGGCTCCGGACGCGCAGGCTCAGCGGCCATGGCTCACGGGCCCAGCCGCTCCGCGGCATGTGGGATCCTCCCGGACCGGGGCACGAACCCGTGTCCCCTGCATCGGCAGGCGGACTCTCAACCACTGCGCCACCAGGGAAGCCCTCTGATCAATTTTGATTAAGCCAACAAGAATACTGCTACTTAACAGACTGAAGTATGCTTGTTAATTGTCTAGTCCAGCCAGCCATCTCAATCCTGTCACCATATTGTATCACTGAGCTTAACTCTCAGCTCACCTTGAGACATTTCATGAAAGCCAAGTTTACTTTCACAGAGTTAAGTCTCAGACTCAAACAGTGCCCAGATTTGACCACACAACTAGAACGGTCAGGATGGTTATAGGATTCATATTCTCGTCTCAGAGTTTCCAGGAATCTTATAGTTCGGCATTGTTGATTCTTGGCTGAATTAGGCTCTCTTGAAACTAACATACTGACAGGACAGATGCTTAATAATTCAGATACATCCTGATCTTTGCACTCTAAAAATTCAAAGCGTAGCTCATAGCCATCAAAAGGGAAACCGCTTCTGGAACTGTGACTTCATTTCTACCAATAAAATAAATTCCTACATATTTGCTCTATTCTTATCTGACAGTTAACACTGAATACCTGACAGGGCCTTCCTTTTTGCTGTAGGTGGCTGGGTAACTGAGAGCAAGGGAAAAAAATAACACTCCAGATAAATAAAGCTCTCCTTAGCAGTTAGCTTTTGGAAAAGACAAAAATTGGAGATATGCTGACATACAAGTTGAATTCCTGAGTGCCTAGAACAGTGCTTGGAATCCAGGATGCTCCCAAATATCTGGTGAATGTCTGAGAGAATTGGTGGATTCAACATATAAAAGAAAAATAGTGCTTAGGGAATGTGTGAAAATTGAAGCTAACCTGTAATATGGTCAGTTATCTGGGTATGTATTTCAAATTTTAAAATTCTTTTCATGTTTCAACTATAAAGAAAATCATCATCGATAAAAATGAGTAATGGAAGGTGCTGATTCAAACATAGATACCTCTGATTTTTTCTGACAGTGAGAAATAGCCTCTGGGGATAAATGTCTGGAAAATAAATTGTTCACAAAACTATATTTTAAATTACATCTGTGGTCTGTGCTTTGGTCCAAGCAATACAAAGGATTTGTGTACTTCAAAGGTGTATAAAATAAAGAGACTCAGGAACGTGGGCTCAGGAGACAGACAGCGTTATGTGTAAATTCTAAGAGGTCAGGGCTAGTGAGGTTTTGTTTATCGCTGTCTCTACACCGGTCATCTACAAACCTTTTGATCACACACCTCTACCTGAGTGTACATACTTATTTATGTACAAGTTATGTATATGTACATGTCTACTGATATATTTTAATTATATTCTAAATATATTCTAAAATAAACACAAGCATACAAATAAAAAAGGATGAGTAAAATACATATAATTGAAGTTCCAATATGTTCTCCCCACATCTGATTCCTTTGCCCATTCCTGAGACTCATGTATCCCACTTGGGAGACCACTTTTCTAGAGTATGGTCCATCGAAGGTGCTCAATTCATAATAATATTTGTTGAATATTATTAGGAAACCCTTCTTGTTCAGGACTGTCATAGCCACAGTTAGACTTAAATGTGTTCAAGTCTAAGTTCTTCTACTGACTGTGTGAACCTGAGCAGGTTCTACTATCCATAATCTGGGCCTTTGTTTTGTCATCCATAAAATAGGATAAGTGAATAATGTAAATAATAATTGCTATGTTGATGATGATAACAGTGGCAAACATGGTTAATTCCCCACTTCTTAGATGAAATTAATTAGGCTTCACCCTCATGACCCCATTACTTTTGATTGTGGATACCCCTCATACATTCCACTTGATAGGATACGTTCTGTAATAGGGTCTGATGTAAGATCTGTTCCAACTGGAAAATTCTTTTGCAGCGTGTGGACATAATTTCCTGCTAATGGACACGGAAAAAAGCAAAAAGGGAAGAGGTGGTTACTCCCTTTAAGCACATCTCCAAAAGTGGTACCTTTCAACAACATAGGTTACAAAAAGTGAAGAAAAGGTGCTAGTAGAAAGATGCTATTTCCCCTCCTTCACTCCCTCCTCTTCCTCTATTATAAATGTTAGCACTTCTCAAGGTTTCATCCTCAGCCTCCTTCGCATCTCCCTCCAGGCATCCTTCCTAGGGCATCTCATCTCATCTTCCCTACCCCTCAGGACTGCAATTACCGTCTCTTTGCTCTTTACTCCACAATCTCTATCTCCAATCCAGGTCCCTCTTCCATATCCCAGGCCTACTAACTCTAGATCATCTCCACGGCCCCGCAGGCATATCCAAAACTGAATTTGTGCATGTGTGTGCATATGTGTGCGTGCACACATAACAGTTGGCAAAGAATCAGAAAATACTGGCTTCTAGTGCCAGCTGTCACTCACTTTTCGAATGATGTGGGGCAAGTTTAGTTTCCTCACCTGTAAAAATAGAAAATTGGGAAAATGAACTCCAAGGTTCCCTATCTTGATGAATGACAACACCCCAACCATCCAGTTGCCCAAGTCAGAAACCCTAGCGTACTCCCTGACACCTGCCTCTTCCTTACCTTCCATCTCCAGTCCATAACCAAATTCTATCAACTCTGCATCTACAGCGGCTCTGAAGTCCTCTTTTTCTCTGTTCACAGCATCAGTTCCTTAATTTGGGCTCTCGACATTGCTCCCTGGATAAACATCCTCTCGAGATGTCATCCTCTGCCTCTAGTCTCGTACTGGCAACCACCACACTAATCTTCACACTGCAGCCGCTGAGCTCTTTCTAAAATGCCAACCGGGTCGGGTCTCTCCCTCACTTAAAACACTTGCATATTCCCCCCAGGGGCATACAGGATTGTAGCAGATCCCTTTCTGTGGTCCACGAGGTGCCACATGATCCAGCCTACTAGCAACTTTCACAGCTCCACGTCTCGTCCCACTCCTGCGAATCTGTGTGCCAAGCATTCCGAACTGCTGCATTTCTCAGCTGGGTCCGATCGACTCAGGCCTGTATGTCTTTGTACTTGTTCCCTCCGCCTGGAATCCCAGACGTTTTCCCACCCCCTCCAATTCACTTGACTACTGACCACTGGCCATCAAAAGTCAGCTCCTACCACATGCTCTGAGAAGGGCTTCCCTGACTGCCGCCACGGCTAGGTTTGGTAGGTGCCCCCCTCTGTGCTTTCATAATGACTTGTGCCACATCTGTGTCCTTACACTTACTACCTTGTAAGGTAATGAATTATATGTGTGTTGGTTGCTCTCTCCTGGGAGCTAAGAGCTCATTTAAGCGTAGAGACTTTGTGTGATTCCTCTGGGTTGTGCCTGTTCCTAGAGCAGTTAACTGCTTTCACCTGATTGCATCCTGTTTCTGCTTCTAGTTTCAGCTTCACATCACCTCTTCTGGATGCCTTTCCTGAGTCCAGCCTCGCAAACCCCGACCAATGTGTTAGAAGTCCCTCCTCTCTAACACAGAACTCCTCCTTTGCTTTTTAAAAGTTTCTCTGGGGCTTCCCTGGTGGCGCAGTGGTTGAGAGTCCGCATGTCTCCTCCACTAAAGGCAGAATCCCTTGAAGGAAGGGACTAGAGTTTATTCAACATCGTGTTTCCCACCCCAGCTGCCTATTGTTGTCAAGCACAGAGCCAGGTACAGATTAGTCATTCATTAAATGTTTACTGATTTCACCTTGCATTTGGACATCGCGATTTTGCTTCATTTCTATTTCATTACAGTTGCATTCCTGTTTTTAAACTGCTCCTGGTTGCATCTTTTCCAAGCGTTATATAGTTTTACAAATTTGGACTATTTTGTCCTCTAGGTGGGGTTGTTTGGAAAAGAAATGCAAAGTTACATACGCTTTAGAAGAAAGAGGTACAGCATTAGTCTGCTAGGGCTGACATAGCAAAATCCCAGAAACAGTGTGGCTTAAACAGGAATTCATTTTCTCAAAGTTCTAGAGGCTAGAAGTGCAAGGTCAAGGTGCTGTAACAAGTCAGTTTTTGGTAAAGCCTCTTTCCCCGGCTTGTAGATGGCTACCTTCTCGGCTTGTAGGTGGCTACCTTCTCGCCGTGTCCTCACATAGTCTTGGGGGAGGGGTGGTAGGAAAGAGCTAGAGAGAGATTTCCTGAGCTCTCTGGTGTCTCTTCCTCTTCTTATAAGGACACCAGTCCTGTCAGATGAGGACCCCACCCTTGTGATGTCATTTAACCTTAATTACCTCCCTAAAGGCCCTATCTCCAAACTGAGGGCTAGGGCTTCAACATACGGATTCTGGGGGGGACACACAATTCAGTCCAGAACAAGTATCACATCGCAAGGTTATCAGCATTTTGTGTAGTTCCATGAAACACGATATTTAAATTGTCTTGGAACAAAAGCAGCAGGATTGGTTGTAACACCAACCTATGATCAAACTTCCTGAGTCTCTGTTACCTCGTGTGTCAAAGGAGGGAGTTTCTGCTGCAGGAGCGGTTTGGGGCAGGTGGGCCTGCGGGGCACCCTCGAGCTGGAGAAATGATACTTGAGTTCTTTCCCTTTTCCAGCCCTTCATTACCTCAGAAGCCTAGAAGCACTGTGGCCGACCCAGAAGCTCCACTCCTTCTAGGTCAAGTGGACTGCCTTCTTCAAGGGCTTCAGTTTTACCTTTTTCTGGGTACCAGGTTTTCAAAACCTCCTTAAGGGAGCCCTCACCTGGAAACCAGAAATACCAGAAGGCGCGGAGGCAGCCCTATCCGGGGCATCTTTCCGACCCCATCCCTCTGGGGTCATCTGATACATATGTGGAAAATACAGTGCCAACCTAGGATTAGAACCCTTGGAGCCACTCACAGGGGCCCCCTGAGTGATTCCGCCCTGGCTAAAGAGGCTCGTGCCCAAGGAGACGTTAGCCCGACATGTCCCCAATGTTTTTCACTAAATACTGGTATTAAGTAACACTAGTAGTTAATGTGGGAAATAAACGATTCCAGGGGCAAATGAGTATGTTTAACCCAGAGTTTCTCACAGATAATAGGTTTCTTTACTGTAGGCTTTATGAGAACCTTCAGCCATCCAAATGTAGAACATGAATCTCCACGAGTAGGGCATGGTGAATGGCCTTTTCCAAACTTACTGATCACAGAATCATTTCAGTCAGAGCGTCTTGGTCGGTTTAGTGTTCCCGAGGACTCACTCTTAGGAATGCTAACTCTGGGAGGCTCCTGTAAAAAGCCATTGTGGGAGGTGCACCTTGACCCAAGGACTTCCTTCAGGCCTAGCTCTGCTCTCTGCCTCTCTGCATCCGTACCCAGTAATGCCAAATCCACTTGTCCAGCTATCTTGCCTGGGCCTTTTCCTCTTCACCTGTCTCTTTCTTGGCTGACTTAGAAATCCCATAGGATTCTGCTGCCAGCCTTGTTTCCAGGCTCCGTGCTTTCCAGTAAGAATTGGCAGGTACGCAGAGCAGGCCGTCTGGATCGAGAGAGCCTGGCTTGTTCTCAGCTCTCCCTGTGGAATTTAGACTCTGTCCTGGTTAGGAAGGGAACAGACTGCTGAAATCATCGGGTACCTTTCAAATAGAGGCTTCCCTGACAGCCCAAGGTAGAGTACCCGAGGCAGGCATCTTACAAAACGCTCACCTTCCTGGGTGCGCTGAACAAGAAAGGGGAAGGGGAGATACATTAGCTTTTATCAACTGCTTATTATGTGCCAGACACTGTAATACGTGCTTTACGTGCATTACCTAATTGAGTTCTTACAAGCACCCTGAGAGATAGGTACAATGACTACATTCATTTTACAGAGGAGGAAACTAAAACTCAGAGAGGTGAGGAAACAGGCCCAAGGAAGCATAGCTTCCGACGAGTAGCAGAGCCAGGACTCGAGTCTCTGTCTGTTGGCCCCAGAGCCCATGCTTTTCACCACTTCACCCTGATGCTCGGTGAGGCCAAACAAACTGAAACATTAGAGTTTGGAGCAGAGAAAGGTTTATTGCAGGGCCGAGCAAGGAGAACGGGTGGGTAGTGCTCAAAAAGCCCAGACTCCCCGACGGTTGGTGGTGAGGTAATGGGGTGGTGTTTTAGGAATCTCAGTCATCAGCCTTCTGGTTCCAACCCGTCTGGGGCCCACGTGCCTGTGCTCAGCCTGAAGTTACCATCCTCCACCTGGGTGGGGATCTTAGTTCCATAGAAGGACTCAGAGATATGCGTCACATTGTTACGCACCACCCTGCAGGAGGAGCCAGGACCCTGCCCCATGGCTGCACTGTTGTTTCTTCCTGCATTCCCTCACTCCTCTAATTATAACTGCTTGAATCTGCCCTTTGGAACTCGGGGAAGGTCTAGGAGGCTGAAGCCTTTTTCCTACAAAGAGGAAACGGGGGACACGGAAAAGCTTTTGTACCTGGGAGGATCCCAGAGGGTGCTACTCAGTTGCAGTCCCTCCTTTTCTTTGATTCTCCTCAATCTTGAGGGGGAGCAGGGGTGGGACAAGGAAGGGAACAACGTTTTGGGTAGAGAGGTTGATCATAAACTTGGCAAAAGAACTTGGTTTTAGGGGGACTTAGTTTCACTTCGTTGTGAATCTACAGGTGGGATGGAGCCCATCTGCCTGGTGTTGGCCAAATCAAAGAGCAGCTTAGATGACTATTTGACGTAATCACTGCCTGCCCCCTCCCCCAACCCAAGAATCAATTGTTTTATAGTGAAGAGAACTAGGGTTTTTTTTGTTTTGTTTTGTCTTTTGTGGGGTTGTTTTGTTTTGTTTTGTCTTTTGTTTTGATATAGACAATGATCCAGGCTTTGGTGGGGTCTTCAGAAGGAACCTACAACTTCACTTTCTACCCTCATCATCTCTCACTGTATCACTTACCAGAGCTCCCTGTCTCGTCTCCCCCCTCCCCTGCATTCTACGCGCTGCAGCCCACCCACGTTACCTTTATGAGAGCACTTTTAATCATTTCTAGTGTAAAACCCAGTTGCGCTTGGGGTAACGTCCAAACTCCTTAAACTGGCTTTCTAAACGATCGCCTGCCTGCCTCTTCAGTTCACACCTCCAAAATCCTCTGCTCGTCGCTCGCTCGTCCCTTACCCTGTGGCCATGCTAAACGACGTCACCTTCCGGTAAGTCCCATGTGGGTTCAGGTTGCTCTTTCTACTTTTTCGGCCTGGAATACCTTGTGTCCCTCACCAACCACATCTGCCTTGTGAACAACTATTCAACTTTCAATGCTCAGGTCAACCGTCACCTTCTCTATGACGCCTTCGTGGTTCCTGGTCACTGTCTGTGAGTCTTACCAGGCCCGGTTGAGCCTCCCAGCCTTGCACTTTTGAAGATGGCCTTCCGAGATACCTCTCAGCTCTGGACAAGCTCCTCCCCAGCAGGGACCCGGGCTTCTTTATTCCTGTGTCTCAAGCACCCAGAACAGGCCTAGCACATAATAATAGGCACTCAGGAAATGTTTGGTGAATAAAAAGAAATTTCCCTAGAATAAGGATTTGACATTAATTTTAAATTCAGTCAAGAGAATCTTCAGAGTAAGTGAACAAAGTGGACAGTAATTTATTCCTGTGGTCATGAAATATAAATCTAGAAAAGTCAAAATATTTAATTTCTTTCTCCCTCCCTCCATAGATTGAGAGGAAAATAAAAATTGTTCAAGCGGGGAGGATTAGCGTGCAACTGAAATATGCTAGCTCTCCGCCAGGGGGTGCTATGAACACAAAGAGAAACGGTTCTTCATTAATTTGTTCTCCCTCAGAGAAACTGCAGAAACCAAACAACTTTTCTATTGTCCCTGCATTGCATACAGTTTTGCAAGAGATGAATAAGTCTTCCATCATGCTTGAAAATCACGTCTGCCTGGAACAAGTCTTCCTGCTGATAAGGTGCGATGTGTGCCTGCCTGCTCATGTGTGCTCATATGGGCACGCACACACAGACACACACACCCTCAGCACCTTTAAAAGACCAGGCATCAAGTTTAAAAATGTATGATTTTTGGTATATCTTGAATTTGTTCATTGACAAATTCAGGTGTTATTTACTACGATGTCAGAAGCAGAATCGAGCAGAACAAAGCGTGTGCTACGTTGCTTTTTAACCCTGACATAGAATAGACTATTCTAGAAGAAGACCCGTCCAAGTATCCGAGATGGGCTATCAGCCAGCTCTTGTTACTAAGAGCACATAGAGCAGTATCCAGCTTGTGTGCACTAGTTTTTACAAGACCGTAATGGGAGAACACAGACAGCACGATCAATATTTGGGAAGCCGTAGTTTGTATAACCAGTGACTTAGACAAATCAAATCTTGTTTTCAACATCGTAGCTCCAGTTTCTGCCTTTAGCATATCCCTGATGGCCTTGGGTGCTGAGTGATATTTTTAAATTGCATTCATGTTTATCATCCTTTTAGAGTCTGAGCTCTGTGTGTATGTGTGTTCTTTCCATCTGTGTCTCCTGCACATGGCAAAGGTACATTGTACCAAGGTACATTGTAAGGACTCAGTTAGTGTTCATAGATTGCTTGCTTATTGATCAGTTTCCATAAAAATGCTGCCAAAAAACGTCGGGAAGGATAATGATGAGATTACAGGGGATACAAGTAAATGGGCCAGTAGGGACTGAGGGGAAGAGAAGAGGACTCATTTCACTGACCGATCACAGTGTGCCGGGCACCGCCCTAAGCACTTTACGTGAATTTCTCATCTAATTCTTACAGTAGCCCAATGAAGAAATGATTATCACCCCGATCCCACCGCCTAACTTGTTGCACAGTTGTGACTGTTACATTAAAATACTCAATTTTAATGAGTATTCCTGGGAGTGGCCAAGGCTTCATCTGTGCCTCTTGTACCTAAGGGCAGTGCAGGTGCTGATTGGGGTTTGAGCTGTGGGCAGGATAAACAATGAACTGTTATTGAAGCTGATTCCTGTGTTCATGGGGGTAAGGGAGAAGTGGATCTCCCTGGCTGCCTCTCTGCCCCTGCTGCACTCAGAGAAATTGACAGGGAGATGCGGCCCTTGGCAGTTGACAGGGGTGAAGCCGTTCCTATCTTCTGACTGGGGTGGGGCTGCCTGTGGGAGATTTCCTTTCCTCCCTGGGACTCTTTGGTGTTGTGGAAAATGAGAGACACAGGCAGTTGGTGACGGACTTCCAGCAGCTGGGCTCACTGGAGAACGCTCTGTAGAGGAGGAGGGACTCGTGATTGTGAAAACTCTGGCTCGGGAGAAACCATAAAGGGCATCCAGTTTAACCACCAAGCAAGCTTTTGAAACCCTTGACAAAACTCCAGCCAATTGCCCGCTACGTGACCTTGGGCAAGGAACTTCCCCTCTCTTGGCCTGAGTTTCCTCATTTACAAAAACAAAAAGCACAACAAAGAAAACCTTACGGGGTTGTCTTGAGAATCCAGTGAGAAAACATGGACTCCTGGAACATACTAGGTACTCAGTACTTTTCAATTTTATTTTTTAGAGCAGTTTTAGATTCACAGCAAAATTGAGGGGAAGCTACAGAGACATCCCATATACCCCTGTCCCCTCCCCCATTATCCACATCCCTTACCACAGTGGTATGTTTGTTACAGTTGATGAACCTAGAGTGATGTCGTAATCACCCAAAGTCCATAGTTTACCTTAGGGTTCACTCTTGGTGTTATACATTCAGTGGGTCTGGACAAATGTATAATGCCATGTATCCATCATGGTATCATACAGAGTGTTTTCACTGCCCTAAAAATCCTCTGTGCTCCGCCCATTCATCCCTTCCTCCCCCCAATCCCTGGCAAACACTTTACTGTCATCATATTTTGCCTTTCTCAGAATGTCACAGAGTTGGAATCACACAGTATGTGGCCTTTTCTGATTGGCCGCTTTCACTTAGTCATATGCATTGAAGGCTCTTCCGTGTCTCTTTGTGGCCGGAAAGCTCATGTCTTTTTAGTGTTGAATAATATTTCATTGTCTGGGTGTACCGGTTTATTTATCCACTCAGCTACTGAAGGACATCCTGGTTGCTTCCAACTTTTGGGCGATGATGAATAAAGCCACTATAAACATCTGCATGCAGGGTTTTTTTGTATGCATAAAATTTCAAGGCATTGGTACTTTTTAATGAAAAATGTATCTGTCCTTACTCCCATAAATTCCTCTCTCCGGTAACTTCTTCCCGACATGAGGGATCAGTGCAGCCAAGATGCCGAGTTTGCAGCAAAACGCTCTTATTAATTAGCCAAGAGGCTGTGATGGCGCAGCATGTAAACAACGTACTACAAATCTGTTTACATCGGCTTCTGCAGACATTTTAAAACAATTAGACTGTCAAGGGGGCCTGGAGACAGAGCCTTGCATTTTAATGGGAAATGATTAAATATCAGGCATTATTGCTTTTGATGTGTCTGGGCTGCAAGAGGTGGGCAGAGTATTGATTGGGGCCTCCAGGAAGGCAGGATGCTAACTCGGGCTGCTGGACCACAGTGCAATGAAAGCTTGGAGATCTGTAACTTCTTGGGCTGGGCTGAAAGGCCACTCGCCAGAGAGTTAACTAGATTTGTCAACTTCTGTTTAGTTTGGACTCTGCCAGTAGGGGCAGACGATAGATTGTGACTTTGGAGGGGTGCTGTTGGCCAATGGGCAGAAAGAGAGAGTTAGTTGCTGATGGCATCTCTTAGAAGAGGGTGAGTGACACAGCACTGAGCGCTGACCCCAGTATCAATTCTACCTGGATGAAATCCTCGTAAAGGAAGTGAAGGCACCCATGCAACCCCTGTCTAAGTCAACTAGCGCAAAACTGCGCCCTACAGCCTGCGAATCTGTTTGTCACAATTATGACAGCCGATAGCCGCGTAGGCTCAGACTCCTAGTGCATTCACCATTTAGGTTACCCCGTTCTCTGTTGATTTCATTTGTCCACAGGTGCTTGTCAGGTCACATGGGGCCCTTGCCCTCGAGCCACTTACAGGCTGGTAAATATAAACAGCTGAATGCAGTCAAGTTGAATAGTTCAGTGATAGACGTTTGTGTTGGGTACAGTGAAGGGACCAAGGAGGCTATGGTCAACTGAGAAGTGTGGAGAGGCTGGAAGACACGTCTTCCCAGTAGATGTCCTACTTGAAAGATTAGTAGGCAGACAAAGGGCGAAGGGCACCCCACGCTGGGGGAAGATCTTGAACAGACCCGCCGAGGTGTGAAAGAGCCTGGTACATTCCGAGAACTCAATCAGTCTGGCTTGTGAGGTTGGGAGTGGTACCGTGAACCAATGGGCTGGCTCAGCCCAAACCCATCCCCGCCTTGCTACTTTTGAAAGGGTGGGAGGACCTTAGCCCTAAGGTTTAGAAAGTGAAATCAAGCAAGAAGTGATGAAAACGTTGAAGTCCATCCCCACCTAAGGCTAAATAGAACAGGTGAGCACTAACATCCCCTGTACCTTTCTGTTGCTTGACGTCCTTCCATTGGTCCCACTCCCCAAGGGTATGCCAGTCGAAGAACAAGACACTTTCTTTCAAAATGAAAACACCTTTGTGAGAGCTGTTATTTATTCACAAATTCGTGTGAATTAGTTTAATCAGATTGCTTTCCTCCATGATGCCTGACCTGGGGAGACATGGAAGGCAAGAGAAGGTAGGGCCTGGGGTACGGAGGGAGTTGCCACACCTAGTAGGGGGCTCCTCCTGCAGTGGAGTTCCAGCAGCTGGACAGCAGCACCTAGGCCCCGAGCGCCTGGCAACTAGTTGGGGGAAAGGAGAGAAAGGAGAGCAGAAATAAATTAAACCTGCCTTGCAATTTGGCTCCGTGTCAGCCTCACTTTGTTTATTTCTGTGCTGTCTAGACAGGCAAAGATTGCGTTGCTCTCATCCCAGGGGAACCTCCTTCTCCGGTGCACTGACCAGTGCAGCCCCTGCCCGGCCAGAAGAAGCTATGGCACAGCTACAAGAAAGACTGAGTCTCTTGATTAGACCCGATGAGACCACCCAGGTTGAGATGACTTAATTTCACCCCTTGAGAAATGCCTTTTAAAAAGAGTTCTTCCATTGGCCAAGAGAGACTGCCTTCGTATTAGGGTTTTCTATTTTTGTTTGAAGGAAGCTGGCATCTCTCCTGTGTAAGGAGTTCACTGAAGCCTGAATTCTCCCATTAGCCATTTTGGGTTGCAAACAGGGATCCGAGCATATGCAACTGTGTGTCTGGTGGCCTGCCAGCCCCAGGGCCATGGGGGAGACCCCGTGGCCACACTCTGCCCCTCTTAGCATGACTGACTAATGGCTGGCAGGGGTCAGGACTGGCTACTTAATTTGCAGGGCCCAGTGCAAAATGAAAATGTTAAAAATGTTTGCTCTCTGTTCCAAAGTTGTTAAGAATTAAAAAAAAATAAAACAAACAAACAAAAACTAACGGTGACAGCAAAGCTTACAAAACCGGGACACACTTCCCTGCTGAGGAACAACTCCTTGGCCCCTGTGGGTTCTGAGGGCTCCTGCTGCTCTGGCCCCTGGGCTGTGGGCGGCGGAAAGGGGCGGGGGAGGATGCTTGATTTCAGGGCAGAACAAATTTTCTCCATCCTCTGCCTACTGCTGAAATCCCGTCCTTACAGCTAAACCAATTTCGCTTGAGGCTGGATCCCTTTGGGAGGGGCTCCCGTCTGCAGCTGTTGTCTCATATACTCTTGTGTTGGATGGAAAAGTGGAGGGAGAGAGCGCAAGGCAATTTTGATTATGCAGAGACGTTTAAGGGAAAAAAAATTATGTAAGTTTATGGAATGCCTTTGGGTATGCATAATCTTCCTTTCCATATAGCACTGAGTATGGGTGATGGGCTCAATAAATATAGCTCCTTGTGGGTGTCAGTAATCCTTCAATATTCATTGATAGTGACGATATTCAGACCTTGAGACAGATTTCCTTTCTTTCTGACTCAAGGGAAATTTTCCCAGAGCCACACAGAAGGAGAATCCAATCTGTTCAATAGGAAAGACTCATTTGCTCCCGGAATAACTAAATTTCTATTTCCATTTCCATTTGAATTTTTAACCAAAATAGTGGATCTTCCATAAGGCAGAAATAAAAAGAATGACAATTTGGTTTGGGGTTTCACTTTTCCTTAAAATTTTGATTCCTACATTAACACTGTTGAGTGCTTCCGTAACGTGTATGGCATAATGCTAAAATGTTTCTTGCTTTTTGTTATAATTAGCTGAAAGCCTCATCATAAGCTGCTAGTAGATTCTCTGAATTTTTAACAAAGGACTTCGATATGAAAATGCATTTCTTGGCAAGAAACTCAAAATTCAGGTAAAATTTCAACATTTGACAAGTAATTGTTACAGAAGATTGAATAGCTGTAATTCTTATAAATGTTGGTTCTGCTTGTAGCATGTCCAGTTCATCAGTAACTCAATTTCAAAATAAAAGACACATTGTCTACGTCCCAAAAGCTACTGGGGAGCCTTTCAGACAACAAGATTTCTGACCGTGGGAGAGGCATCTACCAAAGAAGGCAGCTAGTTCCAAAAACTCCTCTAATGTGGAGGGATCCTGTTACAGACCATTTTTCGTAATTCTAGAAGGCAAAATACAATTTTTGCTTGGAAATAATAAGTTTAAGCAAATAGTATGGGCAAAGCTTATATCTGAGACCAAGCAATGGTCTGATTATTGCCAGAACAATACTGCTGCGTGATGAATCATTAATGATCTGTGAGAGTCATAATGGTCTGTCACTAATGCCCATTAATGATCTCTCTATACCGCGAGTATGGGCTTGATGTTTCTGGCCAGTACCTTGGAGAATACGTTAGATATGCCCTAAACTTTCTCTGATCTCCTTTCTCTGTGTCTGCTCCAAATGTAGACAGCAACTGTCTGGGTAGGACCAGCTTATAAAGAAGCATGGCTTTGTTAAGGAAGTCGTATTCAGGTAAGATTTATTTAAGCAATGTTTTTGAAGGGCAGAGATTTGAGAGCTTATCCTGGACATTAACGCCTTTGTGGAAATTAACAAAATTATGCTGGCGATCTTTCTGTCGAGATCTTTTCTTTCCGGATGGACAGGGGCTCTTGAGTTTCCCCCGTACTCCATGATGTGTGGCTGTTGAACATAGACTCTTTGAAAACTGCTTCCTTTGTTTTGTTTTGGTTTTTGCCTAAGGAATTTTGGATATTAATTGTTATAGAAGAGTGAATGTTTGTCTATTTAAAGCCCTGTTTGTATTTAGGAAACTGACACAAGCTGCTTCAAGAGAGATTTCCTACCTCCAGATTTGCCTTTACTCTGGGCAGACAGCACAAAACGTTCATTTGAATTTCTAAAGGAAGAAAAGGGAATAAATAATTATAATAGGCTTGGAATGTATGTTGCTTTTAGCTTAGGAAAGGAAGGAAAGAGAAGGCAACATAGAGCTAAGGGGAGGTGGACACAATCACATATTAATTCTGAGAATCTTATTAGGCGTATCTTCAGGGAAATCACAGAAGATAGGCACTCCATATCTAAGCGAAACTAGGAGACGATCGGTTCCTCCATGGCGGCCAGGGAGATGCGGCAGATAGCTAATGGAACCAACGCCCAAGAGCCTCCGGCTCACAGAGGAAAACAAAATGAGACAAGGTTGCCCAAGCAGCCACTTTCCAGCCTCTGAAAATAACAGGACAGGGATTCTTGGGGAGGGCGTCACCCACTCCGCTGGCTACTTTTTGATGAGGAATGTTAACACGTAACTAAATGGAAAATGGCATCTTTTCTTTGGAAACTTTATGCCAGGCTTCCTATTATTTGAATGAAGTAGCATCGTCAAGCAAACGCTTCCATTGCAGCCCTTTGCACTTCCTTGATCATTGAACTCGAGAGGACCCTGGAGAATGCTCACCCCTCTAAATGTTTTTTATTTTGCTAGGACACTTCATCCAGATGCATGATTACTCTTTGCAATTTTTGTTTCTTCAAAATCCTTCCCCCCTGTTCAAAAACTGCTGAGTAGCATGTGTTTATTCATGGAATTAACTGGGATTGATGATAGATTTTCCCTTCTGAGAACTTCACAAGATCTCCTGAACTACTCGAAGTGGTCCCGGAGCATCCCCAGATGAAGGTTACGATTGATCTGTCACGTTGCATGGGCATTGCTTAGTTGGTTATTTTCAACTGATCTCCTCATGAAAAGGAGAGAAAAGCTTCTTTGAACGGTTAGGGCATCACGGGCAATATTAGTGATGGAAGTCATTAGAGACTTTCTGAGTTCGGGTCAGCATTTCATTTTCTGATTATTTTCACAACTCATGCCTGCAAGAAACCCACCAAAGTTTCCACCACTCACATGGGGCACGGCTTATAATCATCCTTAAGGGAACTACGGACTCCACGTCCCTTATAGTACACGTGGCAGAAACATTTAAACTTGTCCCTTTGCTTGTAAAGTATTTGAGTGGAATGCATACATTAATTCTTTGCTGAGTAAGGTCTGTGCCATAAGAAATTCTCACCAAACAGTTACTGCACTGACAAGTGCATAGATTCATTGGAAGCGATCAGATTCCCATCTAAGCTGTTTGGTTAGATTCAAGTACAAACCAACTTTATGCTTACAAAAGACTTCTAGATTGATTGATGAAGTGTTATAAATAGACGTGTCTGTTTTAAATAGGTGTATGTTCATGGCAAACCAAGGCCCTTTGCAGAAATGAGTGCAAACTCAGGGACAGGTTGGTAGCAACCGAGGATGCTGCAGTGTCTCTTTGAAAGGAAAGTTAAAAAGTACCTGATGCGATATAGGGTAAGCTGTGGGTCCATGGTAACACAGTGCATATGAGACCAGGAGAAAGGATTATGCAACCAAAGAATGATGAGTCCCAAGAAAGGTCAGGTAGTTTATCTCTTTGCCTTTAGACTGGAGAACGCTTCACCTCTCTTATACAGGTGAGACTGTCTCAGCCACCACACACACAAGCTCTTTAAAGAATTCATTTCAACGGCTCTCAGGGCAAGAACATCCACCCTAAATCCCCCCTCCTCTACTTAAGTCTGGTGGCTCTCATTTGGTCCGCAGGGAAACCAGAGAACAGACAGTAGCTGTGCTCTGTGTAACCCTTCCTCGTGATCATGCTTGCTGAAGGATTCTAAGCCTCTCTAGCCTATTAAAAGTCTTGTGTCTAACCAGTCCCGTTGTAGCTCACCCATTTATTTCTCTAAGTGTTTATATCCTCGCTGTGCTGCTTTCTGCTTGTCCCCGTGACTACTGTTTCAGCTTTTCAAGGTCCCTTCGTGTTCTTTTCTTTTTCTAGCTGGTTGTGGGCCTTCTCTTCGTGGCTATGCCTACCTCTGCCTAATAGTCCACGTATCATGTTGACTGAGAATTTCCGAAATTTAGAACATACGAAGACAGATTTCCCCTTCTTTGGGAACTACAGGAAACAGTATATTTGTTTCATTTTCTTATCGATAGGCACTTAGGAAATGATGTATGTATTAATTGTTTTTTTTTATCAGTGATCGCTTAGTCTATTTTTCAGGGGATGCAGATGTGTATTTTCAGCTGTTCCATAGATCATTCGTTTCAAACATTGAGGCCACTGTTAACCTGGGCAGTGCTTCAAAGTGCACTTTCTTATAATACATAGCTCTGACTGCCTGGCCCCGGACCTGGGGCTTAGTAGATACTCAGTGTTTGTTGAGCGAATGAATATCTCGACAATGGCTGCATAGAGAACACTCAAAGATATTTCAATCTATTTGCTTTGGACAAATGATTAAACAATCTAAGCTGATCTTATAAAATGGACCGAAACGACTACCTTCAAATCGTGTCTTTAGAATGTGTAGTGGAAGTGTGTATTTGCCCTTGCCATTTGCTTTAGAAACTGGAGGCTTGGAGTTGGGAATACTATTGGAAGTGAAGAGATCTTGGGTGGTGGGACAATTCATCCTTCTTGAGAAGGAAGGAGAGTATCTACAGGAAGCAAGTGCCTTTTGGGTAGAAAAAGTTCTGTAAGTTCCCCTGGGAATACCAGGGGATATTACAGACACATCTATTTATAACACTTCATCAGTCAATCTAGAAGTCTTTTGTAAGCATAAAGTTGGTTTGTACTTGAATCTAACCAAACAGATTAGATGGGAATCTGATCTGTGGGAGAAAGATGAATATGCCATAACATTTCTTTTAATTCCAGCAGTGCCACTGGGCATGGCCTATAAGTTTAAGCATATCTCAGTCTACAGAACAAGTGTGTCTTGCTTTATACGATTAAATTGTTTCCAGAAAATTATATGTAAATCAAGTACCATTTGAAATCCACACGGGGTGTGTAGTAAGAAAGGATCCTCGTGAATGTTTTTGTAAAGTGAAGACTTCTTTTATAATACATGTAATTTAAAGGATTACTTTTTAATCTATCCATTGGGAAGTCTGAATATTGTATACCAGAATGAAAACATATCTACATTCTGTTGAGAAGGAGTTCTTTGACCAGGACTTGCTGAAGTATGTTTTTTTTTTTTTTTTGAAGTATGTTTTAATAGTGCCTCATTTGTGAGAATGTCAAAAATGGTTGCATTTGAATCTGCTTACCTTGTTTTGCAATTTTCTGAGTAATTTATTAGCATTTCTTAGGATTTAGCAGCTATCTGATATGACATGCTACTACTTCTATTCTAAAAATAGAATTTTTAAAAAACTTTCCTCAAAGGGAGTTGTAAATAACAGGTATGGTCATTTACATATTTAAAGAGGGTATGCGCATGTCTCCTGGACCCAAAACTCTACTCTGTTACCTATGCCAATTTCCCATGTCTGGTTCAACATGTAGCTGCAATGTCCAAATAGTAACCCTTTCCCAACATACTCCACGCTTTACTCTGTTCTTAGAGGACTGACTGCTGATTCAGGAGCCTTTCCTTGCATGACATCATGGGTGTTATTTAGGCATATACGAGGCCTCTAGAGGAGTCGGAGTTGGGGGTATTTACCGGGACTGTTTCTTTGGTTGGTTATCTGCATGCCTCTCCGGCATTCTTTGTACTATTCATTGTTCTCCTAGGGCTTAACTGCATACTTGAATAAGAAGATACTTTTCCAGCTCTAACACTAGCTAGTGTAAGGGAACATGACGAGGTCTTCAAATGCCACATTCACCATGTTCCTTCTCTCTGGAAGAACCTTCACTGGCTTCATTCTGTATGCCAACAAGTCGGGGGCAGGGGGTGGTCGACTTTATTCTGTAAGCAAAGCTCACAACAGGCTGGCTTAACATAGCTTTCCAGTCCTATCTCCATCCTTCCCTAAAAGAACTGCTTCAACCAATCCCATCGCCTCCATTACATCGAGAGGAATTTGTCCAATTCATTAACGTGTCCTCTATGCAGCATCCTCTCCGTGATGTGCTACACACCGAGGAAGGTGCCAAGATGAAAGAGCCATAGGGCCTGGCTTCCAGGAAGGCATAGTCTGGTTGCCCAGCACTGTGACAAGTGCTGGAATGGAAATACAAAAAGCCACGGGGGATCAAGACCAGGATAGCAGCCTTCTGCTGGCTGGATTTGGGACGGCCTCATTCAGAAGGTGTAATTTAACCAGGGACTTAAATGTATGTTAGACTTTGGTTCATGTCCTCTGAGATGCCCTTCCAAAGCCCTCCCCTAGACAAATAAGATTCTTTCACCCCTAGAGCTCTCATAGGACTTACTGGCTAAACCAATCATGTGACACTCATTCTAAACTCCTTCATTTGTTTTGAACCTTGTGTTCATTTCCCCACTGGATTATAAATTCCTTGGAGGCAAGGCTCACATTGAACCCTTCTTTTTGTTTATCCCCCTAATCAATAGCACAGGACTAATCACAGTAGTAACATAAAATGCCATTTATGTGAAAACACAAACCCACAAACTCTTGTTTGGGTCCTGAGAATTCCTTGACTTCTCAGTTAACCACTGCTACGTAGTAGAATACCAAGATAGAGCACAACTAGTCAAGTTCACTACTGCCGAACCAGCCTGGACTGCACACAGCTGTGACGATTCCTTTTGGCCCCTTTCATTCGCTCAACAGATATACACTGAGAACCTACTATGTTACAGGTGCTCTGCCGGCTTCTGGATGTACAGTACAAACCATGGAATATATAGTCTAGAAGCAGCTCAAAAAGGCTCTAGAAGAAGCCTTTTTGGTCCCTTTCCCCGAAATCACATCATGATCCTGCTCTATAGACCTTAACACTCCGAAAACATCCAATCAGACTCTTATTTTTTCCTGTCCATATTATTTCATTCTCTAAATATGTGATCCATTTGATCCTTGTTCTTGGTCAGCAGTTTCCTTCTTCCTCATTAAGAAAAAGAAGCTAAAGTAACCCTAGTGGTTAGACCATGTGACCAAGAGAAAACAGCTACCATTCGTTAAGTATCGACTATGGGCCAGTCCCCAGCTTAAATACTGTACACTGATAACTAATTCTTACAACCATCCTGCAAGGGAGGTGAATAATTTCTTCATTTTACTGCTGGGGGAACTGAGGCTCAGAGAGATTAAATAATGAGACCGAGCTCTCCAGTTCATGAACATTGGAGCCAGTCTTTAAAATAGGTCCATGTAATGCCATACTATCCCAGGTATAATCGATTTTGAACAAATACTGGTTTGTTGATTGGCTGATTGTTACTATTCTGATTGCAAGATCTTTATATATTTAAAATGCCAATGTCAGAAGTTGATAGTCCGGGGCTTCCCTGGTGGCACAGTGGTTGAGAGTCCGCCTGCCGATGCAGGGGACACGGGTTCGTGCCCCTGTCCGGGAGGATCCCACATGCCGCGGAGCGGCTGGGCCCGTGAGCCATGGCCGCTGAGCCTGCGCGTCTGGAGCCTGTGCTCCGCAACGAGAGAGGCCACAACGGTGAGAGGCCCGCGTACCGCAAAAAAAAAAAAAAAAAGTTGATAGGTTGCTATCAATCCCAAGCTCATGTCTTTTTGTTCCAATAGCAATTCTATGACTGCTTTATGCGTAATAGAAGCAAAATTATTGTTTTGATACAATATAACTCCGTTTCCTTAAACATTTTTTACATGAATACATATTGACAATTCATCTCAATAACAGGAAAATTTAGATTCTCGGTTAATGTTATAGTTTCTGTCAGATGCTCAAAGTTTCAAGCATCCAACCAAAAATTACAATGTCAACTCTTCTCAATAAAATAAAATGATCTGATTTTATAGACATATGAAAGCAGACTCATAACAGTCATCACTCATGAAAATATCCAAAATCACATTTCAAGCCTTAGCTTCAGTGTTGTCTAACTACACTATTTCCCTATGGTAAAATTCTGTATTCTGGGCTGAAAGTTTTGTAACCCAGCTGTTGCCCAACTTCAGTGTGTGCCATCAGTATCCTCTGTGAAACTGGTTAAAATTGGCGATTCCTGGCTGATTTGGTTGGGACCCAAGAATCTATTGATACATTCTAACAAGGACTCCATATCATGTCTCACTTAGAGAAATCCTCCTGGAACTATTCTCCACTCATTACTCTTTTTCCAGTCTTCAGTCTCCTTCCCTCACCAGCCTCCCACATCCACACATTAGAAGTTGAGTGTGTATTACTTTTTAAAGTTTTTTGTTTTGCTTTGCTTTTTGCTATTTAGATATAATTTACATCCCGTTAAGTGCTCAGATCTTAAGTAGACAGTTTGATCAGTTTTGAAAAATACATTCACTCATGTAATCTATATTCAAGGTAGAGAACATTTCCGTCACCCCAGAAAGTTCCCTTATGCCCCTTCCTAGTCAACACCCCTCTGCTGCCAGAAGCAATCCCTGAACTTATTTCTATCATCATAGGTTGTTTTTGCTACTTTAGAACTTCATATAAATGGAAACATGGTAGTAGGTGGGGGTTTTTTGTGTCTGGCTCCTTTCACCCAGAATAAGGTTTTTGAAATTCACTCAGGTGTCTGTGTGTATCAGTAAGTCATGACACTTTCTTGCTGAGAAGTATTCCATTGAATGAATATGCCAGCTTGTTTACCTACTCTGTCACTGAGGGACGTCTAGACCGCTGCCGGATTTTGACTACGATGAGTAAAGCTTCTATAAACAATTTTTAAAAATCTTCTCGTGAACATGTTTTAATTTCTTTTGGACAAACACCTAGCAGTGAAACTGTTGGGTATTAAGGTTGATGGAAGCTTAACTTTGGGGTTGTTTTTTTTTTTTTGCCTGCGCAGCCAGCGTGCGGGATCATAGTTCCCTGACCAGGGATTGAACCCGAGCCCTCATCAGTGAAAGCGCAGGGTCCTAACCACTAGACCGCCAGGGAATTCCCTAACTTTTAAGCTACTGCTAAACAGTTTCCCATCACTTTATACTCCCAAGAGTGAAAATTCTGATTGTTCCACATAATCACCAACATTTGGGGCTGACAGTTACTTCCATTCTTCCTATTGTTGTGTGCATACTGTGGTATTACATTTGTTTTAATTTTCATCTGCCTGATGATGAAGGATGCTGAATACTGTTTCATAAGCTTGGTGGCTCTTTGTATATCTTCTTCACTGAAGTATCTGTTCAAGGGTTTGGCCTATTTTTCAGTGTGTTTTCTGTCATATTATTGAGTTGTCCACAACAGCCTCTCATTATCCTTTTAATGTCTGCAGCATCTCTAGCGATGTCCTCATTTCCATTTATTATATTCATAGTTTGTATTTTTTTTCTTTTTCTTCATCTGTATTGCTAGTGGTTTAAATTTTTATTAATGTTTTCAAAGAATCAACTTTTGGCTTTGGTGATTATCTGTTTTCTGTGTCGCTGATGAAAGCCTCATTTTTATTATGTCCTTCCTCCTTATTCATTTGGGATTTAGTTCTTCATTTTCTGGCTTCTTAAGGTGGAAATATAACTCATTTATTTTACAACTTTCTTCTTTTTGAGTAAAGGCATTTAAAGCAGCTATACGTTTCCCTACAAGGGCTGCTTCAGACTCATTTCATTTTTTGATATATTGTGTTTAATTATCATTCAGTTCAAAGTATTTTCTAACTTCCTTTTTAGATTTTTCTTTTACCCATGGCTTATTTAAATATGTGATATTTGATTTCCAAATTGGGGTGGAGGGACTAGTATACTTTCTTGATGTTGATTTTAAACTTAATATTGTTGCAATCAGACAACATATTCTGTTCGATTTTAATCTTTAGACATTTATTTAAAGTATTTAGAGGGCCGAGCTCATAGTCTACTTGGTGGCCTTGAGAAGGATGTGCTTCCTGCTATTGGTTAGTGCAATGTTCTACAAATTTATATCAGGTCAAATTGACCGATAGTGTTGTTCAGTTCTATACTCTGAATTTTTGGTCTACATATTCTATCAGTCAGTGCCTTGGAGATGAGTATTGAAACCCCAAACCATGATCGTGAACTTATCCGTATTTTCTTTCATTGCTATCAAATTTTGCTTCATATATGTAATACCTCTGTTAGGTGCAAGCACATATAGGAATTTATATTCTTGATAAATTGACCATTGTATAATTATTAAATTTCCTTCTTTATCTCTGGTGGTATTCATTTCCACGAAGCCTACCTACCACACCATCAACGTTAGGCTCAGTGTTTGCAAAATACCTATTTTCCATCCTTTGACGTTCATCCTCTTTGTGTCTTTACGTTTAAAGTGTGTTTTGTAAGTAGCATGTAACTGAGTCATTTCTTTTCTTCCAGTCCCCAAATTCTGCCTTTTATTTAGGGTTCTTAGACCATTCATATCATAATTATTAATATGTTCGGATTTAAATCTTCCATTTGGGTGCTTGATTTCTGTTTGTCCAATCTCTCTGCATCCCCCTGTTCCTTTTTTCCAGCCTTTTTGAAGTGAATCAGATATTTTTGTATTACATTCTTTGTATTATTTTTAGCAGTTTCACAAGATTACGGTATGCATCTTTATCTCTGCTACTTTCAATGTATATTCTATTACGTCACATAGAATGTAAGAAATTTGCAGAATTATTCTTCCAATTATCCCACTCACTGCCTTTATGATCATTTTCTCATATGTTTTATTCTATATGTGCTATAACCCCTCCTTGTTATGTTATTATTATTTTACTATAAACAGTCAATAGTCTTTGATGTGATTTCTACACACACACATGTAAACATGTACATGCTATTTTTTAAAATAATGATTCTTTATATTTACCAACATATTTACTCCTTCTGGCATTTTTCATTTCTTCCTACAGAATTAGATTTCTAGGTGGTATAATTTTGCTTCAGTATAAAGAGCTTATTTTGAGTATTCCTTATAGTGTATTTCTGCTGCATAAAAATTCTTTCAGCTTCTTCTTTCCTGCAAATTTCTTTCTTTCACCTTCATCTTTGAAAACTATTTTTTGCTGGATATGTAATTCAGGTTTGACAGGCTTTATTTTTCTTTCAACGAGGGGCTGAGATGGTATTCCACTGTATTCTGTCTCCTCATTTCTGATGAGATGTTATATGTTATTCTTATCATTGTTGCCCAGTATGTAGTATTTCTGTTTTTTCTGGATGCTTTCAAGATTGTCTCTTTATCTTAGTGTCTTTAGTAGTTTGACTCTGATATGCCTAGCTGGTTTTGTTTGTTGTATTAATCCTGATTAGTATTCTCTGAGCTTCTTGGATAGTCAAGATGTTGTCTTTCCATAAATTTTGAAAAATTGTTGGCAGTTATCCCCTCATATATTCCTTCTGCTCATTTCTCTCTTTCTTCTCCTCCAGGGACTCTCATTACTCGTATGTCAGCTGGTTTGCTATTGTGCCACAGATATCAGATGCTCTGTTCCTTTTTTTTTTTTTTTTTTTTTTTTTTTTTTTTTACTGTTTTCTTTCTTTCTGTTTCTTTTTAGATACTTCATATTCACATGCATCCAAGTCACAAATTTCATTCTGTGCTATAGCCAGTCAACTGATAACGCCTTAAAACAAATTCATCATCTCTGAGAGTCTACATTTCACTTCCAGCTTTTCCATCTTTCTCTATTCATAGTTTCCATCTCAGTGCTGAAATTCTATCTCCATTCATGCATGTTACTCACCTTTTCCACTAGATCTTTTAAAATATTTATCATGGTTACTTTAAAGTCCCTGTTTGATAATTCCTTCATCTAGGCCATCTCTGGGATTGGTTCTATAGTCTATTTCTTGAGAAAGTTTCCTATTTTCTTCCTTTTTTGGAAGTCTTTTGTTTTGTTTGTTTCTGTAATTTCCGTTTGAATACAAGTTACTATATGTGAAAGAACAGAAACTGAGGTAAATTATATCAGTGTCCCAAACTGGGAATACCTTTCTTCTATTAGGCCATTAGTATTTGGTTTGGGGTCAGTCCACTGTGAGATTGATCTGGAGCTGAATTTTGTTGTTGCTTTAGTTCTATTCAGTTCACAATAGGCTTCACCGTACTTAAGAGCAGGATTACAGCTTTCTCTTTAGCAGGGCTTTCAATCTGTGTACCTGGATCCTTTGTTTCTGTTCTCCTTCCTCAACCCCGGGCTTTAGCAGGCTCTAAACTGGAACTCTGACAGATGGGGGTGTTCTCTCTTTATTCTCTTGCCCATCACAGCAGTAGAGGGCCACTGGCTGGTACTCAGTGTACTCCAGGTCCTTAGCGCCTGTGGGGTTTCTCCGGGTTATTATTCCCGCCCTCCCCACGCTATGCACCTAGGATTGAGGAGCGGGTGATGCCTCCCTCGGCTTTCCTGCCCCTCCTCCAGTGGCAGATGACCACTGTCTCCTACTCATTGTAAAGCCTAGAGTATGAGAAGAGTTCTAATTCCTACTTTCTGAGTTTTGTTTACCATGATATCTTAGATCTGTGCTTGAGTACCATTGTTGCAGAAGTAAGAGCACCCAACATAATGTTCGTAAAAATCCACCAACCACATAATATTCCAAAATTCTGTGCATGCTTGACTATGCGATAATTATGCATATGGCCTGGTTAAACCCATTCTCCAATTTGGAGGTCAGAGTTTGTTCATGGTAAATTTCCACGAGTGCTCTCTGTAGGGTCAAGGGGCTATGGCTCATTGGCAACGAGAGAAGGGAAAAATGTTATCTCTTGTCTACCCGTATTTAAATGCTAGATAAGAGAGTGACTTCCCTCTGAAACTTTGCATATCCTGGAGTTATAATCCACAGAGCCAAAACAGGAAAGCTACAAAAAATGTATCAGCTTAGAGTATAAGCAAATAAGCTATTGCATGATGAATTATGATTCATAAAAGGCTTTTATTTAATATAAATGTGTTCATATTTTACTGCTTATAAGGTTCCTCAACAGTATGAATTCACACATTTTTCTTCAGTTTTTGCTAACTGCAGCTTTGGAAAAGATAATATAATATTAAAATACTGGGTGAGTGAAAGTCACTCACTGTTCTATTTAAAATATAAGTTTTTCAGTCTGTCTTCTTTTTCATATTGAGTGTTGTGACCCTCTTGAACTTGGGAGACTTTTTTTACACAAAATTGAAATAAGGAGCTATATAAAAGTAATGTCCAGTGGGAAAAGCATAAACACTGCAGAGCTGATACATTTTTCCAGCCCTTTGTTGTTCACTGTAATGCCTTTTGGAGCATTCTTTGTAGGCCATGGTTCCAAGCATCTAAGGACAAGGAATATTAATCATTGGCTCTGTCTCACATTTTACTAGATACGTTTTCCTAGTAGATCACAAAAATGTGTTGGCTTCTTTGATAGCCTGTGTACTTCCAGAGTACATCTAGAAGAACGGTTCTCCCATAGAATTAAATCGGGTGAATTTGTTCCACGGTGATTTCTTCCAGGCATCTCATTGTATTTCATCATGTAAAAAGTGATGTGATTATGGGCTTTAGTCAGAATGTTATTTTGTTCCCTTAAGATTCATTCTCAGGAAGGTTGAGCAAATTTGAATTTCATATGAAAGCTTTCTTTATGTGCTTCAGCAACGCTTTCCCTTTATAGAAGAGAAAATCTTCTTGTTGGAGAGATCTACAGATCTCCTCAGTGCCTGTGGGACCTGGGCCAGCAGCAGGGGGCCTTCACCCAAGGCTACTGCTTCCTGACCCTCAATAATGGGCCCGCTATGCAGATTTCCCAGAGGGAACGTTGGTGTTGCAGTTATCCAGCCCCTCCAGAAATTTGTCACTGAGCAAAATT
Organism: Neophocaena asiaeorientalis asiaeorientalis; assembly: GCF_003031525.2. Classification (NCBI taxonomy): domain Eukaryota; kingdom Metazoa; phylum Chordata; class Mammalia; order Artiodactyla; family Phocoenidae; genus Neophocaena; species Neophocaena asiaeorientalis. The sequence continues at coordinate 749,228 of NW_020173916.1, forward strand.
TACCTTCATCTCCCACTAGAAAGACTCTGAGTTTAAGAGAAGAAAAAAAAAAACTAAGCTAAAAAACAGGAATTTCATTCTTGCTAAGAGACAATGCAGTAGAGTGGGCAGAACACGGGTTAAAGAGACAGCCTCTAGCCCTCCGTCGCTCTGTGGTGTTGGGCAAGTTACTTAGGCTTTCTCAGCATCACTTTCCATGTCTGTTAAAAACTGAGGTAAGCATAATACCTTCCTTGCAGGGTTACCGTAAGGGTTAGAGATAAGGTTTGTAATGAGTGTAGCACTCAGTGGGCACTTAATAGATATGAGCAAAAAAAAAAAAAGCAGGGACTCTGGAACCAGACTGTTAGGGTCCAAATCCTGCCTCTGATATATACTAGCTGCCACTTAGGCAAGTTGCTTTACCTCCTCATACCTCAGTTTTATCATCCCCCAAATTATGGAGAATAATAGTACCCACCTCTTCAGTAGGATAAAATTAATTAATACATGCAATGGACCAGTGTCTGGCCCATACAGTAGGTACGATGTAAGTATTTGCTATTATTCTCTTCCATTCCAGACAGTTCAGACCAGGGCGGGCTCAGGAGATGGGATCCCATTGGAGGTCTCAACTGAATATTAGTCATTTCTGTTGGTCTGTACTAGATGGAAGGTTCTGGCTGTTTTTGTCAAGATATCTGTGCAGATAAAATTGACTTTAATAAGACGTGTCAACAAGAAGAATAACAGAAGCAGCAAGTACAATTTATTGTGTATATACTATATGCCAAATACATGCTAAGCTCTTTACCAATATTAATCCATTTCGCTCTCACAATTACCCTAGGAGATAGGTACTGTAGTTATTTTCATCTTACAGCTGAAGAAACTGAGGAACAGAGAGATTAATTGGTGTTCTAAGGTCACACAGCTCCCGTGGTATGGACTCAAAAATCACACCTAAGTTTTCTAGTGGCAGAGTTTGTGCTCTTAACCACTTTGCCATATGGCCCACTATCTTCTGTATTAAGTGGAGAACCTGCCCTGGGGCTTCAGGCTTCCTGTGCTTCATGTCTTTTTCAATTTGATGAAGCAAGTGAATATGATGGACAAATAATTCTATGGCTATGTGATAAACTCCCATGACCATTGTTTTTCTGATTAGTGGTGGGTTAATTAAATTCAAAGAGGTTTTGTGTACATAGGCCTCTTATTTTCTAGATGAGGAAACATCTAGACAGAGTACAGACAGTTTTCCAAAAGTCTCAAGACAAGTTATGAAGAGAACTGAGACTCAGGCCCAGGATTCTTCTTTCCATCATTCCATCAAGCCTGTAGTTCGAAAAGTGGAAATGACAGTTGACCTTGGACACAACTGAATACTATTTCTAATTATCATGTGCAAACCCGTAACAAAAGTTGCCTCAATACAACGCCTAGTCCTTGCTTTTGCAAATGCTAAGTCATGCTTTGTCCATTACCAATAATGTCAATATTTTTGCAGGGAGGAGAAAAGGAACTTCAAGCTTCCCGGGCACGTAAAAGGAAATGTCAGTGGAAATGCATGCCAAAACAAATGTCCTTAGTTAGGAAAGAAGCTATTATATTATCAATACTCTTTGCCTTCAGTGGCATTTCCTCTGCTGCAGTCACAAACACCATCTGCAGCCGGCTCCTCTGAAGAGGGAAAAACTTGAAATGCGTAACGTCTGGTGCTTGCTAGCTGAGAAATCTCCCAGTACAGCTTAGGAAGAACAAGAGTGCAGTTTCTGATTCAATGAGACAGAAAGGAGCTGTCCTAGGCCTGTGTCAACTTCTCGTGCTCTGGGTGTTAGATTCGGCGAGCTGTATCCCCTGGTAAATAACCATATCATGGGCTTCACTAGTCTTTACTTAGTGCTTTTCTATTAGCAGTGATGGAGGGCGTGCGTGCCTTTCCCTACAAACTCAGCGGCTTTCTTCTCGCTGCCCTGTTGGTACAGCATCATTTGTGTACTCAAGATGGTCCCCTTAACTCAGGAAATTATAAAATTGGAAAAAAAAAGTGAAAAAATAGGTCTCATTTTAGACACATCTTTTCCATCCCCATCAAATCCGATTACTTATTTCCCCATAGTTCAGGTTACATAGAAACTCTATTCAGACTAGAAGGCCCGTGAAATGTTTTCCAAATCAAGGTGAGAAACAAAACAGACCACAACTTGTAAAACATATTGATCTATGACTCAAAAACTAGATCAATTGAAGCAAGCCATGATGAACAAGACAAATGAAACTCAAACTGCTTCTTCATAAACTTAAAATTTTTTGAATAATTTTAGATTTACAGAAAAGTTGCAAAGATGATACAGAGAGTTCCCACTTACCCTTCATCCAATTTTCCCTAATGTTAACATCTTAAATTACTATGGTACATCTATGAAAACTAAGAAACCAACACTGGTACATTACTATCAAATAAACCCCAGATTTTATTCAGATTTCACCAGTTTCTCCACTAATACCCTTGTTCCCTTCCAGAGTCCCATCCAGGGTACCATATCTCATTTAATCGTCACATCTTCATCTCTTCTGGTCTGTGACAGCTTCTTTGTGTCTTATTGTTTTTTAGCTTGGACTGTTCTAACAGTAAATCCACATCTACTCCTGTGATTCAAAGATAAGACCACTGACTATTCCAGCAACTCACCTAATTTACAAATTCTGATCTGGATTTGAAAGGACTGAGCTTAACAAAATTCTGCTTTAAAACCACCTTATGACCAATCCCAGCCTCTAGAATGCTCGAAGTATTCTCCACTAACTCTCCCTTTTGAGCCACTACTCAGGGGGTGCCTTTCTCATGCCCAGCATGTTTTTATGACCAGCGGGCTTCTCTGGTGGTCTTTTTGTGTTGGGCTTTGACAGTGGGATCCATAATGATTTGATTCAATCGTTCACTAAATGCTAGAATCCTCTCTACAACATCTGATAAGAGTTTACCAGGCCTGTGTGAACCCCGCAGCCCCTATCTGAACACTTCCAATGACAGGGCACTGATTACCTCCCGAGAGAATCCATTCTATCCATTTTTGGACAGCCCCTATTGTTAGAAATGGCATTGTCAAAGTGAGCCCTGATCTGTTTCCTTGTAGTTTCTCTTCATTGACCCTATTGCTATCTTCTAGAGAATCAAGTTATTGGATGGCAAGTAAGCCCCATCTCCAGTCCCACTCACTCCAGGGGCGTGGAGGGAGTCAGACACTTGGGTGGTCCAGCTTTGTTAAGATAGTATCACTTGGTGGGTGTCTGAATTGGGGCATGTGACTCAGCTGCTCTGGGCCTCATTGGATTATTGTGAAAATGAAATGAAGTAACAGATATGACAGCACCTGGCGCATTGCCAGGCACAGAGAAGACTCTTAATACAGGAGACTTGGTCGGGATGAGCAACTCCTGAATACTCAGGATGAAAAGTACCATTTATGTTGTCTTATATTATTGTATTCTTCGCTCTTCCTCACAGCAGTGAATTCTGACTTTCCCTTCGTATTAACAAACTTCCTTAAAGACTTACTTTTATTTTTCTGTTGACTTTTTTTCCCTCGAGGTTTAATTAAGCTGTTACTGAACAGAACTCAAGTGTTAAATAACCTGAGAGGATCAGTTCCTACCATTCTTGAATCCCATATATTGCCAACGTGTGAGATTAGTCATGGTAGTGGATGGGAGAATTTGGAAGGGATTAGCAAATACCCCTGCTAATCAACAAAATATGCAGATGAGGGCCCCTCTTGTGGCATTGATCTCAGTCTCCATGGCAACACCAGGGTTAGCTGTGTACAGGGGAAAAAGTGATTTCAAAGCTGCGAAGTATGATAGAAATCACTGCAACCGGCATCAAGGCGGAAAAAAAACCCACAGAAAACCCTGAAACATATTTCCACTTCTTGAAGAAATTCATACAACTTCCTATAGGTTTTTACTTCCCTGAGCCTCTACTACTGGAATGGTAATTGACAATGATATAAACAGAAAACAGCAACAAGGAGTAGAAAAAGTCAGAAGTGACCCATGAAATCTGTAATCCATCTGTTTGACCAAACAACTATAAATTAAGATTATTTGGGGCTTCCCTGGTGGCGCAGTGGTTAAGAATCCGCCTGCCGATGCAGGGGACACGGGTTCGAGCCCTGGTCCGGGAAGATCCCACATGCCTCAGAGCAACTAGCCGGCGAGCCACAACTACTGAGCCCGCGTGCCACAACTACTGAAGCCTGTGCGCCTAGAGCCCGTGCTCTGCAACAAGAGAAGCCACCACAATGAGAAGCCCGTGCACCGCAACGAGGACCCAACACAGACAAAAATAAATAAATAATTTTTTTTAAAAAGAGAAAAGAATCAAAAGAAAAGAAAAGAAAAATTAAAGAAAAAAAGATTATTTGCACATCTGAGTGTAGCAGGATTGTCTGGGTTAGGAACCCAGTTCCAGCAGTCACTAGCTTAGCCAAAACTTTAACCTCATTGTACCTCATTGTTCTCTTTTGTAACATGGGGATAATAATCGTTCCTACCTCATAGGGTTGCTGTGATCGTTGAGTAAGCCAACACGCGTAAAGGGTTTAGAACAGAGCCTGGTCCAGAGTAAAAGCTCCAAAACATGCTAGCTTCTGTTATC
>NW_020173916.1:754024-754341 GCF_003031525.2 Neophocaena asiaeorientalis asiaeorientalis
TCTGGAATAGAAATTACCTTTCAATTTTATACACTGTGAAGAAAATACAGGGCGAGAAAGGTTATATTTTCCATTTTCTAATTTTGTTTGTGCTGAAAAAGACTTGGAAATGTCAGCCCTGGAGAGGTTTTATAGGTATTATCATTTTCAATTTCAATAAAACACTTAGGAAAATGGTAACTGTGATTCTGGTTGAGGCATGGGATCCAAGTAAAGCCACATCATTGTTTAAACTCTCATCAAAATCTAGGAGCAGGCGGATGACTGTAAAATGGGATGTGATCAGAATTGAATTCATTTACCTCAGAAACCGAGTC
>NW_020173916.1:754351-769663 GCF_003031525.2 Neophocaena asiaeorientalis asiaeorientalis
AGTTTGGATTTAACTGTCAGTGCTTACATTTGAGGGGAGATTATTCTAACAGATACCGGGCTACTTGCTTTGTGAGGTCAAAATCGTTGCTCCTTTTTTCTTTTCTTTTCTTTTTTTTTTTTTTTTAAATGCAAACAGAACTCCTGCCGATCACTGCCCAGTGGTTGAAACCCTTTTGGAGTCACAGCCTAATGGAGCTGAAAGGGAAGGAGCCTAGGACTCAGAAACCTGAGGTTTGAAAGCCTGCTGGCCTCTGCTACCCTTTGACTTCTTTCTTCATTCCGCTGCCCTCTATTTCCCTGGATACCTTTTTGTAAGCAACTACACTGCCTCCTTGGAATGAGGCAGGGCCTCAACTGATCAATCAATAAATTAGGTGTGTGATGGTAGGCAAACCGTGACCTCTTGGTGAGAAACAGTTTTCTGGTCTGTAAAATGGAGCCAATTGAAATCTCCTCTGGCTTTGTCACCAGTTCTCAAGCATATCAAATCAGACAATGGTTGTAAAAGGGCTCTGTCAGACCTTAACGTGTTGTATACTTCTGAAGAATTATTTTAATATGAAATATGGGCCAACCTAGTTACCAACGTGATTTAACTTCTTTCCCTTTCACAAGGATCCAGTCATTCCCGGCTTATAGTTGGATGCCTGAACTATATAGTTCTTCTGTCTATGTGAAAACATGGCTACCTTCTAACATGCATTTGTAGGTGAACCTACTCTTATCAAAATAGACCCTTCCTGCATTTCAGTTTTCCAGATGCCTCCTTTATAAACAGAGAAAGAGACAGTTAGCTAATTCATTTAGCCAAGAAACAGTCATGTTATTGAGTCCCTACTCTTTGTAGCTGTGGGCATCCAGAAATGAGGGCTCAGTCCCTGCCGTGGGAGCTCACTGTTTGGTGGGCATGACAGACAAGTCGACGGAAAATGAACACTGTAAATGCCATAATAGCTATGGAGCAGAGAAGAAGAAACTGTCTTTACAGGGGGATTGTTGAGGAAGGTTTCCCAGGGGACATCACGCCTGAAATAAATCGTAAAGCATTTGCTAGTGAGAGGGAAGAGAATTTTCAAAGCTGTAGCACTTGGAGTGGCTGAAGGGCTGGAAGGGGTGTCTTGGGGAAGGGAAGTCCTTTGGTATGGCTGAAATACAATGCGGCTGAGAAAGGAAGGGTGCCAAGGAAGTCTGGGGCCTCATAATGGAAGGCTTGTCAGTGGAGAGCCGCCGAGAGTTGTTAACAGGGCGTGCATGATCAGATTTGTCTGTTAACGTTGGAGCAGTGAGCAGAGAGGAGGCCATGGTGAAATTCAGGCGAGAAATAAAACTGGAATAGGTGAAAGTCTTAACAATAGGGATTTACAGAAGACAGTAAGAATACAGAACCTGCAGTACTTGGTTACTCCTTGGAAGTGAGGTGGGAAAGCAAAGGACACAGGATCATACCTAAGTTCCTGGCTTGATTGAGATGGTGGATGAATCCAGAAAGGAATAGGCTACGAGAAACACATGTAATAGCCACATGGAATAAGAGAGGAGGAAACAGTTTGGGGAGATGAGTTCAATTTCAGATTTGTTTAGTTCGAGGTCCTGAATGGCATTCGGGTAGAACTATCCATGTGTAGAGCTCAGAGGAGCTATCTGAGCTGATGAAAGTGTAGGGGAGGACAAAGGTTTCCTCAACCCTTTTGGGTTTCAGACCCAGCCTCAACCCTGGCTGGGTCTGAACCGCACACAAAGACAAATTAACAAGAGAAAAGCATACAAAATTACTTAGCGTCAGGTTAACGTGACATAAGAGTCTTCATAAGGAAATGCAGACCAGAAGGAACAATTAGACCTGAGTATTTTTATGCTAGTTTTGATGAAGAATGGGCAGTCATGTAGAAATATAATAGGCCAAGGAGTATGAGGTAAGTGTAGTAAACTGGGGGAAACTCAGCAAGGCCTTTGGAGATAATGATGCTCCTTTCCCCTGGGTACGAGAAGGGCACTTCTCACATGAGGGTTTTTTTTTTTTTTTTTTTTTGCGGTACGCGGACCTCTCACTGTTACGACCTCTCCCGCTGCGGAGCACAGGCTCCAGACGCGCAGGCTCAGCGGCCATGGCTCACGGGCCCAGCCGCTCCGCGGCATGTGGGATCTTCCCGGACCGGGGCACGAACCCGTGTCCCCTGCATCGGCAGGCGGACTCTCAACCACTGCGCTACCAGGGAAGCCCATCACATGAGGGTTTTATGATGTGTGTCTGGGGAGAAGGGAGGATGGAAGGTGAGAGTGACTTTCCTGCTTTTGCTGTTTTCTCAAACTCCTTCAGCTTAACATTTTCAATGTGCCGTATTTAGGGGCATGATGTCCTGAACTCCATCAAAAATGATGGATATTTCTGGAGTTGTTACAGTAGAAAAGGTAGTTATTTCCTACCCTATTCGTGAGACTGGGTCCCTATCATATATCAAGAGTCAGCTAGGTGTCATCTCCTTTTAGAGTCCTTCCCTGACTTTCCAATCTCAATTAGTTTCTTTGGTATTACTCTCGACTAGCATTCTGTTCTTTCGTTTTACGGCAGCAATCACAATTTATAACTACTTATTTATGTTTAAGAGTTCGCTCTTTGGCTCTTCATGGGACTCTCATGTCCATGTGAGCCCGATCCCATCTGCCTTGTTCACTGCTGTATACCTACAACTCAGCCCGGCACATAGTAAGTACTCTAAGAACACTCGTTGAGTGGACGAATGAAGAGTAAATACCTACAAAGAGGAGAATGAGGGAGAAATTACACAGCTTAAGACAGAATCCTAAGGAACTCAAATGGTCAGTAACAGGAGAAGGAGACTGAGAAGGAGTAGTGAAATATAGGTAGGAGGAAAACCAGGAGAACAGAGCCTCGAGAAGCCTATGGAAGAATGTCAAGAAGAGAATGGTCAATGGCATCCAATGCTGCCGAAGGGTTGTGTAAAGTAATGACTGAGAAGCAGTCATTGCAAGTAACAATAAGAAGGTTATTGATGATCTTAGTATAAGCAATTTTAGTGTTATGGTGGAAATGAAGTTTGAATCAGGACTTCTAGTCAATATGTTGAACTAAGGTCTTGCAGAAGCCCCTATCCTTCCATAAAAACATAGAAAGAGTGGATAAAACAGAAGCATGTCTTTGACAGTATGAAAGAAAATTCAAAATCGAAAAAGAAAACTTTCCAGGTGACAGAAACAAGGCAGCAATTCAAAGCCAAAGCAAAGTGCAACCGTTAAAGCTACATGGCCATCAAGAGTACTAGCCTTGGATATATATCTTGGGGCTTAAGGTGAAGCCACAGCCCTGATGCAGAGCCTCGAGCTTCCTGCATAAAGCTAGGAGCCAGAAGTCCTGTCCAGCTCATGATAAATCAGGACTCAAGGCCTGGGGATGCAGAATATGGGTAGAGTGTGCATTCTGGGCCTAGAATGTAAGAAATCAAAGCCCCACGTCTTAATTGATACTAAAAAGCTGGGAAATTAAAATTTAAAAATGGACTTTGATCCAGTGAAACTCAGAGAGTACTGGCAGACTGGCAGAGAAAGAACACAGAATTGTAGAGATGGATAAGTCTGCCATGCAGGGTTCACATAGGACTTCTACAGAAAAGAACTCTCCGGCTGAAGGTGAGCCCACAGTCAAATTTACAGAGCAAGAAGGGAAATAAGACACCGCAGGGGTAGTCAGAAGTGACAATAAACAGGGTGATCTATATTCCAGAAAAGTTGTGTAATAAGGCAATATGAAAGAGACTTTAACATAAGCATCTTCAAAATGTTCCATAGGATAAAGGAAGGAATAGGAAACCATAAGGTATAAACAGCATGCTGTGAAAAAAATAGCAGACATATTAGAAAAGATGAAACAGACATTATAAAAAGTATATATGTGTATGTATGTATGTATACACATGCATGTATGTATATACATATATAATTTTTAATATGCTATATGTGAGTTATATTGTGTATAATACAGTATTTGTGTGTGCGTCAGTGGAATAAAAGCAAAATCAGGCAATAGACTAAATCCAACTAGAGAGGGAATCGGTGAAGCACCCCGATTCTACAAAGTTAAAGAGATGGGACTAGGAAAGAGAAGGAAGAATGGAGGAGAGAATGACGTCTCACATACACCTAATAGAAGCTTCAGAAGAAGAATAGAGACCTAAGGGGAAGCAGTAGATGAAGAGTTGATGGCTAAATTTCCAGAATTGAAGCAAAACAATTGAACGATTGAAGGAGCATAAGAAGAGGAATGCAGTGAGTAGGAATATTTTTGATGTTTTAAATATATTCAAAGGTCAACCAAATACTAGTTGTCCCTCTCTAAAAGGGATATTGAAATCTATAGGGAGGAATCGCCAGGAATATATACACACAGACACACACATAATATATGATAAAATTAGAGTGAGTGGTGAATATGAAGAAGGGAAGTGGGTATTGTTGGTAAAGATGTGGGGTATTTGTTGCTGCGCGCAGGCTCTCTCTAGTTGCGGCGAGCAGGGGCTACTCTTCGTTGTGGTGCGCGGGCTTCTCTTGCTGCGGAGCACAGGCTCTAGGCGCGCAGGCTTCAGTAGTTGCAGCGCGCGGGCTCCAGAGTGCAGGCAGCCTCAGTAGTTGTGGCGCACGGGCTTAGTTGCTCCTAGGCATGTGGAATCTTCGCGGATGAACTCTCGAACCCGTGTCCCCTGCATTGGCAGGCGGATTCTTAACCACTGCACCACCAGGGAAGCCCTGCAGGGGACCTTTAAACTGAGGGATTCTCCAAAGCTGTTAGTTCCCTCGAAGCTACTTTGGCAGGCTGTTCTGTCATTTTAATATCACCACTAGAGGCGCTCTTTTGTAGTACAATATAATATTGCCTCCATAAATTCTGTTAGAATGAGCCACTGGCAGGGGGCAGGGGTCATGAGGACATTATTAGTAATCATTAACCCAGCACCGATGAGAGGAGCTGAGAGGAGCTGTCTTATTGGAAAGCACCGACCCAGGGATGGGATATGGGGAAGGACAATATTAATGAAGGAGAAGAATTAGGACAACCTGGATGCTAAAGTCTTATCTGCAAGAGCTGGGGCCTCATAAGGGCGGTGGGCATCTGGGCTGAGGTGCTGGCTTTACAGCATTGCCTGAAGCCTACATGGAGTGTACACACACACACACACACACACACACACGTACACACAGCATGTTGTCTTGGTTCTTCTTATAATGAAATAGGGCACTGTTGTTTCCCTTAACAATTCTGTTTAAGTATATTTTTTTCAGACCAAAGGATACCAATATTCTGATAGAGAAAGTAGGCACTGGTATTTTAGCGGCAGGAAAGAGGAATGAGTAAGTAGGAAGATTTTTTCATTTGTTTTAAATATATTCAAACACTAACCAAATCCTACTTGTCCCTCTCCAATAGGAATACTGAAATCTACATAGAGGAATTACTAGGATTACGTGGCTTGGACAGTCATTTCCCCCCCCATAATCTTTTTTTTTTTTTTTTTTTTTGCGGTACGTGGGCCTCTCACTGTTGCGGCCTCTCCCGTTGCGGAGCACAGGCTCCGGACGCGCAGGCTCAGCGGCCATGGCTCATGGGCCCAGCCGCTCCGCGGCATGTGGGATCTTCCCAGACCGGGTCACGAACCTGTGTCCCGTGCATCGGCAGGCGGACTCTCAACCACTGCGCCACCAGGGAAGCCCTCCCCATAATCTTTCATTTGTTAGCTTAAAGTTTTATCATCATCATCATAAAATTATTTAATAACTGCCCACACGCAAATCTCTGGTTGCTAAGCTCACCCCAGTTATTGCAGGAGGAGAATGCATGACTCACTGTGGCATACATGCCAATTTAATTTTCATTTTGATTGGCATCTTTCCAAAAGGATTACTTCTACTAAACCCTCTGCTGATGGCAGTTGTAAATCGATAAACTACTGTACACTTGAACATCACCATTGACAATATTGTGCGGAACACGATCAGTGAGTGGGGAAGGGAAGACAGTTGGTTTACAAGCAAGAAATAAACAACTCACAAACGTGCATCAGAGCCTCCACCTAGCACAATCCCCAGAATGCTTCACGACCATACCTGTAATCAATATTTCACAGAAAAGTACACTCCTGGAGAATGGTTACAATAGGGGATCAACTTGTTGCCAAGTGATTCAAAGTGTAGGGGCGTCATAATCCAAGATTGTGTAAATCCTCTCACCTGAGGTGAAGTAACATAGCCTGGTAAGAACTCAGCACCAGGAGTCAGTTTAACCCAGGTTTGAAGTCTGGCTTTACCCGGTTTCATTCCCCGACTTCCTAGCTCTTTCTCATCCTCCAAAATCCATCTTTAGTGGGATGGTTTTGTGTGTGTGTGTGTGTGTGTGTGTGTGTGTGTTTTCTGAAGCTGACGACTTCTGCCCACAGTTAGCTGTGCCTCCTTTTGCATGCTCCCAGCACTTTGGACATTGGTACCACTCTTACTGTGCTTCATCACATTTGGTTTTAGTCATTTTATTTACTTCTCTTTCTCCTCCACTTGAGGCCAGGGACAGTCACTGGAGAGGCAGTAGAGCAGTTTTAAGAACACGGGATGTAAGTCAGAATGCATGGATTTGAATCCTCTACTTCTTACCTGAATGAACTCATTAACCTCTTTTTGCCTCAGCTTCTTCATCTGTAGAATGGGGATAAGCCCATAAGGTGGTTGTTAAGTATTAAGTGAGTCAATAAGGGTAAGGGACTTAGAAGAGTGCCAGGGATATAGTTAGTGCTCGATAAACCCATTGTAGCTATTCGTACCTTTGCGTCTTTCAAGGTACCTTCGCACCCCTTCAGGGTGTAGCTTGGTACATGGCAAATGGTTCTCAGTCGATTTTAAATGAATGAATGAACAATTTGGCCCAGGACAAATTCATTTAACTTCTCTTGCCTCAGATCCCTTCTCTAAAGTGAGGTTGTTAATTGAGCATCAAGGCCCCTGTTATGAAATCAGCTTCTCAAATTGCTTGAGGTCTTCAGTGGTTACAGGAGAAGTTAGTAAATAGTTTCAATCTGTTGATGATACTTTTAGCTGTTTGTCAGAAGGGAAAAGTTAGAGCAAATTCGTTAGAATGGATACTGGAGAAACCCGATTGCAAAAGAATAGTCACGGGCGTCAGAGCATGGAAGTGAATACATTGTGTGTAATATTTTTCTCTCTTTTGGCTGAACTCAAGCTTCCTGTAGCTGGAAGCAGATGGCACAAAAATGCTTACAGTGTGGAAAGCCAGTTTTCCCTGTATGAAAAGAACTGAGAGAATTGGGAGTAGCTTTAACTTCTTGTCTCCACTAAGTAGGGGTGAAGAAAAAGTCCGGGGAATGTCTTTTGGGTCTCATAGCATCCCCAAACCCCAGATTACCTGAGGCAGACCAGGCCCTGGTGTCAAAGTACTTACTCCCTGGACTGAGAAACCCAGAGTAGCATTAAGCAGTGATTTATAATCATTGAATTTTAGTGAGAAAGGTAGTGAAATTTTCTTTAAAAAAAAAAAAGAAAAAAGCATAGCTGAGTTGAAAAGCATGCCATATTCCATCTTTTTCTGTTAACCAAGCCAAGAGATAGCCATATCCGAGCACCACTGTTTAGCGACCCAAATTCCAAACCCGGTGCCAAGAAGAAAAAGGGCTGGCCTTGTACACATAACATTGTATTGGCTGAGGATCTTTAGTTTAAATATGGGCACTGCCACCTACGTACAGGCCAGGAAACCATAGATATATCGCTTAGTCTCTCTAGACTGCCTTCTCCTCTTCTATAAAATGGCAATAATGACAACACCTACCTTACAGGTGTTGTAAGGTTTAAGTTGCTTATCCAATTATAACCACAGTATTTATCGAGTGTTATCACCATTTGAAACCCCAGTTTGGGCAAAAACAACAACAAAAACACAAAACCCAAACGGAAAAACAAATGAACAACAACTAAAGCAGAGTGGAGAGTTTAAAAATCCTCTAGGGCATCTGCACAGTTCTCAGGGGGATCATCGACCTGGCCTTTGACCCCTCCTTACAATCTGGAGGATACCATTTTCTCCAAATTCGGCAGGTTCTGCTGCCCAAATTCTGGCTGCTGTCTGAAAAGAGATGTGTTAAGACTTAATCCTGAAAGAGCACTGAAGTAGTTTCCCATACCTCTCTGCTCCTTTCAAAGATGGCAACTCTTGACGGGAAGTTGATGGAAACAGTGCCATTGGCAAATAGGAAATCAATCCAGAGTTCCTTATACTGCTTGTGAATCCTGCCCCCCTATGCTGAGTAACAGTGAACATTAGATCATTTGTAAACACTGCATTCCCTTCCACACATCTTGAGTTTAGGTCACCTTCCTCCAGAAATCCTATTTCCTGAAACAGCTTAGATCCAGAAAAATGACTGTCTGCTTCTGCCTCAAATCCTCCATTCTTTTTTCCCCCTAGCTTTTCATTTAGATTACTTAGTTCACTGGGCAAGAAATGAACCCAGTGTTACAGATATTTTGCCTCTGAGTTTTGCACATTTCTCATCTGCCAGAAGTGTTTCATCATAGAAACACCTCATTTATGTTTGTTAGCCACCAGTCACCTCATAAAATAACAACTGTTCCTTCAAGATCTTCAAATATTATTGAATAAAACTAAATTGATCTCAGAGAAGCTGGTGCTTTTGCTGGCCCTGGATGCTCTGTCACCACTGGGGCAAACCATGTAGTAGAGAATAAATGTATTGTATGTACAAAGTATTACCCACACGTTAAACGAGAGAAACTTTAGAAAATGGGTGCGACTGCCTTGACCCACATGTTCCAAGTTCACCCAATATGATCTTCCAAAGGCAAAGGCACTAGTTATCTCCATGCCCCATCAGACAGGACCTTACGCTTTCTCAGTAATGGTGTTGCTACTCTTTTCCTCGTGACCCCTTCTTGGTTGCAGGTCATGGGTATGTGAATGTGTAGTTTTAATGACAGAATGAGAGCCTTGAGTCCACATATCCACCAAGGTAGATAAGGTTTCTGTTGTAGTCACAAAAGCTTCTATAGGAAAATCAGCAATCAGCTATGGTATTTGACAACCCTTGCTGAAAAGAATGTTTTCCTCGTACAAAACTTCAATCCCCACATCTTGAAGCTTAAGCTCATTTTCTTGTGATCCTTCCCCTCTCCGAATGATCAAGGGAGAAACTTCCACCCCAGCAATCCGATATTTTTCTCCAGGTTTTCTTTTTCTTTCTTTTTTTTAAAAACATCTTTATTGGAGTATAATTGCTTTACAATGGTGTGTTAGTCTCTGCTTTATAACACAGTGAATCAGCTATACATATACATATATCCCCATAGCTCCTCCCTCTTGCATCTCCCTCCCACCCTCCCTATCCCACCCCTCTAGGTGGTCACAAAGCACCCAGCCGATCTCCCTGTGCTATGCAGCTGCTTCCCACTAGCTATCTATTTTACACTTGGTAGTGTATATATGTCCATGCCACTCTCTCACTTCGTCCCAGCTTACCCTTCCCCCTCCCCATATCCTCAAGTCCATTCTCTGGTAGGTCTGTGTCTTTATTCCCGTCTTACCCCTAGGTTCTTCATGACATTTTTTTTCTTAGATTCCATATATATGTGTTAGCATATGGTATTTGTTTTTCTCTTTCTGATTTACTTCACTCTGTATGACAGACTCTAGGTCCATCCACCTCACTACAAATAACTCAATTTCGTTTCTTTTTATGGCTGAGTAATATTCCATTGTATATATGTGCCACTTCTTCTTTATCCATTCATCCAGTGATGGACACTTAGGTTGCTTCCATGTCCTGTCCAGGTTTTCTTGATTAAAGTGACCAAGCAGGTAATCGGGGACCTTGAACTCTTGATGCTGCAGCTGCTATGGCTAATTAAAATGGCAAGGAGCTGAATTCATAGATACGATTAATAGCATCAGGGTGCTTTATGGTTTTAATGTTCATGAATTATGACTGCACAATGAAATTTCCATATGGGTTATAGGATTTTTCCTCTTAAGGATCAGAATTAATTAGTGTGTTCCCAATTGATTTTATTTATTTATTTATCTATCTATTTATTTATTTATTTGATTTAAATATAAACCAGAGGTGGCTTCAGTACATTCTATAGCTTAAGTATTTAGAGAATGATCTCAGAAAGGGGACATAATGAAGACCAACCCCACTATTCTAGAGCAGTGCAAGCCTAGGGTTCCCTGGCTTTTCATTCCGAATGCAAATCAGGAGAGAGCCAATCAATTGCTAAAAAAATTGATTCTGGAGATCTTTGTTTCTGAAGCATAATACCCCTAAATGATCTGACTAGGAGAGACTCTTTGCCAGCTAATACATTTGTCAGGTTATGTTACAGAATACAGTAGTCATTCTTTCTGTCTCTAGAATTCCAGTGTGACATTGACGAGATTTCCTTAAATTTCATTTTTCTTCCTGGTTGGAGTTAAGTGGCCGGAGCCTTTGCTAATGGCGTTTCTCTAATCTCCTCATTTGTATTTCTATCCAGTCGTTTCTCTCAGCTTTTGGACATAATTAAATAGACGACAAAAGGTGGTACTTGCTGCCCGGTCTCTTCAATACCCCCTCTGCTGCCCTACTCAGTTACCAGCTGGATCCCAGTGCTGCTTGACCATGGTGCACTTGAACCTGCCCCCCTTCCCTCCCTTTGAGCTCATCATCAGTCCTTGACCTGGTAACTAGCTGGTCACTGAGATGTTTTGATGGACTGTCAGTGAAGTTGGAGAGCCAACTGGCAAGTGGCTCTGAGTGTGTTTATCTTCACTTCGTGGAGGAAGGGTGTTTGAAATCTTTTCAGAAAGACAGCCAGTTCCTTCCTGCTCAGAAAGTACTGAGGCTGCTCCTGATTAGGCTGTCTGAATTCTCTCGTTTTTACTCGTCACAGTCACATCTGTTTGGGTTTCTGCCTCTCTCCTGGAGATGCCTCTTGAGAGCAGGTCCCCCCAGCTTCTTTCCAGCTCCGCCAAGGCCTGCCAAAAGAGATTGGCAGACAACAATCAGCATTCTCTCCTCTGATAACTCACATAACTCTCCCTGAAAAGAATGCCAAAGCCTGCTTCTCAAGTGAAGCCGTGAAGAATGGAGCCGAAGAGACTCGTATTTTTCTTGGGGATCCCATGTGGAGTTTATATTCTGATGGGATGGGAGGAGAAAGGGCAGAGGGCAAGTATGAGGAGGGCAAGGTGAAGAGGTAGGAGGAACAGGCAGAAAAATCATAGGCTCCCAGGGCCCAAAAGACTTTCCAGAACATCTCATCCAGAGGTCTTCAAATGTTTTGTTTTTAGTAGTGGAATCTTTTTATTTTTATCTTTTTCATAAGAAATCACACAATGAGTCCCAATATATAAAAGAGAGGAAAGAAGTGCTATGGTTAAAACACGGGTGAGGGAACTTACATCTGTGTACTCTTAGGGCTCTGCAGGATATGATTTGAAAGCCATTCATCAAGTCTCAAGGATGATTTTAAAGGTGGGAAAGCTTGGACTTCCCTGGTGGGCCAGTGGTTAAGACCCCATGCTCCCAATGCAGGGGGCGTTCGATCCCTGGTCAGGGACAAGATCCCACATGCCACAACTAAGAGCCTGCATGCTGCAACTAAGAGATCCCACATGCCGCAACTAAGATCTGGCCCAGCCAAATCAATAAATAAATATTTTTTAAAAATAAATAAAGGTGGGAAAGATGAAGCGCCAACAGGAGATACGACATGTCCAAGGTCACACAGCCAGTTAGTGGTAGAGACAGGATTCAAAGGTATGCCTCCTGTCTCCCAGGCTAGAACTCTTTGTGAGTTGACTCGGAGAAAGGAGCCAAGGATGCTTTCTTCCTGAATCTGATGGAGGAGAGAGCTTGGTGGTTAGGGCAGTGGGGAGCAAAGGTCTGGGAGGAGCTGCAGCGAGTAGGCCCACCTAGCATAGAAGAGTTGGGAGCCTTGGAGTTAAGCAGGGAGAATTGAAACTCTGGATCTGCAGGAGATCCAGGAAGTTCCCTAACAAGGGCGCAGGGGGAACTGGTAGCAACAGAGCAAGACAGGAGCAAAAGACACTTTGGAAGTGTCAAAGGAATGTTCTTTATTCATCCTCCCACTGAAATGTCATGCTGCTGGCCTGAGGTGGCAGTAAGACAGAAAGGAAAGGCAAAATATGCTTCTCTAGGGTGGCCTGCGAGTCTTTCTTTCATTATTGCCTTCCCAAGATGAATGGGGTTTTGGGACTTCCCTGGTGGTCCAGTGGTTAAGACTTTGCCTTCCAATACAGGGGGTGCAGGTTCAATCCCTGATCAGGGAGCTAGGATCCCACATGCCTCGCGGCCATAAAACAGAAGCAATATTGTAACAAATTCAATAAAGACTTTAAAAAATTGTCCACATCAAAAAAATCTTTTAGAAATAAAAAAGATGAATGGGGTTTTAGCACAGATCTGCTTTGAGGGTTTCAGAGTTATATTCACACTCTTCTCTGAGAGCACCTGAGAAATACACACGAGAGTTAGGAGAGGATGAAAATATCTGCTTCATTAGTGGTTAACGTGATTGTACAATACAGTTTGGACCCAAAGTCAAAATGGCTTTCATTCAGTCCCTCCCCGCCACCCCCTGCCCACCATGATCCCTCTCCAGTGATAGACCTCTGTGAGTTCTCTCACTGAAGGAGACAGGAGAACACATGGGGTCTGTAGGCAGACACACCACAGAGAGTTAGCTGCCCCTGTCTCCAGTCTCACCCATCACACGTCATTCGTTTTCCTGTCCATGGAGTTGAAAGAATAAAGGGGGGATATAAATAGGCAGAAGTACATTTTATGGGCTGACAGGGACATGGGACACAGAGTCTGGTTCCCCCATACCTCTCATTTTTCAAGAGACGTTAGAGCAAGAAAGATATCTATAAACACCCATAGAATCATTTGGTTATCAGCTTTGACCCAGTGGTTCCATGCTCATGGCATAGAGTTTAATTCTCTAATGTATTTAAAAAAAAAAAAAAGCCTGAGGTGGTGGGTAGGGGTTAGTGACAGAGCTGGCGTATTTACATGTTTGTGTTTGTGACTTTGTAATGACGTTCCCCCCCTCTTCATTATATATTCCTGAAGTCTTCTTCGTGCCTGTCTACCTCAAATACCCACCTGAAAACACCTTGTGAATGGCATTTGGACAAGCAAACAATGAGTGCTCTCCCGGTGGAGAAGCGGAGGAAAGAGCCTGGGAAAGCCCTCCTCATTTTCTCAGTACCATTCCCTCATTCTTCCCAAGTTCTCTCCCTTGCCTGAATCAGAACTCTGTCTTTCTTTAGCTTTGTCATGCCTGCTTTGGTTCAAGGTCCCAAGAGAGAAGCAAGAGGAAAGAAAGAAAAAAAAAAAAGGCCCTTGGAGTTGGTACTCAGCAGAAGGTAAAAACATGGCCAGTGAGGAGGAATCTCATAACTGTCCGTCCCACACCCCAGATATTTGGTCCTGGTCAGAGCTCCTTTTGACCCCTCTTTTGGTGAGATTATTTCCCTTCGTGGTACTTGGAATTCAAATCACATACACTCTGAGCCAGGGAACATCGTCCTACCCTTCAGAATCAGTATCGATCAGTCATTTGTCAATTATTTTCAATAAACTTTTATTGGGCATAAATCATGTGACAGGAACTGTGCCAGGAGATGGGAATATAGTGGTGACCAAGCCCCAGTCCCAATTTTTAAGGTGTTCAGAGTTCTGTGGGAGCAGACCAGGGTTTTTCCCCTGTGAATTCAGGTCTGAAGATACTTCCGATGGGCTTGAGGTGCTAAAACTCTCCTACCTTGTCCTTCCTTTTCTTTTGGGAAAGTGCAAAGCACAAAGGAGCAGTAGACTAACCTGCAGGGGATTTCAGACCATTCGGCATCATTCTCCTGTATCTATCCATTTCGGTCCCTGCACTTTCACCCCCGCCCACTTTAGCAGACACATAATCGTGCTTCTGACAGGGCAAGAGACACTTCAAGGTTGGGGAAAGGTGGAAGGGAGGTGGCAGCAGCCTCCCCGGTGGAGCAATGAAATTTACAGAAGGTTCAAGTGATTCAACTCTGATGGGCTAAGGAGCCTGAAAGATTTCAGTTTCTTAGTTGAGGTTCAGGCAAAAGAGCTCAGGAAAGGACCAGAGTCTAGGCATTTGGTTTTGCATCTGTATCAACTCTGCAAAGATCTGCAAAGGGGTGGAGGTCCAGTAAACAGCATAGTGGTAGCTCCACGTTGGAGCAGACTTACTATTGGGGGGCTTCCTTTCTGGCATCAGAAATCAAGTTAACATAGTAAAACCATCATGTCTGTTTGAAGGGAGAGATGTGGACGGACTATTCTTTTTGTTACATTTGACCTCAAAATTCCTTCTTTCTTCTCCAGATTAAAATATAGAACAGAGAAGGGACAGAACTTGTGAACTGAGCGAAGTGAGCAACAAGCCAGACTTGATTCCTGAATTGAAGGGAGGCAGGCTGCCTGAGCTTGAGGGGGTGGGGAAAGTTAGGGTATTGGAGACGCGCCAGAGCTTAAATAAAGAGGCTCAGCCCTGCATTTCCCAGATACTGCTTATGGTACACCACCCAAGCTCTTTGTTTGGATCCCAAAGCCGAACAGAATGATGAGGGGGCGCATTCTGTTTTGTGGAGAGGAAAAACGGGGTTCGGGCCGCACAGATTGGCCTGAAATGAAAAGTCAGCAAAAAGCACCGGGTGGCAGCGTGGCGTGCGGGCGCAGCTCTGCAGTGCCTTCTGCTGCTGCCGCCGCTGCTACTGCTGCTGCCGCGGCCGCGGGGGCTAAAGCAGTCTGCGAGCCCCGGCCTCCTTCCTCAATGGCTACAAGTGTCGCCATGCGAAAAACCTCAGCGAGTGTGTGTTTGGAGGGGAGTGGGTGTTGTGAGTCCGAGCCTGGGGCGGAGGCTCCAGCCCGGGCGTAACCTGGCCAGCTAAGAGTCACACACTAACGGAACATCCCACTCCGCCGCCCCCATCGCCAAGCAACCCCCGGCTCCTCCAACCCAACTGCCTCATCCCAGTGCCTCCTCCATCACGGTTTCCTCCCTAAGCTCCTTCGGGGAAGAGGAGGGGAGAAGGGTTTGGGAGATTGAGCCCCTACAGGTGTTAGCCCGAGCGGCCCGCCGGGACCGCGCGCTTCCTCCATCCCCCCCTCCCTGCTGCCGCCCGCGCTCCCGGCCTCTCTCCCGCCCGCGCTCCCTCCCTCCGCCTGCCTCCCTCCTCCGGCCCCCGCCGCGCGGC
>NW_020173916.1:769738-808637 GCF_003031525.2 Neophocaena asiaeorientalis asiaeorientalis
ACTCGCGCAGCTCTGCCTCCGCCTGGCAGTCTCGTCCGCGATCCCGGCCCGGGGCTGTGGCGTCGGCTCGGACCCAGGCAGCCGGCAGCCCGCGCGGGATCCGGACCACCGCCGGAGGAGCTCGGCCGGCATGCTGAGCCCCCTCCTCGGCTGAAGCCCGAGCGCGGAGCAGCCCGGGCGAGCGCCGGCTCCGGAGACGAAGGCGGCGGAGGCGCGAGACCGAGCGGACGAGCGGCGGAGGAGCGGGGGGAGGAGGCGAACCCGGAGAGGGGCCCGGAAAGAAGTGGTGGTGGTGGGCGTCGTGGCCATGGCGGCGGCTATCGCCAGCTCGCTCATCCGGCAGAAGCGACAAGCCCGGGAGCGTGAGAAATCGAACGCCTGCAAGTGTGTCAGCAGCCCCAGCAAAGGCAAGACCAGCTGCGACAAGAACAAGTTAAACGTCTTTTCCCGGGTCAAACTCTTCGGCTCCAAGAAGAGGCGCAGAAGGAGACCAGGTTGGAAGGGGCTCTTGGCTGGCTTTTTCGCCCCCCCGTACTTTACGGGTGTGGAGGGGGCTGGGGGGCGTGGATGGAAGCGGAGGTGAGTTTGTCGGCGGCCCATCTAGTGCGGATGTGGCCACCTAGCTGGTGTGCGTGCGTGGGAAGCGATCGCTTTCTCGCCTCCTTCGTAACAGTAACAGGCTTGCTGCATTGCAACTGCCGTGGGACAGGCGCAGAGCCTGGGGGCATACCCTGCCCAGCGGGCGCGCAGTCAGCTTCAGGCAGGCCACATGTGTGCAAGCCCGTGGGCTCTGGGCAGGCGTGACCCAGACGTGGCTATCGCGTGAGTGGCGTGTAATTGCAGGCGCGGAGCTGGGCAGACCCCTGCCCACCCCCCACCCCAGGAAACCCGGGGAATCCCTCCCTTGCCTTCACCCCCGAAGCTCTGACCCTTCCCCTCCAGCTTCCACCCCCAAGGGCCGTGGGCTTCCGCTATCTAGGCATTCTGTTTCTTTGATCACTTTTAAGCTTATCGGGACAGACTTGTGGTGCAGCTTTGAAATATTTGCTGGAGAGAAGGGGGTGGATTCCTAGAACCTGTGGCAAAGAGCTTAGTGATCTGGTTGAGACTAGTCAAACTGTGGTTACTTGCTACTAAAATGCAGGATTCAAGAGAGTTTAAACTCAGAGCCAGATCGTGGGTCCTTTTGAGCCTGTTCAGTGAGAAGAGTAGCGCGGTATTCCGGTGCCAGGGGAAATTCACACAGCTAGAGGTGTCGGGTTGCGTCAAGGTAGACCTTCAGGCGTAGAGGCAGCTTATTTGGCTATTCTCAACCAAATGTATCCTTTAAGCTGTTTCCTTCCTTTTACTAGATAAATATCACAGAATTTCAGACTTATTCAACAATCTGTTATTTCGCTGTTTGTGTGTTCTACACATCCTGGAATAGAAATGCAGACACACATTTTCTGCTTGCTCGAAGTTTTTAAGGCATTAGCTGTAAATTAGGCTTGTTTTTAAACAGGTTTAAGCTGTGGTAAAGCATGATTATGTGGCCTGAATAATCACGTAAATATCATTTCAGTGCAGGTGTCTGTATTCAATAAAAGCAAATTTTGGATAACATGGCTGTTATTGATAAATGAGGCACTTCATTAATCTATGGTGATTCATTATTGAAAATCATTTTGAGAATATTTTGGATAATTATATTTGATACGAAATTTGAAAATAAATATGAACTAATTTTCTTTCCTCCCCACCAACAAAACCCCTGCTCTTTGCACCCATTTTCCCTAAGGATAATTAATACGATAGGGTATGATAATGGTTCTTTTATTCTCCCCTCCCCCTTTTTTTGTATCGCGTCTCAATTTTCTAAATAGAAGTCCTTTGATGGGGTTCCGGGTTATTAATGCGTTTTCAACCTTCTTAGAATGGAGGGAGTTCTTTATTCTAATTGTGGTATTTCTGAGGGAAATCATTGCTAGTGTGTTTTTGGTCCCTGCTTGGTAAACCACTCTAAATCATCTTAGTATTTCTCCTTTTCCTTCCACATAAGAAGTAGCACGTTGTTAAAAGGCAGAATATGCCATTTGCCAACCCATTTCGAATGCTCAGTGAGATAGAGTGCCACTCTGTAAGCCAAAGGACACGCTATCAGAAACTGTCTCTGCTGTCAGTAGCTTTAGGGCTTTACCAGTGTTACCAGGTAGAAATCAAATGTTTCTTCAGTTCGGAGATTGGTTCTGAAGCTTGGAGTTTGTTGGTTTGTTTTCTTTCTTTCAGGGGACTCTTTAAAAGTGTCATCTGACCTTTTCCACTAAAATTTTTAAATAAAATTAGAGTTCTGAAATCTGAGTCTTTTCAACTATATATGTACAACTTATCAATTGATCCAAACCATCCTTCTCCTTGCAGAGCCTCAGCTTAAGGGTATAGTTACCAAACTATACAGCCGACAAGGTTACCACTTGCAGCTGCAGGCAGATGGAACCATTGATGGCACGAAAGATGAGGACAGCACTTACAGTAAGTGACTGCAAAATAAATAATAGTATATCCCAGCATGTTGTTGACACTGTGTTTTCTTTCTTTTTTTTTTAAATTAACAACCCTTGCTAAATCCCAAAGCAAATCCAAAATAGAGTCAACACTATATAATCCTGTTTCAGCAGGTTAACCTAAAGGAAGGGGAACATGAAAATATCTAGAATAGTGAACTGTAGCAAATAATGTTGACACCATTCTAAAGAACAATCCAAATGTCATCTCCATGGTAATCTGGATAGATTTATGGCTGTCCTTTGGATTTTATTACTTTTTTCCCACAGAAAATTTACTCACCCACACACTGATCCTGAAATAGCACGGTTATCTCTACTCTTAAGAACCGGTCTCATCCCAAGAGAGAGGAGAGGTTTCATGTCAGGAGAATTCATCATTACAAGCTTTCACTTCTGCTCCCCCCACCTCCACAGACACTGATAACTCTCAGACTAATTGGGATTTTAACACTGAGATACCTCCACAGGTGGGTAAAGACATTTCTTTGAGTGCTTTATTTTTAACCGTGGTCTTAGGACCGAATTGGAGAGTCTCCATCACGGTGAACCTAAAAGAGAAACACATCAAAAAGAAAGTCAATTTTATTTCCAATTACTGAAGGATAGTGATTCCAAGATATTATATAACCTTTTGTTACATATGCTTTATTTATTTGGAGTCATCAAAACATAAACTCACAAATAGTAACGCCCTCTTCAATGGTAATAATTGGTGGGGTTTTGCAATTAGCAGGTTGCTGCAGACCTATTCAGTGTTGCATGAGGCTAAACCACCTAGCTCTCACCACTCCTTCCCAATTTTCCCTAATTTATATTGCATTTCCCTCAGGCTTTGTTATTTTCCCAGAAATAGTCCCATTGCCAAGGAAAGCCCATCTGAATGCTAACAAGTCCTCTGCAGCATTTTCAGAGATGTGGGGCTAGAGACGACAAAGCCATAGACAAGGGTTCCAATGTTGAGTGTTAAAAGAGTTTTCACATCCTTTAAGAAACCTTCCTGGGCTGGTGGGCTGATTGACGGCCAATGCAAGACCTCAAGAGGAAGTCACCTTTAATTACCCTTAAAGAAAGCTCTGTTGGTACCTAGGGTGAAAAAGTTCCATACTTAAATGGTTTACTCGTTTTTTTGCACTGTTTTGCAAAATGCAGTGTTACTGTTGTGATCCTGAAGTTCTGCGATGAGTATGCTAGATGTTCTTTCATGCATACTTTCTTCTATTCGAAAAAAATGAGTCAAGGGTAACTAGAAGGTTTTACTGCACTCCTATAACAGACATGAGTCCATTATGACCAGTAATAAAACATTCCCATAAATTGTATGTTTAAATAGGTGTTTGGGAAAGAAATTAGGGGATGTAAGCTGCTCCGTTTTCCAAAGTGCCTCAGCAAAACAGATTCATTGGGCGTTATTGGAAGGAAGTTCACGATCAGCTGCGAATGAACCCCACCCGGTCAGGTTTTCCCCCATCAACTTTTAACTTTTTTTGCAGATGGAAATCAGTGAAAAACTTATTTTTGGTCCAGTGTTCACATGCGTTTCCTGAAAAGGGAAAAAAAAAACCCAGACAATTCATTTGTTTATAAACAGCAATATGGCATACACATAAAGATCACACTGTATATGTAGTCATTTTAGGATGTCACACACACGTAGATATATACACACAGACACACACACATATGTATGTAAATCAAGGTTCCATTTCTTAACTATGGAATCAGGTAGTAGGTTTTACTTTTCAATTCTTGCATATGCATAGCTTGTGCCTTTTGGTTGTCCTATAACTGACTGATATGCATGGCATTTCTGTATACTAATGATATTGTCAGGCCTTTAAAGAGACAGAACCTGTGTTTAGGCACAATGAAATAATGAGAGGTGCGTCAGCTGATGGTATTACCATCACATGAAGCATACAAATGAAAAGTATCTCAAAATAAATAGCAGGTCTGTGGGGCTTCACTCTACCCATGCTGCCAAGTATAACCAGGGGCCAGAGAGCTAGCTTTTCTTCCCACTTAAGTACATTGTAGGGTGTAAGTCATCATGAAACAAGAATGTTTAATGGTTAAAGTGATCATTAAAATGATCATCATTGAAATGGAAGTTTAGCCGTGCAGATGGCTTCTTTTTTTTTCCCCTAAGCCAAGCAGTTTTCTTGGCATTCATTATTTAATTAATTATTTTAAATGAGTGGAACAAAAATACAAGTTTTTTTTCCCAACTATCACTTTTTCATTTTAGACTGTTTCCTTAATATGCATTCCTGGTATTATGTTTATATTTTTCTTATTTTTATTAATTTTTAGGATTTTTCATTTTTTTCTTGCTTAATTCAACGTGGTTGATTTTATGATATTTTAATTCTGACACGATAAGCCAGATCATGGTAAAACAAATCAGTTCACGTTTACCCAGATACATCTGTTTCTAAAAACATATGTTTGATGTTATGCATTCAAGCTGACCTTAGGTAGCTTTAGTACAATGATAAATGTTAGTCCAATAAACTCTCATCATAAGCAAGTCAACCATTGTAAATTATCTATTGCCCCCTGAAAAGGAAAAGATGATAGACATTTCAAGGGAGTGGTTTTATTATATCTGCCATGGGTTCAATGAGGGCGATGTTAGAATAGGCAGCTTTCCTTTCAAAACTCCAGTAGTGTTACCAGTTCAATGGGTCAACTCTTTCCAGTCTACATTAATATATACTTTTAAAATTACTCCCTTTGAGAAATTGATCTTAACCCAACTGATAAAGGATGGCCTCGCTTTCGTATTCGGCAAACACTGAGTGCCAACTGTGTGCACATCTCTGAGAAAAATGGTCCCTTCGAGGTAGAAGGAGTTTGTTTTTACGTAGACACAACAGAAAACAAGAAACGAAGGCCCTTTTATTTATTAAAATCTTCAAAATTTTGGCAGAAATGGAAAAAGATATTAGGTGTTTAGTGAATGTGTTTTAGATACACAAATAAAATCAATTGTTTTCATGTTCAGCATATTTTCATCCTAATCAAAATAATACCTTAAGTCCATGAAGTACTCCAGATTTAGAGAAGCAAAGGCATATTGGAGAATATTGAACCTGTGCAAGCTCACCCTTGATGTAATTTCTTTGCATTTTTATCTGGAAATACTGTCCCTTTAGACAGACTTGAAACAAACCTGTTTTATGATCTATCTTGAATGTCAAAAGAAAAAAGATTGGACTGGTATCACCCGTCACTCTCCACTTTTGCTGCTCTCTTCAATTTTTTATTTTAGAGTGGTATTTTTTGTTTCTGAATCAGGCTTCACAGAAATTTATGGTACGTAGTGAAAACTCCATGGCCACTATAGAGTTCATACCATTATTCAGGAATACATAATGCCGGGCATGGGTTACTGATGTTCTTTGCTTCTCTTCCTCCTACTGCTATCTGATGTTTGGGACTTAAGCATTTTATTGCCCATTAAAACCCACCTCAGAGAGGAGTTAGGGCACACGGTGAAAATCAAATATTTCTCTCTCTCTTTCTCTGTTTTTTGCTCGTTACCACCTGCATTCAGAGAACTAAGAAGGTTCAGAATATTGTAAAAATTGAAGTTCTAGAAACAATTCTGAGCGCCCTTTATTACCTGTCATCTATCATCTATTATCATCTATTAGTTTGACTAAACTAGGATTCAGACATACACTGGTGTTCTAGTTGTCTAGTGGTATGGCTTTTAAGCCAAACCCATATGGAGGTTTTTGTTTGGTTTCATTTGGTTTTTTAGATATCAGAATTTAAAACTATGAGCTTTTATATAATGGGATTGTGATCGATTACATTCCCAAAATGTAATATTATCATGGTTTCACCATACAGATTGCTAGCAGTCCACAAATGTGTGTTGAGCACCTGCCGTGAGCAAGGTACCATCAACAGAAAGAGATAGAACGTATACGTGACATGCTCAATGAGATCAGACTTCATTCCTGGGCACTGCATGGTCAAATATAGCATTAGATCCTGGCTCGCAATCTGTGCAATTACTTTCCTTCACCTCACATAACAGAAGGGCACAGCTTCAAATATGATGAGTATTGAATGAAATGCCATCAGTGGCATGTGGTAGGAGCACTTGTATTTTGAACCGAACAATGTCCTAGCTCCTCTCTGGTGACACGCTGACTTTAAGGGAAAGGTACATTGTAGGCTCGCCAAGGAATATTGAGTTCTTCATTAATATTTCTCAACTCTGTAACCCCACCTACTGTAGTAGAACATACATACACCAAGATAAGAGATCTGAGAGAAACTATTCTTACCCACGGGGTGACTGCTTTACGTTCTCGTTCACAGGAATGATAGCAGACCAATTTATCATCCTCCATAAACTTACACACCAAGGCAAAAATCGTCAACATTGGTCTAGGACTCTTGAGAGAAAGGTGCACAGGCTATTTTCAAAAGATGTGTGTGGCAAGCACTACGTTTTAAAAATGTACTGTTTTATTTTTATTCCTGGTGTAGGAGGGAGTAGACAGCTGGTAGGGGGAAGACGCCCACTGGTTTCATCCAGTGAGTGGTGTGTGATTGTGAGGAGAGCCGGGGTGTAAGTTTCACGCAATCAAACCTTCAAATGGAGAAATGAAGGCCTCCTGGGCACCAGCCAGCTGCCCACTTACAACTATTTAGGAAAAAAAAAAAATGAAATAAATAAACCTCTCAAGTTCATTGTTTTTATTCCTATAACCTTTGCTCCCAGAGACTAAAAGACAACCTATCTCAACCCAATCTTAGAAAATGTTCTTTAAGAAATACTACTGTGGGAACGTAAGACTCCTTTTTTTTCAAGGCCTGGAACTCTTTTTTTCTGCTTGCGTCGGAAATAATACAGATAATTTAGGTGAAGGAGTTGGACTAGTGTCTTTTCTAAGATTCTAGGAATCTCTCCCCAGCTGATAGATCATATCTGTGTCTGAATTTCAGCAGTTGTCTAAGGGAGTAGTTTAAAACCTTGGCTGGTTGAAAATAAAGCTATTTAATATGTAGACCAATTTCTGGAACTGGATCTTTACAGAAGCATCAAGATTTCCCACCTCCAACACTATACAAACCATGGAATTGTCTTCCATTTTCTCCGGGGTGTTTAAAAATATGTAGCTATAGTCCCCATTATATGACTGCAACCATGAATCAAGAATACTGAAAGGGGGCTTCCCTGGTGGCGCAGTGGTCGAGAGTCCGCCTGCCGATGCGGGGGACAAAACATTGAAAAGCTATGGAATTCGAAATCATAACCTTGTTTTCAATTCTTTTTGGTTGCAGCTCTGTTTAACCTCATCCCTGTGGGTCTTCGAGTGGTGGCTATTCAAGGAGTTCAGACCAAGCTGTATTTGGCAATGAACAGCGAGGGATACCTGTACACCTCGGTAAGCCTTTCACTGTGTTCATGTTTTGATTTTTCTAGTTTTCACCTGATATGAAGTGAAATAGGCTGCATATGTGTTATCATTGCAGATTTGTGTGATTTGAGGAAGAGTGGTCTGGATGGAAATATCTTTGAAAAGACATTAATTTCCAGTGAAAATTATATCTATTACTAATTAATCATTTGAAGCTAGCATTTTGGGTATAAAATTCAAAGATTCACTACACATTTTTGCATACATTGGCATATGGGTTGTTATTTTGCATAGCATATGATATAATGGTCTGTCTTGCTGTGGTGCTTTGCAGCTGTGGGAAGCAAAGCCATTTCTATAACTCAGTTCAACATATATTTATCCATGTTTACTCCTAAAGAAATTAATGAAACCTCATCCTCAAATCAACTCTAGGACATAAAGAACAGTTTTAGAAGTGTTTCTGTATCTTATCTTCAGTTCAGTTAGGTCACATTTGCTGTCTCTACTTTAAATTCTGTTTTTCCATCAAGCACAGTTCAATCTCCTTACAAATTCCTGCTTGCCTTTTCTTAAAAGTTTATAATGTACAGAGTACAAAATGAAACTTTTTCCAAGAAATTTATAAGCCATGTAGACAACAGTTCAGCTAGGAACCTGGGGCCACATTAAACTTTTAAAATTTTTACACTTAAACATAGGCAGAAATGGTACAGTACCAGGGTTAGGATTTTATTCTTAGCAGTAGATCTAGATGCAGAGTACAGGAGACCACTTAATATATGAATATTTTTTAATCTTTGTTTTGAACTTCATATATTCTAAGAAAAGGGTAAGATGTTAAAAATGGAGAAGATTGCTTCTCAAACTTCCTTCTAGATAGCCTTGAAGTAGGCTATTACCATGACTAGAGAAATCTGTTCCTCAAACTGCAAAAGTGGTTACCTTTAAACACCCTTGCCCTGGCCTGTTCCTTAAATTTATTTCAAAGCCAGGTATGTAGAAAGACTCTCAGACCTGGTGAAACCATGTCATAACTGTTTTTCAGAGACCAAGATGGGAAAGAGGGACGGGAGAAGAGTGAGACCAAAGGGCCTATTCATTTGGTAAACCTGGGTAGTGCATTTCAGATTCCACAATAAAAGATTGGAAGCGTAATCTTCAAATCCTGATCACGATCAGCATTCCTATCAGGCCATTTCAACTGTCTTGTTGTTTAATAAATGCAGGGGTTTTATTCTTTTTACAAATGCAAGATTTGAGTTTATTGCAAACTTCATGACATCTGTCACTTTATTAATACATGGCCATTATTATAAACAATAGGAAAGGGGATTTGTCTTTCAGATTTGTGCATTAAGATAATTTAGTAACAAAGGATTTTAATTAACCTCATTTAGATCAACAGACTACCTCATCAGGACCAGATGCAAAGGTAGGTTTTTCATAAAATAAATGACTGCTTTCTGCAACTACTATGCAGGTATGGGAAGGAAATGGAATATACAGGGCATACTTTTGAGAAGGTAATACCAGATGGCGTAGGAAATCATTACTGGTAAAGCATCCAGAATTTCACTGAGCTGTGCGGTCACCATTGCGGTGCCCTGATGAGAAAGGTTGATTTTTTTTAAATCTGGCAACAGTAAATTTTTTAAAACAGTTTGCAAATAATATGTAAGTTAGAATGAGAAAATGGCATGTAAGTTAGGCAGTATGTCACGTGCTCCCACTCAAGAAAATTAGGGCATGCAGTATTACATGTAGGGAATTGATGTCAAAAACTCATAGCCTACCATTCAAGTTGACTGTTATTCTAGCAGATGGTAAATGTCAACGTGAGCTCATTTCTAAGGAAGGCTTTCCAGGGGAATCAGCATTGTAGATGGATGGGCTTCCTTTCTTTGGTGGGCAGGCCAGTATACAGCAAAATGTGGACCACTTTGTATGCATTTCCTATTAAGGAAGGGAAACCTTAAGTAAGTGTTTCCTATTAAGGAAAAGAAACGAGGTTTTCTTTAAGGAGGAGAGGTGTCTGATTGATAATCCTAGAGTTCTTAGAGGAAGAAATACCCAAATTAGTCTGCTCCAGGAAAGAATCAGAATCTTCTCCAGGATAAATTACCCAGTTCTTCTCATTACTTCTTACTGATTGTGGTTTGGGGTCCCATCACCACGTTGATCACTATCCTCAGTGGGTACTCCATTTATTATCATCTTGTAAAAAATATTGGGCTTCCCTGGTGGCGCAGTGGTTGAGAGTCCGCCTGCCGACACAGGGGACACAGGTTCGTGCCCCGGTCCGGGAAGATCCCACGTGCCGCGGAGCGGCTGGGCCCGTGAGCCACGGCCGCTGAGCCTGCGCGTCCGGAGCCTGTGCTCCGCAACGGGAGAGGCCACAGCAGTGAGAGGCCCGCGTACCGCAAAAAAAATAAATAAATAAAAGTAAAAAAAAGAAAAATATAGTATTCAGACTCTCTCAGGATATTGTCTGTCTTAGTGACTTCAACAATACAAGACCAAAAAGCTAGATGAAATATCTTGCTTCATCAGGAAGAGAGGGTCGGTCACCAAAGGGAAAGCTTCCCTTACATAAAACTGTGGCACTTCTGCTACTGAAATACTGTATGCAGTTTCGTTAACAAAGAGAAAATAAGATTTGGACAAAGACCTTAGGGAGGAAGCAAAAATAAGAAAAGGAAGTAGAGGCTACTGATGTGGGCAAGTAAAAAAATCTGTTAGGAGGTTATTGAAAATTATCTTGGTGAGGGCTGACTAAGGTCTGCCTTAGAACGTTTTCAGTGGCAATGGCTAAATGGAGATGGATTTGCGAGGCATTTCAGAGGTAGAATCGTGAGGATTTGGTGGCTGATTGGATTTGGAGGGAGAGTAGGAACACCATGTATGGTTGAACATGTATAGCTGCCATTTACTGCACAGATGGAAATAAAGTATCCTCAGGTAGACATTTTTTAAAATTTGCACAGCAGTGGTTATTAGGGTCCCTGAGGGAGAGCGAGAATTTTACCTTTGGCAGTTGAGTTGATGGTGAGCTATTAACCAAGATGGAGAATAAAGGAAAAACTACAGATTAGGGGGAGAAAAAAAGATACCTGAGTACAACTTGACATAGATGTTTGAAAATATGAACCTAGAGCTTGAGGAAGAGATGTGAGCTAGAGATAAAATGCGGGAGTTACCACATGTAGGTGGTGGTTGATACCACGAGAAGAGTTGAGGAATACATAGCGTAAGGAGAAAAGAGAGTTTGTCGAATAATATTAGGCAGTACTAGCATGGAAGCGGCCAGCAGCAAAAGAACGAATTGTGGCCGATATCACAGCATTGCAAAAACCAAGTGGGGAGAGAGTTTTCAGAAGAGTCAACAATGTCAGAAGCTTCGGAGAAAACAAGTAAAACAAGAACTAGGAACACACCGTATGAAGGTCTTCAGCAGTCTTGGCAAGAGCACTGTCTGTGGAGTAGTGGGGACAGAAGCCAGACTGCAGTTACTTGAGGAATGAATGGGAAGAGAGGAGGTAGAGGCAGTAGGTGTAGACTTTCTAAGGGAAAGGGAGACATGGGTGAGTATTTAGAGGAGGACATGGGATTGAAGAAGGCTTTGAGGGTTCTTTGGTTTAAACTCTTGAATATATTTGTTAGCTGAAGGGCAAGAGCTAGTACCGAGGGAGGTGCTAAAGACATAGGAGATGGGACCCTTTGTGGAGTAGGGTCCCAAAGGAGTCGGAGAGAGTGATGGAACTGAGTAGAAGTGAGAGGATTAGATTCACCTTGAAGAGATGCTGTTTCTACAACAGGAGGCAAAGAGATGAGGACAGATGCGGACGTAGGTGTACTAAGTCTGCAGGTGATGGACAAGGAAGTTGAAGCATTTCCAGCCAGATGACCTGTATTTTCCCACTGAAACAGGAAAGAGAGTCATCTGCCAAAAATCAGGCATAGAGAGGACATAGGTGAAGGTTTGGAACAGCTGTTTTAGGAAAAGGGAGGGGAAACAGTCTAACGACCAGGGGTGGGTAGACTGTGACCCATGGGCCAAATCCACCTCTTTTTGTAAATACAGTTTTATTGGACACAGTAACACCCATTCAAAAGTCTATGGCTGCCATTGCGATACAACAGCAGAGTTGAATAGTTGCAACAAGAGCCCTTGTGGCCCGTAAAGCATAAATTATTTACTATCTTGTCCTTTACCAAAAAAAGTTTCTTGACGCCCTAGTCAGATGATAGAAAGCTTAGCTACCTATTAGAATCACCTGAGGACCTTTAAGAAAATTCCATTCTCTGTGCTGAACACGAACCAATACTATCAAAATATCTGAGGATGGAGTCTGTGCAGTAGTATTTTCCAAAGCTCGCCAGATGATTCTAATGTGTAGCCTGGGTTGAAAACCACTGATAGACAACTAAGAAAAATGATTGCTGAATAGCACTGAGAACTGCCCCCCCGCAATGAAGTCAGAAACCATGAATTTATAGGCACTTTTGTCCTATATCTGAAATTTCTGAAGCTGACCTTCTTTTTCTGTTCTTGTAAACAAATTGCCTTTACATTTCTGAAGGCTTGTTTCTTGAGATGAAAGAAAATGCTGATCCTTCGGAGAGATTCCTTTTCTTTTTTTCTATCTTCTTTTGCATTTCTGCTTCTACATCCCTCCATTTCTTTTATTTTTTTCTCCTCGATTTCTTTTAAATTCAGTTTTACACTTTTACCATTTCTTACCCCCTTTGGTCATTAAATAAAGAAATAATACCTCCACATTGTTATTGCTACAGAGATAGCAATTTGCTTTCCATGATTAATCTCAGGATCCTTGCACCCTTCCCCCTCCCTTTTTTCCTTGTTGCCATGGGGGACAGACTTGATGTAGGCTCAAGTGGCAGTGGGAAACCATCTGTGGCACAGAGACTCATAATTAGCCATTATTTCATAACATATTTACTTTTGTCCATGATATAACTAAGTCTTTCTAGAACTGTAAGGAAATTATTACTCATTGTGTATAGAGAACTTTGTTCATACCTCTGGTTTTCCTTTACTAAGAATAATGAGTTGGACCCAAGCTTTTGAGAGTTCCTGAAAACTTAATAGTATAAAGCCATTTGTAATACGTATTTCAAAACTGCTTGAAATAAAGGAACATTCGCTCTAGGAAAACAAGAGTCTTAAATGTAAAAATGTTATTAATGTCCTAGTAACTATCTTAATAGAGGAGTAATAACAGATATTAGAAACAAGATAATAAAGACTCAAAGCTGAGCCCAAAGCATTTTCTTCTGCTTTTGGAATATTCCAGAACTTGGCAGCAGCATTTTTCCCTGCCTAATTATTTCCTGTTCTTCAACACTAGTTTTCCATTTCCAGAGTACACTGTGGTGCTTGGGTTGTTGTTGGGATAGCTAACATGTGTAGACAAGTAGAAATCCTTTGACAAGTAAACCTTTTCCATTCAGATATTTCTAGAGAGGGCTTTTAGGAGTGATTTCACTGCTGTGTTTCATGGTCCTGGGACTATCACAGCAAACTAGATGCAAGACCAGGAAGCAGGTCTCTCTAAGAGTCCGCCTGATGCCATGGGAATGAGGCAGTGTGTGTTACTGATCCCAGGGCCCCAGGCAGACTTTGAATCTGAACTAAGGGGGCATATTTTCCTTCTCTATTGAATTATTTTTACTTAGCTTAAACTTAGCAAGTTTCTTCTCCCCTCACAGATGTTAATTTTGATGATCCATTCAAGATGTTGACTGATTTTCCACTGTGTAGTTGTTGCTTTTTAAAATTTATTTTATTTTATTGTACCTAGTAAACAATCCATTGGGAGACACTTTGAGTAAATACCTGCTCTGAAGAACCCAGTTTTTAACATTATATTTTCAGGTATCCCAAATCTCTTTAGAAAAATAAGATAATTAGTCAATAAATTGAGAAATGACCATTGTTTTCTGTTTTTTTAGATAGGCCATATAAGTTTACTGATAGCTAAATTGAAGTAGAGAAAATTTAACACATTTTCCCCCAAATGAACAAGTGTCATAGAAAATAGGATCCAACAGCAAGGATTTCCTGGGTTCACCATTCTAGTCACTGGGCTTCCATACCATTATTTAATGGAAAGTTAGTTTAAATTGTCCAGGTGAATTAAAATCGGTTCTGATACATGTTTTGATTTCATACTATGTGTGGGGTCTTGGTTTATGTTAACATGCCTCAGATGTTCAGGACATTTCGCTGTCAACTGCGACCTTACTCATTTGCAGGTTTCTTTAGTTCCTCTGATGTTAGTGTATGACAGTTTAAGATCTAATTTTCAGTGATATGGCTTCACAGCTCAAGACCATATTGTAGTACAGAAAGGATGTTAAAATTTAGATGAATTCATCGATCACTTCAGAGTGATGAATGTTCTCCCAGCAAACATTTGTAGCATGTAAAATGTTTGAGTTATGTCAAATCTGTGTATCAGCAAGTTCGTATAGTTTAACTTCTGGGGTTATTATCACAGAGACTTATAAATTCAATAGAATTAAATGCAAGGGCACTGGTTTAAACATTACAGCTCTTTAAGGAGGTGGGATTGACTCAATTATAAAAGGAAATATATTTAAAATGAACGTGAGCGCTATCATATCCAATATAGAAGAAAATGATCGTTATGGGTTTTGCATATAGCCAGTAGCCATCATATATATCACCCCCCTGCAAAACGAGTAGATACGAATAAATTCTAACTTCTAACTACAGCATTAGCTTATTTGTATATTTCAGTTAATTCACAAATTGTTGAATTTGATTTGTTTAATATAAAATTTTAAAAATGTTGACTCTGAAAACTTAGATTCCCAATTTCGGTGCCTACATCTAGAAAACGTTTTCATTTTCAGTGGCTATGGGGTTAAACAGTTTTGATGGGCATTTTCAGTTCAGACTAATGGATTGTACACATACACCCCTATTTCTGAGCGGTATCACTAAAAATGGAAAATGTAGACACGGAATTATTTTACAGGAAGAAAAGCAGAGAAAACAAGCAGATTTTATTTGCTAATGAATCGCTCTGCTAAGCTCAAGCAGACAAACTTTATGTTTTAAAGAGGCTTTTGTAGTTATTGTGTTGGTGCTATTGAATTAGAGGTCATTACAATTATTGTACTGAAAAATATACCAAACTTTCTGTATTCGTTTTAGATATTCCTTCAGAATACCAGTGAATCAGCATAATTTTCAAACCCAAAATAGATTTCCCAAGTCACAGATTATTTCACATGTTTAGTTCTCCTTGCAGTTAATGGAAGTTTCATTCAAATGTGAAAGAAAATCTAGCTTGACATTATTTGAATGTGAGTGAAATTAGATGACTCTGGTTGGTTGTGCCTTCAGAGTCAAGGGCCTTCTCTTTATGGTCTCTGTAAAAAAAAATGACCAAACTGAGAAATTATTCCGGGTGAAGGTCGTAGTTTCTTAGATGAAAAAAATGACCGAGGACGATACTTCCTCAGAAATCAAGGAGACAATAGTAGTCATGGCTAAATAGAGTAAGATTGGCTCTGTATTGCGTTTTTGAGGCCAAGTTGAAAAAATAATCCAAATGAAAGGTCATGGGGTACATATTTAAAAGAGTGTCTCATGGCTTTAACTCAGGAGCTAAATTCATAGTTGTAGGAAAAAAGCCAGTGTGTTGGAGCTAAAGAATAAAATAATTGGCAAGAATAACAAAGAAGAATTTTAGCCAATAAAACCAGATATAAGGAGATAATGCACACACGTACACATATATGCACACGCATACAACACACATACACGAAAGACAAATGGAAGAAACCAATCTTATGCTCATTGCTCTGTTGCTATTACGGGATGAGTTATTTTGGAATTCCTAAAATAATTCTGTTTTAAATACATACCCTGCACTGAACGTGTAATACCTTTAGAGATTGCTCTGGCAACATATTCTGTAATGCTTGATAGCTTTATAAAACAGAGCAAATAAGACTTTTTAGCTATATTTCATTTAATCGTTCAGTGAATCTCATGTCTTGGTGCAGACATTGTTTTTAGTCCCTGCCTTCTTGTTTGTATAATTTTAATCCACCATGTGATAGAAAAACACAGAGCCCGTCAAGACCCTTTTTCTTGCTATGCTTTTTCTTCCGTGGAAGTTAAATATTTTAAAATAGTTTACCTACCAAATCCTATGCTCAGTAAGTAATAACTGGTTTTATTTTTCTCCACCCCCTTCTTAGACATAGAGCAATACCCAGCAAAAATTATCTTTTAAATAAATATTCATTAAAATAATTAATAAAGATGTGTATAACAAAAAGTAAAGAAAAATCACATTATTTCTGTCAAGGCTTTTGAATATTTAAAATACGTGAAAGGGCCCAATTATAACTTTTCATGCATTCTCTCAAGTGTTAACGTTTCAAGATTACATAAGAAAGTGAATTACTGAGACGTGAGAAAAAAAATGAAGGCAATAGTACTGGTTTCAATGGTTACACCGCTTAAAGGGAATTGTGACTTCTGAACAGGGAAACTTTAAATGAAAGCGTTTCTCTGATCATTATAATAGCTGTAACCAAGGTTAATAACTGGCAAGCCCCCGACTAATATATTTAATATGTTTTGCCCAGGCTGAATGTGTGAATAGATTACACGTCTGTGCTAAAATTCTGATTAAGTTGTTCATCAGATACTCTGATACTAACTGCTTTTGACATTCCTGGAAGTGAAAGTACTGGAAAAGCCTCAGTTGATTTCTTGGAAAGATTTTACATATAGCCAGTAGCCATGATATATAACATCCCCTTCCATAAGAGCCTCGGATGTAGGCTCTATAGGAATTCTGGCTCAGCATAAAACAGGAGTAGCCAAAATGAGAGATGATGTCCATTTTTACCTGAGAAAAAAATTATTATAGAGATTTGGAAAAGTCAAATGTAAATAACTGCCCCAAGGTGTTAGAATGTAGACTGTAATAATACAGAGAATGAAAAATGCTTAACAGAGGGAGGGTGTGAATCATCCCATAATAGTCTCATAATTGACAAAGAGACACTAGAAAATGACAGTGATAGCTTTCAGAAGTGAGATGCCTATAATCTGGTCACAAAATCAGCAAGGCTACAACAACAAAAATGTTTGGTTGTTGGTCTGATTAAAGAATTCTCCAAAATATTGTATACGGTATTCCCTGGTTCCTGCCCACATCATAACAATGATTTCCTGTAATACAAGTGTTAACACTTTGCAGACCCTTTGCGCTGAAGAAGTTAGAGGCAGAGCCTCGGGGAGATCTGAAGCTGAGTGTTTCTATACTGTATCATAACCTTTATTTATTTATTTTTATTTTATTTTATATTAGAGTATAGTTGATTTACAATGTTGTGTTATCATAACCTTTCAAGTAAAGGTTTCCTGAAAACTCCCTCCATTCTTCCAGTCTCAGAAAGCCCAGTCACACATCTGCGCCTGAAATGGTCCAGGAGCTTCATCAACCAATCAGTGACCAGATATCTGTGGAACATCCACAAGGTACTAGGCAGCCCAGTGATCACATTGATCTCTACTGACAATGGCTGGAATTTACAGTGCACGTGAGATTCGTCCTAAGTTCAGAGCCCTAACTGTTAACAGTTGATCTACTGGACGGATCAGCATAAACTGTTCCTCCCCAACTTCCACAGCCTGGCAATGCTATTTTTAGTCTAGAACTCACTGTAAGAAAATCCATATAGGGAAATAATTCGAACGTCCTTGGGGATGGGGGTGAGTAGGGGGGCATCATTATGGAAATTTACCGGTTGTGTTGACTATATATTGGGTGATTGACACCATAGTGTTCAGCAGATCACATTAAGACCACGTTTATATGTCCTAGCAAGGTAAACTTGAATGCAGTGGGAAAAATGGTTTTCAGTTATATCAAGAAAAGATATGTTGAAGTGCTTTAGAAGTTTTATAAATGTGCAACTCTTTAAAAAAAATCTCCCACCTGGGTAACAGATGGATTACAGTGGATTCAACCAACCAAAGCTTCAAGGTATATCAGAGTCAAACTCACATGTTTGGACAGTGACATGGGGACATCTTCCCCTCCATTTTTCTGGAATGTCATGCTGCAGTAGTAGGTAGGCATAGCGAAGAGAAACAATACTGACCCATCGATAGAGATGCGCCTTCTTGGAGTTACAACATGCAAGATATATTAACATCTGATCTTTTGGGGAATACCAAGTGCTCATTTATCCAGAATGGAATTCATTTCCTACCAGTGATTTTCATCACTGATGAGGAAATGGAGCGAGGTTTTGACGCTCCCATCTCCTCTTGCTCTGAGATCCCTGTTACTCAGGGACCATTTCTCTCTGATTAGATGGCTGGTTAGAGAGGCGTTTAACACTAGAGACAGCAAGTGGATAAAAAGCACATTTATTAAAGCTGTTTATTATATTTTCATTCTTAATATCCTTACCAGCAAGGGAAGCCACCCAGCCAACTGACTTTGATTCTTTGTACTCCTATATTCCCAAAGAGAATTATTTGCTCAGACAAAAAAAGTTCTGCTTCCAGTAGGGCTGCCCATAAATCAAAGCATTATTTATGTCACAAGCGTATTTGAATCTCACAATTCTTAAACTTCACGTAAGATAATAGGCTCAGGAAACACATTAAGTGCCAGTGTCTCTGATCTAGGCAGGAGACTTTATTCAAACCAATAATTAACCTGGAGAAAAGAGATCGACAGAACCGCGATGGGTGGTTTTGCTCAGTACTTTTCTTTGCTCTGGACCTTGGCCTGATTTCTGTCCACACTGAGGGCACGCAGAGCAGCGTTTTATTTTACATGATTTGGAAGCTTTTTCGGTGTACCTTCTCTCCAGATTCTGACGGGGGCCTTTTTCCACTCCGTTAATTCATCCTTTTATTTGCCAATCCTCAACGGCAGCTGCCTTGAACCTCTCAAGCCTTGGCAAGACTGGTGGATTTCAGCATCAAGGTGAG
This sequence comes from Neophocaena asiaeorientalis asiaeorientalis, assembly GCF_003031525.2. Classification (NCBI taxonomy): domain Eukaryota; kingdom Metazoa; phylum Chordata; class Mammalia; order Artiodactyla; family Phocoenidae; genus Neophocaena; species Neophocaena asiaeorientalis. Next base: position 788,692 of record NW_020173916.1, read on the forward strand.
GGTGGGGGGTGTTTTGTTTTGTTCGTTTGTCTTTCAACATCTATAACACATTCCCTGCCCCCTCTCCGTGTCCTCAAGTCCATTCTATTTCCATGGTTCCTGCTGTCGGAGAGGTAAGGGCTCTGGTCTCCTAGCTTGCTCCTTTGTGTGGACACAGAGAGGCAGTTTGGCAAACAGCTGGCTGGATGGTAGTGTTGTTCTTGTAACTGTGTACCGCCCAAACATCCAAAGGATGCAAGCAAACTGGTGAGGAGTAATAACAGTAAAGAAATAGAAGAATTTCAGATGTTTTTGAAACAGTTCTGGTCCAGGTTTGTTTCAGAACTTTCCTTCTGACAGCTGGGGACACCTCAGTCTTGTTAGTTTCAGGGACCCAAAATGAAAAAGGAAACACTCTTTCTTCCACAAGGTTATTAGTACTCTCTGAAATTCTGAGTAGGCTGTAAGGGCGGTGCTCCAACCTCAGCGGTCAACAGTGTGGGAGCACCTGGCCCAGGCACCGTAATCCCTGTTCCGACCGTAGTGGTAAAGATCTGCCATAATATGGCAGAAATTCAGTGATTCAGTAGAGGAGATTGTATGATGGCAGATCTTTTCAAATAAGTTTACCATCATTGCTTTTTTTTTTTGCCCATTTGTGCGAATATTCATACAGGTAGCTCTGCAAGCAGGTTTTAGGTTGTTCGATCACATACCTAAAGCTCAGGCTCTCCTGTTAATTCACTTAGAATTTTCTGTCAGAATATTTGACAAAGTGTTTTTTTTTTAAATGGCAAATATAGAAGCAATTATACAATAGTCTTTTTATATGGTCGATCTTCCTTTTGGGAGAGGGAAGTACTTGGCATTTTTGTCAGGATAATTGTGAGCTGCTTGAGTTTAAAAATTGGAACCATAATGAGATTTGATCGGTGCTGTGATAGGGTGGTTACTGTACTGACTAAATGCTGATGTAAAAAAGCATGCTGACCTAAGTATCCATCAACAGATGAATGGATAAAGAAGATGTGGCACATATGTACAGTGGAATATTACTCAGCCATAAAAAGAAACGAAATTGAGTTATTTGTAGTGAGGTGGATGGACCTAGAGTCTGTCACACAGAGGGAAGTCAGAAAGAGAAAAACAAATACCATATGCTAACACATATATATGGAATCTACAAAGAAAAAATGGTTCTGAAGAACCTAGGGGCAGGACAGGAATAAAGACGCAGACGTAGAGAATGGACTTTAGGACACGGGGAGGGGGAAGGGTAAGCTGGAATGAAGTGAGAGAGTGGCATGGACATATATACACCACCAAATGTAAAATAGATAGCTAGTGGGAAGCAGCCACATAGCACAGGGAGATCAGCTCAGTGCTTTGTGACCACCTACGGGGGTGGGAGGGAGATGCAAGAGGGAGGGGATATGGGGATATATGTATACATATAGCTGATTCACTTTGTTGTACAGCAGAAACTGACACACCATTGTAAAGCAATTCTACTCCAATAAAGATGTTAAAACAATAAATAAATAAATAAAATAGATAACCAACAAAGACCTACTGTATAGCACAGGGAACTGTGCTTAACACTCTGTAATAACCTAAATGGGAAAAGAATTTGAAAAAGAATAGATACATATATATGTATAAGTGAATCACTTCGCTGTACACCTGAAGCTAACGCAACACTGTTAATCAAGTCTACTCCAATATAAAATAAAGATTAAAAAAAAATTGCCATTCACCAAAACCCAACTTTACTCTCCATAGTAGAAGGTAATTGTAGACATGTTGTTGCATTTTAAAACATAAAAAATACTTAAATTCGAACGATATTAAAATAATAAATTGCCAAATAAAATTGATTCCTTATTAAGAAAACAAAAGCATGCTGAAAGAAGATGGACAGTTAGTGGGTTTGGATTTTTACTTTGCTTTAACCATCCATGCCTAATTGAGTGTTTATTATTGTTATTTCCTGGAGTGTTGTTATGCATCGTTGAATGGTGACTTAAGTCATCCTTTGAGAGGCTTTACAAACACATTCTAGCATTTTTCTATGTGTAACTGCTTAATCCTGAAGTATAGGTGTCATTCGTACAGTTTCTGAGTCATTCCTTTAATATGATATAATTTTTCTAGCTAGCAGTATATAGATTTCATCAAACCCAGATTTCAGTAATCCAAGAAATTCTACCGAGACCCCACTATCATTTGTATAGAGATCTCTCTATATGAAATGTGTCATAATAGTTTGAGATACCAACCCACTGATTTCCTGAGTAAATAGCATCTATTAGTAATTAAATCCTGATTTTTAAATGGCTCAGCAGTCCTCAGCCTGAGGGATCTCAAACTTCATCTGGTGTTTTCAAGTTAGGGGAAATGAAAGTAGGACCCACTGTGAAAAAACCTGGGAAGTCTCATCAGGAAGTTGCTCATTTCTGGCACATTAGTTAATTACTTCACAAATGTTCATCGTGTTCCCATTTCACTTTTATAATAACACTTTCTTTTTCTGAATGTTACCAACATTTAATTCCTTAATGAATGAATGACTATTTCATAGGTTATAAATTAGCATATGGCTTCACCCAATCAAGTGGCTACACTGCATTTTCAAACATTTGTTGTAACATTACGGGAAAATTGAAGCCAACCAGGATCGCTTTTGCGTAAATAATGTATTTTCTCTTAGAATTTAAGATAAAACTTTGTTCTTAAAAGTTAGCAGCAAGACATTAAAAAACAATAACATTTTTCATGGAGAGTCTATCTAAGTACAGCAGTAATAGAGAAAATTTGTCTTTTTTTATGAGATTTTATTAAACCTTTATTTGTCGTCATTGTTGCCACCAAACCCATTACCATTTCGTCATGAGCCAGTGTTTCGTTCAATATATTGAGGAAATTAATCTTTCAGGAAGCCATACACAGAGCTGCTTTACCAGAATCCATGATGAGTCAAAAGTTCATGGGGGACACTTGATATAAATGTACTCTTTCCGTAAAGGAGCATCCCATTTGAGAGAATTTAGTTTGTGTCATGAGAAAGAAACTTGTCATAAAAGGAGTTTTATTCTAAGTTTTTCCTGTTTCTAGGACCCTACCGGTAGAATTATAGAGACAACCCAGTGTAATAATAATATCAAAATACATAATATCGAATATGGTGATTTCTTCTTTCCGAGCCCTATTGCTTACATCACGGTATGTGTATGTAACAAACGATCAGGAAAAACTGCTATATTTGGGTTACGATGTTATACTGCTGGATTAAATGCGAAGTCAAAATAGGTATATTTTGTGACAACAAATAAACCAAAAAAGAGTAACGTGAAATTCGTCCTTTTGTCCATTAAAAGTTTTTTGATTATTGTGGGCTAGAGTCACGCTGAAAGAATTCTTCATGGTTCCAGAAGTCGTAGGTATGTACGCAATGTTTATACGTGAGGCAGTGTGGCCAAGAAACATTAAGTGGCTTTCTTGCAACATACGTGAACTTTTCTTTAGTTGTTTCGCGCATCTCAATCTTCTGTGGAATTTCAGTATCACCACCTCTGATACAACCTTGTGGCAGATTCATATATTTTCCAGAAATATAGAAAGTTTTTCTTGCCGTTATGATACCGACTGTAGTCCCCCAAACAATTATGTGGCCATCCCACTTAATTCAAGGGAAAATTGTTCCTCCAGACAGTTTTATTGTGTGTCTTTGTGGTTGCTCAAAGAAGCTTCCTTACCAACTCAATTTTTATTCCTGCTTTTAATTGAAATTTTCTTTTTTAAGAATACCTGGTAGTTCATTTTCCCTTCAAGTGTGACATTCTGAATTCAAATGAGGTAGACTATCTTGTTTGTTTTTGCTTCATTGTTTGTTTTGTCTTCAGTCGTTCCCTTCTCTCCTGAATTGCTCGCGGGAGAACTTACAGTCTTCAAATTTTTATTTAGCAGAAGTCCCTTGATAGAAGCTGGATTACACATCCTTAAGGCCCTACTCTGTTTGGCTTCATTAAGCCAATTTTAAGTACAGAGATTAAAGAAGTATCTGATAATATCAGACAATTTCCTTGTAATGTTACAACCTTATAAAAGCCTGTAGAAGCATCACAGGGCCTCACTTTGTGTTCTCAGAGCAGGATGTGTGTCATATTTTCACGTACCTCTTTTATTCCCCAGATGTTTCTTTTGTGTAAGTCGGGCACCCCCAAACCATATTTTAAGCTATTTGTGGATGAGAATGGTGCCTTCTCTTTTTATATTTCCCCCCATACCAAATTCATTACTAAATACCTGGTAGACACTTTACTAACACTTAGTAAATGATAGAAGAACATTTCGCTATGTTAGAGGCCAAAGATTGAGAGAAAAGAAATGATTTCTTTCATTTACATAGTAAGAGATGACTGAATCAAGAATGGTACAGTTTAGTAAGGAACCATGTGGAGAGCCAGACTACACGTGGGTTTCCCCCTTCCTCATGGAGGCTTGCGTGTTTACCAAGTCTCTGTCACCATTCCAAAATAGGGTTGCATAAAATGCCACTTGGTTAATCAGGTCCTTTTTATCGTACGTGAGAAACACTGGTTGAACAAGTAGTAATGTCGCAGTTGCACGGGGAGTTACAAGGTGAGCACACTGAGCTAGAAGGCCGAGGATGCCTCTTCTAAGCCCTGTTCAAGTGAATGTATGAACTCAGTCAGCTCCCTTCCTTACATGAAATGAGAAAATTACATTTGATCCCTGTGACTCCTGGAATCTATTTTGCAAGCCATAAATGCCTCAAGTTTGCATCCATCATTAAGTCTTTTCATAAAATCCTCAGCAGTGGTGTTGAGTAGAGTGCAGACCTAATGAACGCTCCTCAGTACTGGTTGGCGGGGGATCATCTTTGAAATAGATGGGTTGTACCTGGGGAAAGGAACGGTTATTTTCTACTTGTGATCAAAACGATTGTCATCAGTTTCTAATGAATCTTTCATGATAACATTATTTTCTTTTTCTCTGCCTTTGATTATCTGGTTTATTTATATAAAAGTACCATTAGGATTCCACTGGGGACGTAATTGGGCTTGAGCAATAAAGGATGACTGTCTGTGTCTTCTAATCGCCTCCGCTTAATGGTCCTGCTATTCATCCCGCTGAACTGTGGGAAATGTCACATTTCCATGGTCTGTGACTCATATAATAAATGAATGTTTGAATGGTGTCAAAATATGGCAATTTGCTTTGTATAAAGGGAGGTAGACAGCTTTTGAAAATGGTAAGGTACGTAACTAGGTATTTCTCAACTGTGAAAATTTCTCATTTGGGCTTAGAAATAGGTTTTTGTGGTGCACTCAGTTATTACATCACCTAATGAAGGGCTCACTTGCCTAGCCTGTATTCCTGCCCACTGGTAATGACCCGGGAAACAAGTCGAATGGACTCAAAGCTTGCATCTCATTACCCCATACAACAGGAGAAAATACATGATTTCCTCCCTCTGTTAGTATCAGGTTTTTCTTTGTGCTGGTTTGTTTAGTTTCCCCCATAGTGCAGTCTTCTAAACATTTGTTATTTCTCTTTTCATGCAATTTGAATTAATGTGGGTAATTGTGGTAGTTAGAGGCTTTCCTCTCTCGGATAGTAATTATCCATTCTATAGTTTCATTCCAAACCCAGTAAAACAGTATTTGAAAACTTGATATTTATCAAAAGGGATCTCTGAGCATAACTGAATATGTACGATTTAACAAATATATAATCAGAGGTCAAATTAAAACAAATTTACACCCAAAGTTACCCTAGTTAATATACTATGTTAACAGGTTTTGTTAGTGTTACTACAAAGTATCAGCAAGCTTCTGATATATTCATGGGCATTTTCTCTCTTCTACACATTTATCAAGTCATGATTCCCTAGAATTTATATCACTTTTTCTGGCAAGAAAACATGCTTGAGATTTCTTTGGAGGAACTGGTAGCAGATAAAACATCCAAACATTGGTGGTCTGAAGGGAGAGGAAGGTCTGATGTACCAGATTTGACTTAGTTTTGCTTATCTATTCCTTTATATTGAATTTCCTCGAGAACCAAAAATGCTGGCCTTTGGGATTTCTGAAAATTAAACCCGAGGAGTTCTGTCCTACTCCTTCATAAATGAGCCAGGAAAAGCTGTTTCATAGTTTATTGTCTCCTTGCTTTCATCGATCTCTACATGGCAGTAAAATTAAAGATAACTTTTAGAGGACATAGAATCTGTCATAAAATTCCTATTTCTGCACAAATTATTTCATTGTAGAGAAACACAGTGAGATCAATGTTCCCAGGTCCCTTCTTTGAAAATATACTTGAAGATGGAGATGTATATAATTCTGTTAGGAGCTATGAGGATTCTGAGCACATTTAACTTGTAGGACTGTGCTGAAGAGTTCACGATGGAGCTTTCTACTCTCAGTAGTTTTTTTTCTGTCTTAGGGACACAGCGCACCTCAGTGGTACAATCTTTAGGGGCAGTGTAAATATTCCTTAGACATGGCAATGCTTCAAGTTTTCTCTCTCAAAACACATTTATAGGGATGTAAGGGAAAGAATTATACCATCCTTATTTTCCATGTTCATAGGGTCACGGAAAATAGAGGACTTAGGAGAACCCACACCTGAGACACAGTACAAACATCTTAAGCGTGTCCATCCTTCACTATCACTTGCCCGCTGTGTGACCTTGGGCAAGTTACCTTTCATTTCTGACCTTCAGATTCCTCATCTAAAACATGGGGTATTATTGGGTTGTCCAAAAAGTTCGTTCGGGTTTTTGTACCATCTTACAAAAACCCGAACGAACTTTTTGGCCAACCCAACACATATGTCTGGGGTTCATGAAGATTACTTCTGTGAATTGTCTGACATACATAGGTCCTCAACAAATGTTTGCCTCCGCATCGCTGTGGCTGAACGAACATTGGACTTAAGGCATCCTTCTATGTAACAAAAGTTTCAGAAACTTTTCATGAGGCTCGTGCAATTGTAGAATCTAAGATTCAATTTTAGCATATAAGTGCAGCTTATGAAAAGGCAATCGGGTTTTTTTTTGAGTGTTTTATGAAACTTTTTTATAAAGAAAAGCGTCTCTTTGGGTGCTTTGTTATCCTGTTTTACTTGGTTGAGTGTACTTCTTTGCTCATTATCAGCTGAAAGCTCTTCTAAGTTAAATGAACTGAAGAATAGCAGTGGAAAAACCCAAAAAAACACTACACTCATGCAAGTTCATGTTATATAAGTCTGGGACCATTTCAGAGCTCAAAATTTCCATGGCTCACCTATCTATCATGAAAACCATATGGTCCAGTCATAAATGTGCACAAGTAGGGCATCGCGATAGTTTCACAGTCAGCGCTTTCCTCTTTCTAGCTTTGATTTGGACCCAATATAGGTGTGAGTGGTATAGCCATCTATCCAAAGGAACACAGAACACATGAAAGATACTAAAAGAAAAACTGACATGACTGAATCTAACTGCTTAGTTATCCATTTTACAGGATAATTTATTTGGAACACAGCTTTATTTCCTAAGATATCAACCCATAGTTCATCACCAGCTCCACTCTTCTGTTTTGCAGAGATGTTCTATCAGTGCATGACTCTAACAGGCCGTGCATGATGTAGTGAAGTATGAAAAGCTCTCTGGGAAGGAATCAACTAAATTTGAAAGAGCCGTTTGCAATGTTAATCATATTCCCCAGCCTTTTAAATTTCTGATTGGCTGATTTATGGGTAGGAGTTCATAATTTTGTGAATTCCTTATAAGGAAATCACTACCGTCTCCACAAAAGTGATCTACTCAGATTCAGAAAATGTACCGTTTTCCCTTTACAGCCTACCTTTTTTATAGATAGGGAGACTGAGGGACCAGTTAAGGCTTTCTGAATTCAGTGATGCATACAGGGGAAGAAAACATATATTCATGGAAATAAATCATTGCTAGACATTTAACTGGGTTTCCCAAGTGCATTAATCCCATCCACTTTTTGACATGCTTTCGAACCTCGAATGGCCCCATAAACCTCGCCTGTGCCAGTTTCAGCTCACCCTGTTTTCTTAGGCTGCCGGGCTGTCAGATCTTGTAAGGACCAAACAGCTGCAGGTTCACTGAAGTATGGGCTTTTTAGCTTTTTCCTCTCTGTGTTTTGTTCTGCTGTCTCTAATCTTTGGTCACCCCCCAGTACCTCTATACTAAGCCATTCTGCTGCAGATTGAAGATGCTTTTATTTATTCAAAACAGCTATTTCTCATCTAGAGCAAAACCTTTCATTAATAGTCATGATGCCTTAACAACTAGCATGTATTTTCTCCATAATTTAACAGGAGCCTGAATTTGAATTATTACAAAATGCAAAGATTGAGAAGGTACAAGAACAAGAACAAAACCTCTTAGAGGATTCAGGCCCCATCTCTTGGCTCTCATTTCCTAGAAAGGAGGCACATACCCCAAAAGATTAAAGAATGGTTATTACTGCATGGTAGAATCATATGCGATTCTTATTTTTACACCTTTATCAAAGTTTCCAAAATTAATTTTATTATATTACCTTTATAAAAGATAAAAAAGCAAAACAGGGTGTCCTTTAGACAGTGTCTAAGTTACTTCAGCTTTTCACTCCCTTTTGTGTGTGTGTTGGTTTAATTAATATGTGACATTGTCACTAAGATGCATATAAGATGATCAGAATTGCCCCGATGTGAAAATATGTTAATTAAATAATAAGATAGAAAAATCACAAGAATTTTCCTTTCACAGAATTACTGTTGCGTGTGGTATAGAGCGTAGTTTCAAGTGTAGCAGATGACTATTACGATTCCTCAAGATTTTCGTGACGAAATCATGAGTAGTTCAAATTTAAGAGAGATTTAGATTTCATTTATCTTTTGCCTTTGTGTAGAGTAAATCCCGTTTCTTGGACTAGGCAACTAGGACTTTTTAAAAAATGTGTATATCTAGCAAGCTTTCTGTTTGGAGCTATCGCAATGCTTGAGCTCTGCTTTTGCATCGTACAGAGTCTAGTTTGCTTCATTGGGAAAAAAGGGCACGAGAGAGTAGCCATAGAATTAACGGGCTCATAGCAGCAGAAGTTAGCAAGTAGCAAATTGATAGGAACAGTGAACTGATTATTTGGGAAAATGGCAAGGGTTTTGGGTGGTCTTCGGAACCATAACCGTGAGAACTCCCAAGTGTTTTTTCTCCATTCTTAGTTTACCCTTGGGCCATACATCACTTTTTAGTCCTGCTTTGGTTGTACCTTCTATGAATAGGAGATAAAGGGAGTGTTTCTTGTGTTTGATTATCATTCTCTCCAACACTAATATCTATTGCCCCTTGACAAACACCCCCCACATTACTCTTGCTGTAAATCTTGATGATTTCGGTGTCCGTGTAGATGACTCTCAAGTGCTTTGACCTCTCAGTTCCTTGAACTTTGCTTCTCCAATGATCTTGTCCACCCTACCTCAGCCATCCACTCTTAAGGAAAACCTTAGACTATCATTCAAAGTAGCCTTTACCCCCAGCGCAATTTCAAGCATCCCATTCTTTGACTACCACCTTCTGCCTATACAGTTCATTCTTTCTAGTCCCCAGACTCTAACAATTCCATTTCCTCACTTATCTCCTTCCCCTGCTTAGGTGACACAATTCATCATGATAATCATTCTTTCACACGCTATCAATTTAATTCAACTTCCCCTCTCTCCCCCCGTTGTTAATCACTGGCAACACCCCCGCCCTCGTTAAATTCACATCTTTGCCAATTCAACATCTGTACAAGTGCTGCTGGAAGTGAACACAGTGCCACCATCTGATTTCACTTTAAATTCTTGATCATTGGTGGACCATCCATGCTGCCCAATAAGCCTACTACACAGATGAATTGCTGACTTGACTCTGTTTTCTCATCTGTAATATGGGGATAGTAATAGAAAACTAAGTCATAAGGTTGAGGGATTTAAATATGTTAGCATATATAAAGCCTTCTTCTTCTACCTCCTTTTCCATATTAGCATTAGTATTTTAGAATTTCCCTAGTTGAGTTACTTGTATACCAACCTACTTAATTGTTTCGTACTTCTTTCTCCTAAAATCCTGAATGTCTCCTCCCGCTCTTCAGGCTAAGATTCTTGTTTCACAGAGAAAAGAGAAAATAAAATTTCCCTTGTACTTCCACCAGCTTATCTCTTACCTACGTATATCTGTGCCTACATACTCTGCCTTTCCCCCCCTGTTATTATGTCACTTTTTCCTTGCTCCTATATAAAGCCAGCCCTTACAATTTTCCACTGGATTCAATCCCACATCTCTTACTCAAGATGATCACTCCAGAAATGATCCCTCCTATGTCATCGTATTTTCCTAACATTTAAATAAGGAAAGTCTCCCTTGATTATACATCCCTCACCAGCTACCAATCCATTTATTAGTTTCCTGTTACAGCACAACCCCTCAAAGAATTGTGTGTGCATCTCCCCTCATCTTCTCTCATTCTCCGTTAAACCTATTCCAGTCTGGCTTTTGCCAGCCGCCCCCCCCATTATTCCACCCAATTACTCTTCTCGAAATCCCCAGTTACCTCCACATTTCCAAATCTAGTGTCCAGTCCTCACTCTTCCTCTTATTTGACCTAACCCTGGCGGTGGCTGCAATTCACCACCCCTTCCTCCTAAAAACACTTTCTTCACTTGGCCTCCAGGGTACCACACTCTCTTGGTTTTTCTCCTCCTTCACTGGCCAATCCTTCCAAGTTTCCTTTGTTGATTCTTTCTTATCTTCTTCACCTTTAGACTTTGGTGGGCCCCAGGACTCAGATCTTGGATCTATTCTTTATCTATATTTACTCTCTGGATGTACTGCTCTCATGACTTGTAAATACTATCCATATATGGGTGACTCCCCAAATCCTCCAGCCTGGATCTCTTATCTAAAATCTAGAATCTTATTTCCAATCGTTTCCTTAACATCTCCATTTCGGTGCGTAATTAGCATCCTTCATTTAGCTTGTCCAAATAGAAATATTCATATCCCTTCCCCAGATTTGCTCTACCCCACAAGCTTCTCCATCTCAATAAATGGCAACCCCATCCTTCCAGTTGCTTAGGTCAACATCCTTGGAGTTGTCTTTGTCTTTTCTTTCTCTAACATTACACACCCAGTGCATCAGCAGATCTTGGCTTTTGCTTCGGGATATATGCAGCTTGAGAACCAAGCCAGTTCTCATCGCCTCCATTTCTACCTTTTAGGTTCCCCCTCTCATACCTGGATTATGGCAACAGCCTCCTAATTAGTCTTCCTTCTTACATCCCATGCTTCCCCACTCGATTCTCCACTCATCCTTTTTAAATGTAAGTCAGATCGTGTAATAACTCCTCTGTTCAGATTCCTCTAATGGCTTCTTCAGAGCAAACTTCAAAGTCTTTAGTATGGACTGTAAGACCCTCTGTGACATGGTCCCCCAGCTCTCTGTCTGACTGCACCCTCCCCATACTCACTAGCTTCTCACTCACCACTCACTATGCTCAAGTGACAGTGTTTTTTATCCTGTTCCTTCCTCACATCATGACAAGCCTCCCCTGCTGTAGAACCTTCACACTGGCTGTTCCTTCGGACTGGACTCCTCTTCCCTAGCTAGACCCACTGCTCCCTCTCTCACTGCCCTCAGGTCCCGATTCAAATATCACCTTATCAAATAAACTTCTCTAATTTATTTATTTATTTATTTTAAATCCGTTTTTATTGGAGTATAGTTGCTTTACAGTGTTGTATTAGTTTCTGCTGTACAGCAAAGTGAATCAGCTATACGTATACATATATCCCCTCTTTTTTATTTTTTTGCGGTACGCGGGCCTCTCATTGTTGTGGCCTCTCCCGTTGCGGAGCACAGGCTCCGGACGCGCAGGCTCAGCGGCCATGGCTCACGGGCCCAGCCGCTCCGCGGCATGTGGGATCTTCCCGGACCGGGGCACGAACCCGCGTCCCCTGCATCGGCAGGCAGACTCCCAACCACTGCGCCACCAGGGAAGCCCTATCCCCTCTCTTTTAGATTTCCTTCTCATTTAGGTCACCACAGAGCATTGAGTAGAGTCCCCTGTGCTATACAGTCGATTCTTGGTAGTTATCTATTTTATACATATTAGTTAGTATATATATGTCAATCCCTATCTCCCAGTTCATCCCACCCTCCCTTCCCTCTTTGGTATCCATACGTTTGTTCTCTACATCTGTGTCTCTATTTCTGCTTTGCAAATAAGTTCATCTGTAAAGCTTCCCTAATTTAAAATAGCACATTGTCCCCCTTATTCTCCATCTCCCACTGTCCATAATTTATGTAGTATGTATAAATAGGTCAAATCATGATAAATATGTTCAATGTATATTTGTTGAATAAACTGTTTATTTGTATGTTTTTTGTATCCATGTACTAGAACATAAATTATATGCAGGCAAGAATTTTGTTTTGTTCACTGTTTCTGTTGAACGAATATGTACATGTTTATTTATTGCCTCTCTCTACTAGAATGTCAGCTCCTTGAGGGCAGGGTCTTTATTTTGTTCAGTGACCTATTTTCAGTGCCTGGAACAGTGCCTGACATACAGTGGGTGCTTCAACTTCCAAGGGTAAAGCTTAAACTCAAATCAGTATGACGGGTAAATATCCAAGTTCTGTATGAGGAAGACATTGATAAGTGTTGACTATGTTTGTAAGATTCATAATTTTATCCTACTCCATTATATGGAAATGGTGATTTATTTAAAGAACTGGTAAATATAAATATGAAAAACAGAGGTTTTTCTGGCTAAGAGTATCCCACTGTATGAAGTGGAGATGTCATTCAGCCTAATTTATGTTGAACTCCTATAGTCCAACCATTGATTCCTTTCTCATTTGTTTAGATTTGTTGCTAGGAAACACTATGAGTATTTTAAGTATACATTTATTCCCACTAAGAGTTATATAATCAATTTTAATATCTTTTAATATCCTTTATGATGATGTAGATTAATAATGGAAATGGTGGTGGTGGTTGGTGGTGGTGGTTGGTGGTGGTGATGGTGGTGATTGTGTGTGTGTGTGTGTGTGTGTGTGTGCCACAGCTAAAGAACAACTTTGAGATTTGCTGTTCAATTCACACACACAGACACACACACACACACAAAGCCCACTCACTACTAAAAAAGAATTATGAAGTGGGTCAGTCTTATAAAGTATTTTTTTAAAGAGATGCAATAACACCTGTTCCCTAGATTAACTCAAACTATGCTTATTCCTTTTTTGGTAAGGGTCCTGAGATGACCTGATTTAATGAAATGATGTATAATTAATGTCTCAGTTGTTTACATGTGAATTCCAGAAAAGTTTGTTCAGAGGTACTTTGTTACTTCTGTTTTTTATTTTATATAAAAATGAAAAGAAGTTAAACATCACCACAAACTCACCACCCAGAGATTTCAGTGTCTGTCACCCATATGCCTCTTTATGTGTATATATATATATATATATATATATATATACACACACACACACATATATGTACTTTGTTGTACATAAATGTGATAATTCTGTATGTGCTGTTCTGTAACTTGCTTTTTTCACTTACATCTTGTGCACATATTTTGTCAGTAAATGTACATCCATATCATTTTTAAAAGCGGGTAATATTCTGTTGTATGTATGTACCATAATTTGCTTATCCAGTCCTCTATTGATGAATGTTTAGAATGTTTTCTTTTTTATTGTTGTCATAAAACAGTCTTTATGCATACATTTTAAAAATTTGATTAACAAATATTTTTAAAGTTTCTTCTTCAGTGTCATTATTTTGTACTCATGTCTAAATTGATCACGAAACAAGGATAAGTTTCTCCCCATTCTGTTTTTAAGTTACTGTAAATTTCAAAGTAGTGAAATTTGAATAAATGAGATTTTACTCTGTACTTTGCCCCAGAACCCTCCCTTAAAGTATATTCAAAGGGAATGAAAGGGCTCATTAACAGATAGAGATATTTGAGTTAAAGATCAAATTTGTTGAACATTTACACTTAAATATACCAATCTTATCTTCTTGACATTTTTTGCTATATTTGATGCTGACAATAAAAACTCTGGAATAAGCTATAATTTCTGCATCCATGAATATTCAGGTCTGAAAATGAAAGAAGAATATGACAGGTTTGCATGTAGCAACTTGCCACCCACACATTTCTTTCCTTTCTGATTCTGACACTTCAGCCTTTGAAACAGTTCCCATGAGCAATACTGAGATTCAGACTATTTAGATCTAAAGGAAAAAACACAAGATCTTCTACTGCTTGTATCCGCACCTGGGAACCTCTTTGAAGGAGTGCTGAAATGTACATCATGCTGTTATTTGTTATGCACACAGGAGAAATCCTAAAGGTATTTTTGGGAGAAGCAGGAAGGGGAATCTAGAGATAGTAAGGACAGCATGGGGCCAGGAGTGGGGGAGGGAGCCCCAATCCACATTATTAAAGTGACATATTTCCAATATATTCTTGTCAGTGTACATGTAGATTGTATGTTGCATGTCATTTTCATGCAAAGGTATCACATTTCGTTCTGAGCTTTTAGAAGAAATCCAGTAAGACAGAAAAAGAGAGAGAGACCTCTTTGCTGAAAAAAGTCTAGGTTTAGCATCAGGTGAGGGGGTTACTGGTAGTTGTCTGAAGTAGACTGGATCCTTTTAACATTACTTTGTTCTGTGCCACATAGAACAAGCCTGAGTCCATAGGAGTACTTTTCCTTCCTCGCCATCCAAAACTCACTGTAACAGCGTTAAGATTTTTTTCATCCTTCATCAAAGAGTATTAATATTGAGAATGATCTTACAGGTCATTCAGTTCAACCTCCCTCTCCCAAAAGAAATCCTTTTCAGGACCAAGCCCTCTATCTTTCCCTTGATTGTGTCATTTCCCAAAGCCATGTAGACCTAGATCCATCAATTATTCTTTTTCCCATACTTTAACTCTCTCCTTGACCACTAGCTTTTTCCCATTGGCATACAGATCATTTCAGGAGTCCAACCCTAAAAAGTCTCTCCTGGGACTCTTTCCCTCTCAAACTGTCTCTTTCCCTTGATAGCCAAGAGCCAACTTTACCTTTGCTGGGTCTGTTTTCTCATCTACTTCTTAATTCCTCAATGCTTTTTACTTTATCTTCTGCCCTTATTACTATCCTTAAACTCCTCTTGCTAAGGTCACCAGTGACCACCAAACAAAATCCACTGTTCCCTTCAGTCCTCACCTTATTTCTTCTTCATGCAGCATTGGACTAGGTTCATCACCTCCTCCTCATGGAAACGAACTCTTCTCTTTGGCTTTCCCAACACTCCTTTCTCTCTATTTTTCTTTTGATTCCTCCCTTTCCTTCGTCTCTTCTTAAATGTTGGTGCCGTCGCTAACCCCCAGGTTTCAGCCTCAATGGCTGTCTTCTTTTCTGCACACATTCTCAGGTTATTAAATCTATTCACAGGCTCCAGTTCCTATCCATATGCAAACAGCTTCCCTCTTGAGAACCAGACCTGTATATCCAACTGGCTACTGCATCTCTACATTTGTCTATTGCTAATGGCTTTTCAGACTCAAGATAGATAGCCAACAATGGCGCCGTGGTCTCTATCTCCAAAATAGAACAGAATAACCCTACTTCTCACCCTGTGGCAACAGCCTTTTGATGTCCTGGGTTTAAGCAGGCTCCAGTATCGTTAATAAATGACACTTAATATTTGCCTTCAAGATGCTTGCAGAGTTACGAGGGAGGGCTCTGTCAGGTGACATGGATTGGAGACCCAGCTCAGCTGCTTATAAGGTTTCTGATTTTGGATAAAGAAATTAATCTTTCTGTCCTTTAGTTTCCCTATTTCTGAAATGGGGGTAATAGTAGTATAGACCTCATGGAGTCCTTAAGAGGATTGATTGATTAAATGAGATAACACAGGCACAGCATTTTACAGTGTGAAAAGCACAGAGAGTTAATAAATGTTCAACTTATTATTTGCTGTTACAGTCCATATAGTGACATGCTGACTTCAGCGTATAATTCTTGGAAGACTGAGGATCTTATCGTGTATTATATTGTCAGATTTTGCCTTTTTTTCTAAGGCCGAATTAAAAGGATTTATAGAAAGTCCAAAAGTACAGTTACTCACAGGGGACAAACTGATCCACATGGTCACGGTCTCCCCTCATCAGCCAGTACTCTTCACTGCAGGAGGACAATTCCAAAGGAAAAGGTAACTCAGCGAGCCATCCATTTCCACCTAAAATCACAACTGAAGACAAAACCTGAAGTGGAACGTTTACTCAGCTGCTGTTGGGAGACCCTGGTCTGCACTCTATCTGTATGCTTACTGAAGGGAGCGCAGGGCAGGGTTTCCCATACAGAGGGCACGGGCAACCACTGCATGGCCAAGGTGTATCGGAACTCGATTTCAAAGCCATTTCACCAGAATCTACCCCACCAGTCCGGTGCTTCATGAAAATTCAGCTGGTCTGCTCGTAAGAAGCTCTACCCTCATAAGTCTCTTCAGTAATTATTGAAATATCCTCGTAACTTTCTTATCATCGTAGGTGGGACAAGAATTTTGAGCCCCTCCCTCTCTCTTTGTCCATCCCTCTCTCTCCTTTTCTCCCTCTGTCCCGTCCCTGTCTCTAACAGAATACCTGATTTTGTGCATTTTAATTTTCTGTTTATCAGTGTCATGTGTGTTTGTAGAAAAATTGGAAAATACGAAAAAGTATCCATTAAAAAAATCCTCCTAAACAGAGACAACCAATGTTAATATTCTATTATAGTTCCTTTGAGTGGCTGTCTGTTTCTTTCTCTCTCTACCTCTCCCTTTCTACCTCTCTCTTTCTCTCTCTATAAATATATATATTTAGAATTCTCTATACATATATTTTTTAAAAATTTTACCGGAGTATAGTTGATTTACAATGTTGTGTTAGTTTCAGGTGTACAGCAAAGTGAAGCAGTTATGCATATACATAGATCCACTCTTTTTTAGATTCTTTTCCCGTCTAGGCCATTACAGAGTATTGAGTAGAGTTCCCTGTGCTACACAGTAGGTCCTTATTAGTTATCTATTTTATGTATAGTAGTGTTACACATACCATGTTTGAAGCCTTTTCTTTTTGTCATGAATATTCCCTCATATATTCTTCCACATCATTATTTGAATGGCTAAAGAATAATAGTCTATTTACATTGTTTTCTGTTTCTTCAGTTTTGTTTTTGTGAAACACCCAAATGCCTAAATGTGTGCAACCTCTATGTCTAGATCAGGGCACTTGAATCCTTGAAAAAATGGGAGGAAACAGAATAGTTAATAATGGTCTTTGACTTACAGATTATATATTGTTGTGTATCCTGCTCATGTATAATAATGGTAATTGACCTAGTCTAACACTTTAAAGTGTATAGTGTTTTGTGTTCATTTCTTTGTTTGATCCCTGCAACCACCTTGTGAGATAGACAGGGCACAGCTTATTATTATGTCTTCATAGATGAGGACACATGTTCAGAGAGATGAAGTGATTTGCCAAAGGACACACAGTTCAAAAATACGTGGCAGAATTGGAAGTTGAACTCAAGTCTTCTGATTCCAAACCAGTCCTCTTTCCAGTCCATTTTGCCATGTCCCAACTTCTCCACTTTAGTTAAATGCTTCTTACTATCATTTCTTATTCAAATATTCTCTTCTTACACATGTTTGATCGTGACTTAGGAGAATGTAGCTTTCTCACCAATTTTCTCATTAGCAGTAAGAGAATACGGCTAGATTCTAACAATAAAAACATTTTTTCCTTTCAGAAATGCAAATATGCTGTGTATTATACTTGGGAAAAAACTCTTAGATGTTGGATATGCATTGATGATGTTCACGAGGTACCTTATATAGCAACTTGGGCTCTTCTCAGAAAGAGGGAAATCCATTCTTTTGCCCTAACAGTTTAGGGAGGCTGGACTGCAGTCATTCACAGTTGGAACATCTTGATTTGAAAGTGTGGATGGTCAGGTTAAGAAACACAGTGTAAATGCCAGGGAATTAAAGCATAGGACAGAAAGTCTCTATTACAGCTTCTTAGAGATAGAGTACGTGTTAAAGTAAAATGGCACTGGCTAACGAGTGAGAATAGCCTACCCTGTAGCCAGACTTGAAGTTGATGTGTGTCATCTAGTCCTCTTCTCAGTTAGGCTCCCAGGAGGTAGTGGAACAGGAGTGAGAAGTGCACGTGTGTGTGTGTGGGGTGTGTGTGTGTGTGTGTGTGTGTGTGTGTGTGTGTGTGTCTCGGAGACAGAGATACAGAGAGAATGAGAGAGAGGCTTCACGTGCTTGTACCCAGGATGGGGTCCCTCCTCACCTGATTACCTGGGAAACTGATGACAAAGTGCCTCCAGTCCTGTATCAGCCTTAATTTAGTTGATGACATTATTGCTCCTTGCTTTTTTTTTTTCTTCTCAGCAAGTTGCTTTTTTTTTCTTTTAAAATAGCACCTTTTGACGCTCTGTTTTATCCTGGTGCCTGTTAAGAAAGTGGTCGGGCACACACTTTTGCCATCTGTTTTATATGAAGCTAAAGACTTTGCTTTTCTTTCAAGAATTAAGTGCCATTACGTCTCAGCCAAACTGCCTGCATGTAACGAGCACTTACGGGATACTGAAACAACCTACTGCAGGGTAACCTGCGTATTCCTCATAAACGGGAATGAAATGCTTTTCATAGTGTCCCTCTGCTCAGAATTAATGTCTGATTAACTATAGTATGCTAGGTGCTTAAGATACATTTCCCAAAGGCCCAGCCAGAAGGGCACATTGTAGATACATAGATTCTAAGAGTTTGTGAGATCTTGCAAAATTAAGTTCCCTGTGTCTTCTTAAAATGCACAGGTATGGCTCACTCACTATTCCCTCAAACCAAGCAGGAACAACTGCAGTAAGTATAATAGCTGTTCAGCACACAGGGATGAAACTATCTTAATTGCAGATCAAACCAAGCAGGAACAACTGCAGTAAGTATAATAGCTGTTCAGCACGCAGGGATGAAACTATCTTAATTGCAGATCAAAAATAACTTGAAACCACAGGAGCCTTGGCTTGAACTGAGCCCCAGAATCAACACGATACCTGAAGGAGAATTGACATGGGTTCCCAGGCCTCACAAGACCAGGGAGAAGCAGACAGCCTGGCTTTGAAAGAAGGAATTAGTTACGAAGGAAGGAATTTTAGGCTTAAGTAAGGCCTGGATCTTGACTTGGGGTGACCTCTGCCCACTCTGACCTAGAGAATATTTTCCAGGGCTAGCAGGCTAAAGGGGAGGGAAGGGACTAAAAGAGCACACTCTAGGGCACTGAGAACCCCTTTTGTACAGACAGAGATCCTGGCTGTGCCCCCTCATTTCCAGGGAGCTCGGTGGACCCAGCATGTCCTTGAGTGTTGAGGTCGATGAACAGCTGAATTTAAAAACAACAGAGGAAGCAAACTGAGTGGGGCAGTGGTGAGGAAGGTAGAAAGGGTGAGAAGGGAACTTCTCTCATACACTTTCTTTTCTTTGCACTTCTCAGCACCAAACTAGTTACTATATGTTGCCTGACTTCTTGCAGCCAGACCGTTGGATATTTGTAGACAGAGGTTCAGGTTTTTCATGTCTTTCTTTCTTTCTCTGTTTCTTGGTCCTCCTGCCCCTGTTTCTTTTAAAAAGAGGTATAATAGTTTTTCTTGGCCCTATGTGGGAAACCCTCTGGCATTTTCTAAACCGCCTGGTGTTCCAGAACCAGCCATCTGTGGAAAATTTTTTTTCTTAATTTTTTAGTTAATTTTCCTTTTTTTCTCTCGCTCTTACACACACACACACACACACACACACACACACACACACACACACACACACACACACACACAACCTCAGACTCT
>NW_020173916.1:808712-809154 GCF_003031525.2 Neophocaena asiaeorientalis asiaeorientalis
CCTTCTTCAGCTGAACTTTATTGCTTGCTTTTCTGAATATTTTCTCCTAAAATATCCTATAAATGAGGTCATTTCACTGGAACAAAGGAATGATGTGTCTTTTCAGAGCCTGTTCAAGTATCAAATATAATATTTCAAAACCAACTAGTAATTTGGAATAACTGAGCTTCATGATGGCCCTGGCCAAAAATTAAAGTATGTAAGGTGGACCCTCACATTATTGTCTTCAAAAGATTGTATTAGCCAAAGTTTCCTTCCAATCTGGATAGGGAACTTCATGTCATAACAATTTTCAGACTTCACTGCATCAATCAAACAGATTGTTCTTGTAGCGGTACTTCCTGGGGAATTCAGCAGCTGGGAGTTTGTACCATTGAGCCAAAACAGGCCACTGGAACAGCCATAGTCTTTACTTATTCATTTATGAAGACATTTAAGAAGA
>NW_020173916.1:809366-828525 GCF_003031525.2 Neophocaena asiaeorientalis asiaeorientalis
GGGTGCAACATTTAAGGGACCTAAATGGGACTAGTAGACTGTCAAATAACAAAGAATACCAGAGAGACAGGTGACTCACAGAAGATGCTGTGGGACTTTCTGTAGGGCTTCCCCACCGTGACTCTGAAATAACTAGTTTCAGCTGCAACGATTTGGTGAAGTACAAAGCACTGAAAATATAGAACAGAGTGTGTGCACGCCTCCCCCTCCCCCCCCACTCCAGCTCTTATTTCTCATATAAATTTGGATTTTAGATAGTTTGCCAGTTTGCTTTTTAATAAGTGAAACATGTGCTGGTTTATTTGCATGTCTGTGGCTAAGGTTATCCGCAACCATATGTCCATTCATTTACTATATGCTTACATATTGGAGAGTGAGGGAGAGTAGTTAAGGATGACTCATTTGGGACTAGATACAGAATGCGAATGTAACTCAAATATTGCCATTCTCAAGATTTTAATGGATGTCTCTGCCCAAGGCCTGAGCTTGGAAACAACTTTCCTGGTTTCTAGTGTGGATTTACTGTGTACTCGTTCATGAAGGGCATCAGCTGCTGTGTAGATTTTGTTCCTTAAGGCTCATCAGTCAACCTTCAACTATCTGTGTATAAATAATCAAGGTAATGTTAACTACTTTACGGATTTTGTTGAGCAGTCAGGCTCAGAATTGATTAGAAGCAACTAGGACATGGAAAATTGTGGTTTGTACATGTAGAAAATTTTAAATTCCATGCTATTTCAGCCTTAGACTTCCCAGTTCTTCCTCCGTATCTAAGGAGGCTCAGAAAATACACAATCATTTTAATATTCACCTAAGCAAAATATAATTAGGAAGACAGACTTCTGCCCTGAACACCATGTTGCCCAATACAGAATTCCAAGAACACATTTGAGGTCAATCTGTTCTCTTGAATAACTTACGCTGATTTTTTTTTCTTTCCATTAGTCCAGAATCTGGCTTTGGGGAGTGGGGGAGGAGCTGGTCCTGTCCAAGCTGAAGCTCCTTAGAAAGCACGGGTAGTTTAGAAACCCTAAATATGGCTTTGGAGCAGACGATGAAAAAGGAAATGTGAAAGCCGAGAGCCTTCTGGAGCAAAGGGACCCTCCAACTATCTTGTCTGTCAGCTGCCTGGTGACAGCGCCCGGCAACTACTCAGCGGCCATCAGAGTCTCTGCCCCATAGCCCATGCATTCCTCTGGACTGTGGATGGAAGCTCGCTAAAAGCCATTCTCTCCTTCTTAATGATCATCCACTAGTAAGGCGTGGGCGTGTTTTTTCATTGCAGAGTAGATTAGAAACAATCAGCAAATGGAAAACTGAAGAGGCCCTTGCTGCTTTTAGTGTTCAGAAGCAACTTCTGAACGGAATCCAAATGTTTTCAGAGTCAGACGTGCCATTTTACCTGAATTACATTTTATTCCTCTGTCACGGAGACATGCTTTACTCTACCTAAAAGTGGGAATTTCCTGGACAGGAAGATTTCAGTATGTGTATTGCTGATTGCTGCGATTTATTTTTGGATAATGCTTTTTAGAAAGCATTATTTAGTAAGCTAATTTTTTCGTGCTGAACAATATATAAATTAAAATCATGGTTAAAGCATATTCCAAAGGCGTCTTTTCATTCAGCAAGAATATGGAACCGTATTGACAGCTACTGAGACAGTTTAATCATTCATTGTTAACTGGGAACGTTTTCCGTTTTATTGTTGTACTTGTCATTGCCTATCACTGTACTTTTGTGTAAAAAGGAACTGTTTCATAGGAAAAAATAATAAAATTAAAAGGACAATGGATCTGATTTTGTCAGAGCTCAGGAAGTCAATCATTCAGTGCCAGGCCTATAGAAATCAGGAACATCATTAGGACCTCATGAATTTCAACGTGAGTAACGTGGAATTTTTTGTATTTCTCACATAGACTCGGATGAGGCTTTATGTAAGTGCAAATTCCCTCATTTCTTATAGTGAAGCTTTGTTTATTTGCATCTTATCCTACTTCCTCCAGAGAGAAGCAAAACTTGGTTAATATACAAGTTAGAATTTTTACTGAAGATTGTGTTTTCTTCTTCCCAAAGACTAAGGTGATAACGATGGTTCAAAGCACCTGATGAAATTTGCATCACATTTAAAGAACTAGTGTTTAGCGAGAGAGATTTTGTCATGAACATCTTCACAGCTTGATTCTATTTCTCATTATATCCCAGTTATCGAATCAAATAAAATGAAACCATTCCTACAGAACGAAACACGTGAAAATGGCAAACTACCCGTGAACGTGAATAAAGAAGTATCCATCTTTATTCCTATATCTTTATCTCACCGAATCTAGCAGTTCTTTCCCTCTCTCATTTTTTTTAACTAAAGTAATCATAGGCAGATAAATTAAATTACTATCTAATATTATTGCTGAAACAGAAGGCTATATGAGGAACAAGGAAGACTTCCCGACAGAATCATGCTGCCTCCTGGACTCCTGGGTATGGAAAGCATCTAATACGGTAAAGTAACGCGGCTGCAGTAACATCACCAGAGTTCACAGTGAAATATTTTCATTCATCCCCACTGGGGCTCCAGAGTGCTGAGTGGACTCAGCATCGGAGCTTGGAAAGCTAGAGCCTTACTTCGTTGTAGGTCTCTCAGTAAAGAAGAGAATCACAGTTCAGATTTATGGAATAGGTACAAAGCAAATCACTATTCTGCGTCCACAAATGCCAATTCTAGAGGAACACCAAGCATCTGACAGGGTGAGACTTGAGGGTTATACTGCTAATAAACTTTCCCAAGCTCTTATTTATTCAGTGTGCAACAGAAAGAGAAGGCTGAGTAAGACAGCTCTGATAGAGATTGGGGCAAGAAGGGAAAATGACATATACTAGCCAAGCAATCACGCAGTTTGGGTCTCTTGTTATCCACTTACCAGCTCTGATTCCTCCAGAAAATCAGTAGTAGTGGTAATAGACTTCTGGAAAGAACACAGTGTATATTGTCTAAAGGAGCAGAACTCCTCAGATGTCTTTCTGTTGGATCCTTGGACTGTACAAGATGGTCTTTGGTGCAGAAATTATTCTTCTCAGTTATATTTTTGTTGGGTGAATACTAAAGTGAGCATGTATTCCCTATGTAACTCCTGCAAATATAATAAATTGCAAATCACGTATTCTAAAAATGAAAAATATCTTACATAGATAGAGCGGCATTCAAATAGAATGTATTCCATAGAGTACTTCTAGGAAGGGCACTCCAAATCATTGGCTTGCCTTGCTAGACAAGGTGTAAATTATTTAAACAAAATATACAGATGGATTAACAAAAGATTATAAGGCTGCCATCACTTATTTGCAACCCAAAGGATTTTCAGGGAAGGCTATACCATTTCACTTTTAAAGGAGTGGGTTCTAACAATGATTTCCTTTGACAGATTAAATTGGAAATCCAGTTAATTTTATTTCCCCTGACCAATGATGAGTTAATAATCTATGTGATACCTTTGTTTAGACATGAATACTCCAAGTATACATTAAATTAACAAAAGTACATGGCTAATGGAAACAAGAAAGATGGTTATGTTTCCAATGTTTGTTTTACATTTAATTTTTAAAAAATCACTCTGTGGAACCTTTTTAGGTCATTGATTTAGAAGGTATTAATGTGATGGTGAAGATCTGTCATTCTTTTTTTTTTTCAAGCCATTACTCATGTCCTTCATATTTCAGAAGGATTAGAGAGATAAGAAGACCAACTTTCAGGATTATATAAGATTGATAGAAAAAGCAAGCTGGTATTTCACCATCAGTTTGAGTTAAGATCCTATATTTCGCCTTATATCATTGAAGTGTGATGTGGGGCAGTTTCTTTCAATTTGAGGTATTTGTCAGAATATGCAGGAGATGAGGGCTTCCACTTTAAAACATAACTTCCTCTTTAAAGACGGTTATGTGAAAAACATCAAGCTGTAATTATATGGCTTTGTAGAAATAGTATTCATCACCCCTTAACGTATGAATGAGAAAGGTCAGTATCATACTTTCCATTATACAAATTGTGAAACCCAAGTTTCAAAGCATTTGCCAGACGTTAGTAAGAGTCTTAGTGAAATGGGGTGACAGAGCCCAGGATCCCTCCGCATTAGAACTCCTTGATCTAAAAGAATGTAACTGGACTTACAGAAGCTACTCCAGACCCTTGAATGCACAAACATTTTTCAGACAAACTGGAAAGTTCTTTTCTGTAATACTTCCGAAGAATGATAATTCTTCTATACCGGTCAACTGAATTCAAATTTGTCATAACTTTTGAATTATCTACCTAGCCAAAATAAATCAAAAATTTAATTTTAAAGGGACAGTTAGAATAATTGGATTAGCTAGGTGCTTTCATTTAAGTAGCCGTACGAAAGGAAAGAAGATTTTCAAGGATTAGTTTCCCACATGTGCTGTGCGCCTTAGCTGATGGCTGTTGTAGTGAAGGCGATTTCTGCTCCTAATTGCTGGTTGTATTTGGTCACACCTTTCTTTAAAGGAATCTTGTCCGTTTCGACAGGCTCACGCTTTTTGCTCATTCTGAAAATGACTTGGGAAAATTACTTGAGTGCAAATGGAACTTATTTCGCAGTCTGTACTTTCATGCTGATACTCAAGAAAATAAACCAACCAGTTAAACATAATAAATACCTTACTCTCAGCTCACTTTAAAAATCTGAAGCAAATCAATAAGGTGAGATCTTCACTAGACTCCTCTGCTGTCTTCTCTAGTAATTGAGGAGGAAACAGAATCGTCAAAAGCCTGGGGTCATCAAATATTTCAGGTTGTGATTGGTGGCATCAGAGCAGTAATCATGGTGGGGGCTGGTGATTTCTTTCAGCAGGTGAAATACTGGAAAATAAACTGGATTTCTGTTGTGAATTCCCAGAGTAAGCCTCCATAAAGCCCAGTCATCAGTAAAAGATTTGATTTCTTTAAGCATATAGCCGTACCCATGAAGTGAAAAGTTGAGATAATAAAAAGTAAGCCATGTGACTCCAGCATCACACGCGATATCATCGTATAACATTGGGTCAAAGTTTTAAAATATTTTCAAATAGATTGTGCATACCCATGTGACTTGAGTGAAGGCTCCCGTTACTGGCTTTTTAGGGGTAAAGGCAAATGTCCATCTCTTACATGCTCACTCTGGTATGAAGTCAGTGCCTGCTAGAGATGAATCTGTGTTTGGTTCTAGTAAGATCATTGAAGAATATGGAGTGATTAATGTTACTTTAATAGTTGATGGAGTCACATAGACACCTAATCTGTCAGTTAGTGATTTTAATGGGTTGTGTTTATTCATAATAAATGCGACCCTTGGGCGTCAAAATTAAAGCCAGAGGTTCAATTAAATCTTTTCATTCCTTTCCAAGAATCTAGTATAGTACCCTGCCCATAGGCCATCCATGAACCTATGTCAATTAATTAGCTTTGTTTTTGCTGAGACTGATTTTCTGTAACTCCTAAAGACAAGGCTTCCTTCAAGGAGGACGCTATAAAGAAGTCATTTTACCAATAATAATTGGGCATCGAGCTCAGAGTGTACAGGGGTGATCTATGAAATGCCATCATTTCTGAAAAGCTTCAATAGGGGTCATTAAATACAACACTGTCAGTCAGGCTGCGGAAGTTAGGCCTTAACAATGCCTGTAGCTGGCACGTTCTTCCTTTCTGTATATGGCACGTCCATGGTTAAGATGCCTCACCATGTTCCCAAATGAGGATTTCCCAGCCGTCTCTGTTTCCCTGGACGTTGCGTCTGTCTTCTCTCCACCTGTCATTTGTTTCATACTTTAGTAATAGCTACGTGGAAGATTGAAGAGAAAGCTGTTTCCTTTCCTCCCACCATTTTTAAAACCATTTTTACCCTCCAGCATTAAGCTAGTGACCTGCTGGCGTCTGCCAGAAAACTTACTCAGGTTAGACCCATATACTTCTTTCTGGTGACGGGCACTGTGCAATCACTGGCTGTCACGAGAACCCCAAGGTGCTATGCTCCACCCTCCAACAAGCTCAGGTGAACTCCTTGCCAACCAAGAGAGAGGGCCACGGGATGCCTCTTGTTCTCTGTTGCTATCAGCTGTGGGAAGCCACTGCAGCCTAGAGAAAGCCTTCTTAGAAAACTTCCCAAGGCAACTCTGTTCTTTTTCCTCCCAGCACCTGTGGGATTTCCATATGGTATTTCCTCCTATTCCATAGGATAAGCCCCGTGCATGTTACTGAATGTCGGCCGTTTCTATTATCAAATATCCAGTGTTGTGACTGAGCCTATCTAGTGGCCCTCAGGATAAAATGGCTGTTAAACCTGGGTCTACCAAACTGCAACTCTTTCCCTGACTAGATAGCTTAACTGTGTGTCCTCCAAGATCCCATAGTGTACCATGATAACTCCTACTTCAATACTCACCTTGCCAACAGTACTTGCACATTTACCTCTCGTTTCTTTAACCAGACCGTAAATTCCGAAAGAGAAGAAAACAGCTATGTCTCGTCCACTTCTGTAGCCCTAGTGCTTAGCTTAGTGTCTCAACTTTTCATGCACGTAGTAGGTGTTCAATAAATGTTTGCTGAGTGAATGAATAAAGTATCCTAGGATCACAGGTATGACCCCCACGTGCGAGAGTGGCCCCAAAGAAGGTGTGCATTCTCCAGTTACACCCCCCAAACATAGGGTTAGCATAACAACGTATGTGCTGTGAACAGATGCAAAGCATTCATATTAGCAGTTGAGCTCCAAATGTTAACCTCAGGTTGGATGCAACATAATCATTACACTTTCATATTAATTACACATCCTTTGATTGGATACTAAATAATTATCCTTTCACGCCGTCATTATGTAATATCGATACTGATTGGCTAAAATCTGTTTAGGATAGCAGCCCCTAAAAGGCAGTTTCCCTCTCAAGTAACTATCACACACATAGATCAACCCTGGTAGCCCCTCCTTAGCACATCTTAACCCTTTCTCTCTTCACTTTTTCCACCTACTATTGACTGTCTCACCAAATTACACACCCAATCTCAGCTCCTCTTGTTTTACTTTAGCGGGTTAGTAAGATCCTGAATAAATGTTTCTTGCTCTCTTTTTTGAATCTTTAGTCCTTCTACTCCTTTCATAATAGATTCCTATAGTATATATATTTCCATCCATCCATCCATCCATCCATTCAAGCAATAGTCCACTGATTGCCTGACATTTGGCAAACACAGCCCCTGCCTTCTCTGAGCTTAGAGTCAAATGGAAGAAACAGACTTTGAACTGTTAATTACAATCAAGTGCCCACTCAAGGTCCCCTTTTCACTAATACCCGACCTCTCGCAGATGAAGAGTACCATGAACAGATCACCGTTGCAGCGCAGCATTGAACAGTAATTTTAGACGTCAGCATTAACAAAAAACAAAAAAGGCCTAGGAACTAGGATGTAGGCAAGAAGGTGCACTAGAAGGAGATGCATTTTTAGTAGTCACTAACCAAATTAAGCTCTTGGAATTCATTGCCTGGCAACAGGAGAAGCGGCTTCGCTCCTCAAAAGCTGAGAAAGAGCAGAGGAGTGGAAGAGCATATCCAGAGAAACCCCCCAGGGATTTCTTAGCCAGATGTTTACCAGCTGTTGTTTCAGTTCTTGAAGGGAGAGGATCCCAACCTCTGCTCGAAGGACGACTGGTTAAGGACAGAAAGAAAAACCGACTTTACCCCAAAAATGAGTTCACAGAATTTCAGTACCTGCCACCACCCCATTTTCAGAACCAAACGCCTAAAGCATCCCGAAGCAGATGTGATGCTGACCGCAGGCGTGAGTTGGTTGTCAGCCCCGCTCTGGTTCGCACAGGGGAGTGACACGACTTTGTTAGCAGCCAGCACTGCCCCGATGTTTCATTCAGGCACAGAGTAATTGTGCTTTACGTGAATGCCAGTGTCCTACAATAGTGCCCTTCGTTCCTGAATTTAAAACATTTGATTTAGAAAATTCTCTTCCTTATTATGGGCTAGGCAGCCTAGTCCAAATCTTAACCTATTTAATCCTCCCAACAACCCTATGAATAAAATTATTTTTCCCATTTTAAGGGTGAGGAAACTAAGGCCGGAGGTTACAGTACTTGCCCAAAGTTATCCGGTTAGACAGACCTGGGTTCTAATTTGTGCTCGGCCACTGTCTGACTTGAAAACCTATTTTCTCAACCAGTGCGCAAAGTTGCCTTAATATAGAACATAAAATGAAGAAGAGAGTGGAAAGTACGACAGTTCTGGGCTGCTATTTGCCATTAGCCTTTAGTTAGGACTGTTTATCTACTTTTCCTTTTCCCCGTGTGTCAAAATCGACAGGCCAAGACGTTTGATTGAAGTGAGCATATCTTACAAACCAGTTTCCATGAAAAGAACAACTAGAGGCCTAATATGCATGTTGCTTTATTTTATAAGGTTCCAGTATCTAGTCCATTAGTTTATATCCAAAAGAGACTATCTCACAGGGAATACAGCCAAACCTCTTCATTACACCTGGATCAGGGCCCTGAACCTCTACTACTGGCAGAACCATCCCAGGCATTTGGTTAGATAAAGTTCCTTCTGGGTCCATATTAAGCAAGGCACTTGTCTCCTGTAATCATCCAGTGAGTGCAGTAGTGGTAAGGTTTGCATTTATTGCTGTTGACAAATGTAAATGTTTATTTATGCAAAGTGTATTCACAATTAAACCATTCTTTTTTCTTTCTCCTTCACTGTGCTTCCTTCCAAATTATTCCTTTCTCTAAACAACATCTAAAGTGTGGCACTGAAGTGGTTTTTGTATCTCATTGTACTTAATTAGCAAGTTGTGGCATTTATCTCTTCTTTAACATCCCTCTTTCTTTAAAAATCGTTATCTTTGTTTCGGTAAGTGGAAGACGAAATGTGGTCCACGGCAAGGAAATGAGATGTGAACCCTTCTACACTGCATCTGTTCAGCCTGAGGTGCCTGTGCTCTACACGGGGCAATGTAAGCACAAGTCATATCAGGCATTAAACCCCCATGAAAAACACATAGAGTGAAGCACTAGGGCCCTAGCTAAACTCTTCTTGATATTTTAGTGTTTTAATCTTTATTTAATGTCTTTTAATGAAATCATCAAAAATAATAGCATCTTCTTGGGAAAGACGTATTCTTCATTTATTCTTTTGTTCAGTACAATGAACTGACATTTCTAATATGTTGAGGAGAAGATTTCACTTTCATATGTTACAAGATAAGCCCTTGAAATTTACTAGCCATCAGGATTTGCTGCTTTCAATGATTAATTACCTGTTGGCATACTTTTCAAAGGTATTATTCTCTTTAGCTATTTCCTTTCATCTTGACCTACCATTTTTTATGAATAGCCTTTCATGTATAGTTCAAAAGAATGTTAGTAAAGGTTTATTTTGTTTCTCCGGGTAGAGTTGCTGGTTTACAATTATAATGCAGTTCATAACCACAGTGAAAATGAACGCCCCAATAACTGTACCTCAAAGGAGCCAAAATATCATTTTATGACAAACTAATTCTTTAATACTTATGCAGAGACCTTAATAATCTGGACCGACTTGTCCCTTCAATTTATCACGTCACCAGAATTCACCCGTCTATTCATTCAGCAAATTTTTACGGCGTGAATACAGAGCTTGAGGCGCTGTTCCAAGTACTGGAATACAACAATGGACAGAATATAGTCCCTGTCCTCGTGGAGCTTATGTTCTAGAGCGGGTAGACAGAAGTAGATATAAACAAATTCATACATAATTTGCTTTGGAGAAGAAACAAGCAGGGTTAGGGGGACAGGGCATGCTGAGAGATAGGGGCAGCTTTCATATAGGGTGGTCAGGGAAAGCCTCTCTGTTAAGGTGGCATTTGATGGACAGGAAGGAAGGGTTCAGGTGGACATCTAAAGGAAAAAAATTCTAGACAGAGGTATCAGCAAATTCAAAAGCCCTTAAGTGAGAATATGGTTGGCATGTTCAAGGGACAAGCTAGGAAGCCAGTGTAACTGACATAAAGTGAAAGAAAAAAAAAGGGGCAAGTGAGAGACTAGAATAGAGAAGTATCAATAACTGGGATCAGATAACATATGATCTTATTGTCCAAGGTAAGGACTTTGCTTTTGATTCCTGAGAAGGGAAGCCATTGGAGGGTGTTGAGTAGAGGAGCGACAGGATTTGCCTCATGTGGTAAATTATTGTTTTACTACAAGGGTGGCTTTTATGGCACTAGTGGCCACTTACGCAGTCAATGTCAATTAGAGGATGCTATCGAGGAATCTGCGGTCTCCCCCAGCCCTCATGGACTTCGCTTTGTTCTGCAGCTGCAGAATAAACATCGTGGGCATTTGCTCCATGGGTCACAATGCAGTTGACAAGAACGTGTCATTAGCCCAGTCCATCCATACTGCAAGGAGGAAAAAAAACGAGTACATTC
Source organism: Neophocaena asiaeorientalis asiaeorientalis (assembly GCF_003031525.2). Taxonomy (NCBI): domain Eukaryota; kingdom Metazoa; phylum Chordata; class Mammalia; order Artiodactyla; family Phocoenidae; genus Neophocaena; species Neophocaena asiaeorientalis. The sequence continues at coordinate 819,823 of NW_020173916.1, forward strand.
CTTCAACTCAGGCATCAGCAGTGCAGGAAAAACAACTCCTACTGAAGTGAGTCAGTAGCATCTTCATAAATGAAAGCAAGCTTTAATGCCTTAAATGATGGCTCAGTGGCCTCAAGGAAGTAACGCACCTTCCTGAGCAGCTAATTTACTACCAGGCTGTGACTCAGGCTCAGGGAAAATCGAACCTATTATTGCTCACTCAAGATACAGTAAGCGACTTTGGATAAACATTAAGACTATTTAAAAGAACAGAGAGTTAATGTTGCTAAGAAGACAAAATGTGATCTGCAGCAGTTCTCACACCGACTCTGTGTTTACGTCTGTCCTTTAGTGACGGGTTGCTGTGTATACGCCCATCTCTGCTCTCTCACTGGAACCGCACCGGTAATTCGATGCGTTGGCGCAAAGTTAAACACCGAAGTTCTGATGGCGTCACATCCGTTTGATTTGCCCCCTCCTGGTTCTTTGTAACGCTAGAAAATTAGCAAAGTCCCTGACAACTGGGCATGGCCTATGGAGTCACCCCCAAAGCTCTGAGATTTGAAACTCTGTTAGTGTTCACTCAAAGGAGTATTCGTACTGTCTTTTATTCCGGTCACTTAACTCCAGCCCCCCCCCCGTTCATGCCTTTTCCCTATGATTTTCTGCAAATGTCTGGCTTCTGAAAACATTCTTTCAATAAATCAGAATTGCAGAAAGTATAACTTCAGCGACACCAAAGTGTGTTTACGGCATACTGTTGCTGGTGATTGGAGTACTAGTAACCTCGCCGTGCAGGACAGTGATTTAACAATGGAGCCTTATTATCTTATATTGGCAGATGGTGTACAGTATCACTTGCAGTTAGTTACTATGATTAAATTAACTCGAGTTTGGCTAGTCATAGAATGTACGGGTTCTATGTTCCTTTAGGTAATATCACAGTGGCAACTTTGATCATTCTCACGTGATTCTGAAGGATTTGTTCTTAGGTCTCAACATAAGCTATTACCATTCTAATCTATACCTTGACCTGGGATGGTCATACTTTTTCAGAGATTGGTAAATGCTTAGCTGCTGCTGCTGCTGACAGAACACTTAACTGTAACAGATGAGACTACTAAATGAATCCTTTGCAAATGGAATAAATGCTCAATCAGGTTATCGTAGTGGGAAGATATTCACCCACAGTAGGTCTGTATCTTGCTTGGCCACAATAGACTGTGGAACTCAATTTTGGTCTGTTGTCTCTCACCGTAAGGACACACTTGGGGGCATTGCATGAGTTCTGGCTGCAGCTTGGGAAGTGCTCTTTGGACAGCTCTTGGGGGACAGCAGCTGCTCTCCCCAGAGTGCTAAAGCACCATGAGTATCGGCATCTAGTTTAGGAAAAATGGTGCATGTGATAGGCACTCAAAAAATCTTTGTTGACTTGAAGGCATATAACCCCCATAATTATGTAAGATAATTGGTCTTCATAAGTCAACCAGAGATGATACTGCACGTTCTGCAAAATAATAAACATTATATAAAGATGTTGTTCAGAGAAGCTCTGATTCACTAGGCGAATCATACTTTGGGATTCTGTACACAAACCGATTCCTTTCCAGGGCCAGAAGTTTTACCTGCTTTACCTGGAGAACAGTATCGAGTAGCTAGGCTCATGTGAACGTCGTTTGATATGAACCAGCACATGTAATTGAACGTCTTCTATCCTTCCCCGAACAATTGGCATTTGAGAGTCAACCAAAGGACAAGGCTGGGCTTTCTCCAGGGGTGAGCTTCAGAGCAGAGAGGAGGTGGATCCAGGACAGGCCCAAATTGGATGCTGAACCCATACAACCCTCTCCCAGGAGACATAACTTGGGCAGAAAAGGAAAAGGATGTACATCTGGTACACCCTATCTCCCTTCCAGTCATCAACTGTTTATTGTAGTCGGAAGTCAGCATTTAACCCGTTCTGCCTGAAGCTCAGTGAGGGAGTTTCATCCTGAGGACTGTGATCTCGCTGAAGGGCCAACTCCTTCTCTCTCTCTTGGGGAAGGAGTGTCATTTGCACCCTCCTGATGCAGGGGGCTATAGTAGGCACCCTCGTGTGGCAACATCCCAAATGTGTTCTCTCTGCGGGTTAAAGAAAGAGAAGCAATCCAACTGCTGATGTAATTCATGAATAGATGATGCAGCTTCTAATGACTTGGTGATACGATTTATCATGTCCCAATCACGTGCACGTAGAAGAACCTATGTATGGAATCGATAGGAGCCATAAAACTAAATCCAAATATATTGTGACCATTTAAGGTTTTAGCCCCCTTGATTATCTTTAAAGTAATATATACAGCAGACTTGCCAGTATAGATTTTTCATCACCAGCCGTCTGGTATAAATTAGTGTGAGATAAATAATTTAGCTTCCTTCTGTTCAGATACGATTTCATTACCCTCTTCCTCGATACTGTGAAAAGTCTTCAGAAATAATCAATTGTAAAGTGCTTTTGCATCCCAGCCGAAGCTGAGCCTGGAGGTTCCTAGCACGCTGACATTTGACTCTTTTTCCTCCATGTGCTGTGAAAGGAAGAGGTGCCGATTATTAGCAAGTGGCCCCCAGAGAATTGCATACCCGGGGGCAGCCCCTGCTAAGTCACAGCGCGTGGAACCATGACATGAGGCTGCTCGGTTGTTCCAGAAGCGCAAGGCGTTTGTTTGAATTAAAATATATAAAATATATAATATAAAAATATATATATATATTATCTCTAATCACAGTGACTATCCCAGCTTCCGAAGCACACTGATTGGTTTGGAGGAGATATTTTTCCATTCATAAGAAACAATCTCTGCTCCTTTTGGTCCTGGCCTTATTTCTCCAGTCTGGCTGGTTTGGAGGAATCTTATGCTAAAGTTGTAGGAACACATGTGCGCGATTGTGGAGGGCTTGAACACCAGGCCAGGGAGTTTGGATTTTTATCCTGTAGGCAGCAGGGAGCCCTTAAAAGATTTTGAACAGGAGGAATGTAAAAAATAGGACCTGATTTGGATGCGTGTTTAGTATAAAAGTGCAATGATAAGATATATTAAGGGGGTGTTATGGTTCTGTTCACAGCATGGATATAACTGGGGAATTCATCTCTACTAGCTTTCTAGTTCAGCTTTTACAGCATGCAAATTTTCAGGGCCAGCTGTAAGAGCTTGATGGTAAAAGAACAAAGTAAGAATTGATAATGTGAATATAATTGTAAAGAGAGGGATTTTAGTGGTCAAGATCACTGGTAACACAGAATAATAAGCATTTTAAAGGGTGACTGTAGAATTATTTGTTATTTTGTTGGAGTTCTTTGAAGTCACTTCTATGCTATATAATTACCTTAAGTTTTAAGTGTTCCCTGCAGGGATAATTTATGTATTTTGCATTCTCGTGCAAATGCTTTAACAGTCTACACTGTTGAAAATGGAAGCTGAAAATTATTGCAAACAGGTCATGGTTGTGCAAAGCTTATGAAGTGTTAATCATTTTGATATATCCTCGGAGTTTATATTATATTCTTGCATTGTGTTTTCAAACTCCGGTAATACTTAAGGTAACAAATATTTGAAAATTGAAATTGCATATTTTGATAAAGAACTGTAATTTGCCTATCTCAAAATTGAATGTCATCAAAACCCTTTAAAAAATTAATCTAAAAATGTTGCGGTATTTCAGGAAATCTAGAACAGACCCAATTTAATTTAAACTAAGCTATCAAAAGCTCATTTATGAATTGTAGCTGGATACTCGGCCTAAACACTCCTGTAAAGCATTGCGTTCTTAGAATTCAGGCTTCCCTGCAGTGGTTTCTCCCTGACCATGATATCAGGTGATGCTTATAATAAACGGCATCACAGGTGACCACAGTTTGGTCATAAACAGGGAACCGTTGTCTTGTTTACTGCACCATAGCTACACATCTGAGCATTACATTCCTCTTATGAAAATATAATTCACTTTATGATAGCAACGTTCATCTTTCAAAGTATCTTATTTTAATGAACTTTGCACTCATCCTGAGTTTCTCGAAAGACCTGGATTCCCTTTTTTTCTTTCAGAGATGGATGTACATTACATATAGGAAAATCTCTGGGAAGAAATGTGTTTATTCGTTTATCAGGCTCCTCTATAGATACTAACAGAAGAACAACCTGCCCTAGGTGGCTTCTCAGATTTTACCCTGAGGTCTGAGCACAGCTGGGAATCGGGACAGGAAACAGATTTTCTCCAACAAGTGAGATGGCTCACTTTCCCACCTTCCCCCTTGTACGGGGTGGGGAATAGCAGGCATTTCTCAAAGGCCACAGGATTACAGAATTGGGAAAAAGAAGAAATCATCGCATGGACTTTCTCTGCGTTCACTTCTTGTTCTCTTTTTGTCTGCCACCCCCGTCTGTCAGTCTGTCTGTCTCTATTGCGAGCGTACGCACGCATGCAGGACTCTGACCGGTTACCCACCTCTGTGCCTAGTTTCAGTAAAATTGCTCTGGCGTCATCCCCTAAAAACTCTGAGTGTAGAGAGGTCCCTGAAAAGAAAAAAAAAAAAACAACCCAAGTGTGCTGAGATTCAGAGATGAGTATTTTGCAGTAGAAGAATGAAGTTTTCATGGCATGAGCTAGGAGAATGTTCCATGGACACATTTACTTAAGATCCATGGGAAGCTGCCTGGCCTGGTGGAGAAGCCGGTGGCAGACAGGCTGGCGGGCTTGGCTTGTGCTTTGAGTTAAAGCTCTTCCTTCTTTCTGCAGCCCAGGGCCAGTTAGCACTGCTGGGTCCTCGGTGTTTTTCAGCCCTTAGAGATCAGGTTGCCTTAAAATAAGGGCCTCTCGCGTGTCAACAGCAGCTACCTTAAACAGATTTCAGCTTCCTCTGGAAGGAGCTGCTTCCCTGCTCTGGATTCATTCTCTAAAAGAAAGTGTGAAAGCCAGATTCCAGTATATTAATATCTCTGGTTTCATTTCTTCAACTGTTAAAAAAAAAAAAAGGTCCACCAAATCCATTGTAATCATTACCTTTCTTATCATCATCATTATTAAACTGTCCCTTATCTCATTCGAATGCCAAAACTGTTTAAGCAGTTGTAGAAAACTTTAAAAGTAGGCACTGCTTAAACATAAGGTACTATTAGATTTTTCGGTATTGTTATTAGTAACCTGCATTATGAAAGTAGAACTAGCAAAACACTGGTTTAGAACAAAAGAAATGAGATAATGTTGTACTTTTGTGGCATTAAAATGAGACATGTAGATGTCATTTGGGCCATTAATACTGGATTAGTTCACAGATCTCTTTAAGATCATGTGGGTTCACTGATACACATTGCAGTAATTCCAATTTTAGAATCCTAGGATATCTTAAGCCCCATATTAAGAGCTCATGTATTGTTACCCTTGCATAGGAATCACTAACGAAAGCAATCCTCACCCATACAGTTAATGTGTAACATGAACCTCTCTGTGAACTGGAAAGGTGCTTCTCTACTCCGTTTGTTCGCACTGATAACCACTAGTTTTCATACCAGTTTCAAGTTGGGAGGACGCTGCATTCTCCTTGCTGTCACGTGAACAGAAAATTAAGTGAAGGCAAGGGATCCCACAGTCTGTGAGCACCAACACATACACTAGCTGCTTTCCGTGCTCCCCTGCAGTCCTCCCTGGGAGGCACGTGATGCTATTCTCCTCTTAGAGATGCAAGATCAGAGCCCAGGTAAATTGCCCAAAGTCAGAAATCTGGAAGGTGGAAGAGGCAGGTTTGAACAGAGCTCTTTGGTGTTCAGAGAGCCAGGGCACACGAATAGGAGGAAGGGCGGCTGAACCGTCAGCCAATGTTGGAACTGTCCGTTGAGAAGAGAATTGACATCACAGCTCTTGTCTACACAGTGACTGTTTGGGTGAAAAGGCACACTTGCAGTTGAGTTCATAAGGGAATGGCTTGTTAAGGGCTTCTTTCCTGTGGCTTTTTCACTTGTGAGGTGGTAGAACTCCTCTCTCAGGCCATTCTGAAGCTGGTACAGAGGCCTGCTGTCGAGATTAAGTCAGATCGTTAGATACGCAAAGGGGCCTAGGCTCCCGGGGCAAGGAGTAGTTGAGAATGAATTCTTCCATTTGAGTCTTAACTTAATGAACTGACTACCCCTGAGTACTACTCAGACTCATGGTAAGTGACTGTCGCAAGCTTCCTTTCATTAGCTCATTTCAAGGGGCAAATGTTAGTGGAAATGTGCTCTCTACGTAGAAATAGGACTCTGTAAGATTTCCTATCCCCAGAAGTCATTTGCAGGTGTTATGTGATGTGGCAGTCCAATAGCCCTCTACGACGTCTTTCTCATCCTTGGTTTATAGATGAGGCCTTTGCACCCTGCCCTGTGATTCCAGGTTTTCTGGTTTGCAGTGCAAAGCAGGCATTAGTGATTTCCTTCTGAGCAGTGGCATTGCTTTCCTCCCTGTGCAAGAGAAAAAATAAGAAGTCTTCTTTGAAAGTCTTTGACAAAGTAGACTCCTGGCAATTGTAAATGACTCTCTTCTACAGAGACAGACCCTATCAAATCTAACACAACCGCTATCCAGTACAAATCAGAATTACCACCTTCACAATTGCCTGCAGTACTAGAACAAGCTATGCACCCACGTGGGTATGGTTTTATTTTTAATAGGCCACCTACCTTGCCAGAGTTTTTTCAATTGATCTACGCAGAAAGAACCTTTCTCCTTTACATGACAGTTTGTTGGATGTCTAGGAAAAGTTTTCAGAGTTCCCAGGCTTTGAATTTTTGGACAGGAGCTTGGAAGAGCTATTTAAAAGGATACAGCCTACTAAGTTTATTCTCTCACTGACTATAAATATTCCCAAAGTCATTCTCTTGCCGATGGGCTTAGATCCCCCTGTGAAGTTATTATACAGAAGAATCTTGCCACAAATTAGAAAGCTTCACAGTAATGGAGAATAGTTAGCTAATGGTCACAGATTAATTCCAGTAACCAGCCAAAAGACAGGAAAGTTTATTTTTAGAAATCATATCTGATATTTGGTTCCCCTTTCAAAGCACATAGGTCAGCCCTGCTTATAAGAAAAGCCAACACCACGAGTTAATACACATAATAGACAAAGTTGGAGAGAATTACTCACTTCAGAGAATTGTTCTTTGGCTGAAAAAAAATGCTTTTCCACAGATTTTTGTTCAACAGCAAGATTTAATCTAGTAAGATTAAAAAAATAATATGATGGCCACAGCCTCTGTAGCATATCTTATGTAAAATGAAATCCATCTTCTGCTAATTGGATTCTTAACCAATCTGTATTCTTCCACAAGGCTTGGGTCAGACTGACACTGCCTTGGGCCAATTATACAGCCCTGGAGACATATGGCCTGTCCCTCTGCTTCGTCACAAGTCTCGGCAAGTTACTTCCATTTCAGAATGTATCTGCAGACCAGGTTTGGAGCTGAGTGAGGCCTTAGGATCATGTACTTTTTTATCACAACAAAAATCACCCCTCTTAGCCTCTGTAAGGGATATGGTGTTTTTGTTTTGTCTCCTGCTTTATTGTAGCTTATCTCAGTGTATTTTATAAAACAGATTGTAAAATTTGACATTGCATGAGACTGCTCTACAGAGATGTATGACAATCCAGAACAAGCCAATGCAAAGGACTCAATGAAACCCAGGGCTAAAATGTGGTCATATCTGCATCCTAATTCTGTTTTAAATAGGGCATCGGTTGACAAACTCATTAACTTTTGGGGTTTTTTTCATTTCTTGTTTGGGAAGAGTTGAGAAAAAGCAATACTCCGCTACCCTATTTTGTGGGCTCAACATAAGGTAAATGAAAATGTCTGTTAGATGTCTTGGAATACAAAACTGCTACCAAGAAGTTTCACTATAACCACATGAGGAGAAATAGTCCCATGTGCATATTCTTAATTATAATGTGTTTCTCTACAAGTGGTTGCCAGTTAGCATGGGTACTTTGAAGTCATTCTGTGGCACGGTATTTGACGAAGCCCGTTCTTCAGCACTTCATTTGTTTAGTGCTGTGGCTCGAAGCACTGCAGCCTTTTCAGCCGACTGCGGACCAAAATGACAAATGGAAGGAAGCGAAACAGTTTTCGGGGAACCAGGCCTGGAGGAGAACACTGAGTGTCTTTCATGTGCAGTCCTAATTTTTGGCGGAATTTATCTCCTTCCATGTTAATAAAACACAGATGGGCAGATGCTTTCTTTAGAAATTGATTCCAGGGTGAAAAGAACTTCGAAAAGAAGAGAGAATTTATTTATTTTGCCTTGGTTTTCTGGGCATGTATTATCAGAGTAATCCCACGTTTCATGTGTATGGAGCTTTACAATTTTCAGAGCTTCTTTCACATACATCATCTCATTGGCTCCTCGTCCATCCTGTAAGGTCAGGTGTTCCCCCCCGCCCCCGCCCTGCGCCATTTTACAAAAATCAAGTTAATAGAATTTAGTTGCAGTGTCTGCTATTTGCGGACCCAAAGACCAAGAATATCAGTCTAATGCTTATATCTTGGTTACCAGGAAATCTCTTTATTTTGCAGCTCCAGCATCAGTTTTGTCTTTATTGGTCCCCCTTCTCTTCCTCCCTCTCCACCTCCCTCCCTCCATCCTTCCCTTCCACCCCTCCCTCGCTCCTCCCTCTCTCCCTCCCTCTCCAGTTTTTTAAATTGAATTTACCTGTAGACTGCT
>NW_020173916.1:828573-834990 GCF_003031525.2 Neophocaena asiaeorientalis asiaeorientalis
GTAGACTGCTTTCCTCCTTTTATCACCTACTCTTTCTGCCCCGGCAGGCAAGTTCTGACTTGTCGGTCTCTCCTCTAAAACAGCCCTCTATTCATACCCCGCCACGTTTAACCCTTTTTTGGATCTGTATAAGCTAGCTCCCAAGTCCTCTTCCTATGATATTTCATTCTTTCTGTTATTTATTTCACCAGAGTTACATTGATCATTGACTCTAAGCCAGGCCCCATGCTAGGAGCTGCCCTCAAGTATCCCACAGTCCAGAGGATATCTGAGTGAACAAACCAAACTCTGTTTGTCCTGAATTAATAATTTTGTTTAGCTACAGTGCACTGGCTAAGTATTGATTCCCTCTTCCCCGTCCTCTCCTTTCTCGCGCCTTGATCTTAGTAATTATGAAGTTCATTCACATCAAATATACCCTGGGAGAGAACATCAGGATTTTGTTTATTTTAGAGACTCTATTTTGTTTTCTTTTTTAACAGAGTTGAAAATCTAATTTTAATTTGCATATTATTTTCTTTAGGCTGGGGAATAATTGACGCACACAAGTCAGACCTGCTTCAATAACCTGCTAACTTTAAACCTAGAAAATAAATTGTCATCAGAACGTGGCTGAGAATTAGAAGAGTGACCCTTGCTATTGGCAGTAATTGTTAAATTAATTGGATCTTCAGGCTACTGAAAATGAGGCCAGAAGAGAGGAGGAAAAGAGAAGGAAGTGAGAGGATTAAAGGGAGAGATAGATCAGTTATAATATGTTTATAGCACCTGCTGAAAAGAGGAAATCATGTTTCACTAGGTTCATTTTTTTAAAGTTTCTTTAAATGCTCACTCATCGATGTCTAAACTGTTTTTCTGTGTTCTGTGATGCCAATGAAAATATTACATGTGATTAGAACAAAATGTATTGAGAAACATTCACCTCTACCGGGATTTGTGCGCTTGACATAGCGTATACATATGCGAAAGCTTATATTCAATGTTCAGGCTTTGTTCAACAGTCTAGGACCTTAGTGTTGCCATTTTATGTACGGACAACCTGAGGAGACTCTGCTGCTCTCTTGAGATGCAAGGAAATCAGCGCAACCCATTTAAAAAAAGATTTCTTTTGAGAGAAATGTGTTCAAAGGAAACGTTTACAATAGTCATGGCAGGACCTCCCTGGCTGTCCAGTGGTTGAGACCCCACGCTTCCATTGCAGGGGTCACAGGCTCAATCCTTGGTTGGGGAACTAAGATCCCGCATGCCGCATGGCACGGCCAGAATAGTCATGGCACTCCTCAAAGCCTACTGAGGTACAGACTCAAGTGAAACACTGCCGCCCTATCTGTTGGTAGCATAGCTGAAAATACAAAAGCAGGGGGCAAAAGTATGAAAAACCTGATCTTAAGGCCTATGTTTGCCGAATGACTTCTTTTAATCAGGAAGGCACTTAGTCGTGGTGTGTGTATTGTGGTTGTCGTAGATGTGTTTAGGGCACGGGAATGACGTACATGATATACAGGTGTTTTCGAGCTCTCACCTTTTTGGATATGGCTATTGAGGATGCAGTTGCACATCACCTGCTGAGTGACGAGCCCCTTACTTGGCTCCCTTCAAGGAAGCCACCATCACAGCCCATGCTTCTTCTGAACTGGCTCCAGCTCCAGGAGGCCAGAGAGTTACGCATCTCCTCCATACTTTGCCCTTGGTGCCAGGGGCAACTCAAGGCACTCTTGCTTCTTCTGACCCTAAAGAGGATAGCAATTTACCCAGGTCCAGAGCCTTTGTTCTGGACCAAAATGCTTTGTAGCACACCATTGCATCTGGGGGTTCTTTGCATATATCCAATGTTACTGATTGCGTTAATGCCTCTCGAAGTCTGTGTGGAGGTATGTCCTGATAAGGGCAGCTGACCATCACCATTTGTAGCTGTAGGTATTCTCCTATATGCTCTACTGACCTGATGTTGAGGGTTTCAAATGTTTTCTTCTTGTCAGTGATATTTCAACCTCCAAAGAACTATTTTGCTATTTTACTCACTATTAGTGAGTAAATTGGTAAAAAAAAAAAAAAAAGAGAGAGGTATTAGGTTTTGCTCCTGGATCTGCTCATTATGTAGATTCTTCATTCATCACCCAAAATATGATCTAGTAACTAACTAGTATGGATTCCTTGGATAAGAAGTTCAATATTCACTGAACCTTGAACTTTAAGGGGAATAGAGATGATGATTACAGAGAAGAGATTTTAGAGAGATTGAATATCTTTATTTTTTTCAGAGTTATTCCTCTGAAGATTACTAACATTATTCCTCTGAAATTAGTATAGGTGTGCAAGAGAGGTAAACAACTTTTAAGAGAAATCGATGCATAAAAGGTTAGAAGATATAAAGCGCCTTTTCTTTTGTATTCACTCCAAATAATTTCTTAGTGGCTGTGCAAGGAATGCTTGACATCTTTTTAATTCATTTATTATGATAACAGGTATTTATCTAATGCATGTTAAATACAGAGCACAGTGACTGCTGCCTCTGTTTAGTGCCTACTGTGTATCAAGGCCACTACGGTACCTTTTTCGAGAGCGCTAATAATCAGCTTCAGGTCAGTCAAAGGAGATTGATTCCTTGCCAGATGTCTACCTGGTATTCTCTGAACAGGGCTTCTCTGGTTAGGATGCAATCCAATCTCTGTTATGTCTGTGAACCACTGCTGAGACAGAGAGGCAGCTGCACCCCCTCTTCCCTTTGGTGGCCCTTCCTGTATTGGGTGGGATGTTCACGTCTTTCCACATTTGATAAAAATCAAGCCTCTTCTGCCTGTTCCTTCCAGCACTGGATAAAATGACAGCGTCACACACAGAGAACAGAGCACTCCTTTGGTTGCTTCAACATTCTTTTTTTGGCCTCATTTTCCTCCCTCTCTACTGAGTTCTTGAGTCCAAATTTAGTGGTGATGACTAAGAAATTGCCAGGATGTGACAGAGCATTCAGTTCATTGAGTCCTTCCTTGCCATTTTCCAATAGTTGTAACAATTGCCGAGTGTTTTTCCTCCTCATGTTGTAGGTGCCGGTATCTGTGTAGTATCTGTTATTCTGAACAGTTACGAAGTCACACATGCAGGATCTGTCCCTGCAATGACAGCCTCCTTCTATATACAGCTGATTTCGTTCTATGGTGTTCAGGAAATTCCCTGCAGACTTTTTACTGGTTGATACGTCTGAATCCTGGAATTTCCGAATTCAATCTGAATCTCTGCAGTGCAGATCCTGTAAGCAAAACCAAGTGGTCTGCTATGTGCTAGACAGTACGACCAGTCCTTTATGACTGGAAGGTGAATTCAGAAATAAGACAAATTCCTTGTCTTCTGGAGCAAGGAATGCACACGCCTGGGTCACGGGGCCATGCTGGAGATGTAGATAGAGTTTCCGGGAGCACAAATATGAGTGTCATCGGTTCTGACTGGGAGAGATCATATATGATTCCAGGGGCAGTCATATTTGAGCTAGACCTTGAGGAATGAGAGGAAAGCCAGTAGGTGGAGAGGTACAGAAATGACATGAATGGCGTCTGTAAAGGCACACATGGTTCTATGGTGGAGACAAGGCAAGGTAGCGACTGAGTTGTGAAGATTTATTTATTTATTTACTCATTTATTTATGGCCACACCGCGCGGCATGTGGGATCTTAGTTCCCCGACCAGGTATCGAACCTGCGCCCCCCTGCGTTGGAAGCATGGAGTCTTAACCGCTGGACCGCCAGGGATGTCCCTGAATTGTGGAGAATTTTAAATGTCACATTAGATTGTCATTTTACGCTAGGCAAGACGAAACCAACATTCTATACAACTGTCCTCATCCCTAGAGGACACATGGAGACTATTTTAGTCAGATTTCTTTGTAGACATACCTTGGCTTTCCCTACATTGAGAATTCTACAAAGAGGAGCGTTCACAGCCCCATAAATAGAACACTTTCGTTCCTACCACGTGATAGTTGCCTTCGAAGTACATTGCTTCTTGAGTAGGTTGAATTTGTTTGAATCTTCTGAGGATCTATCAAGTATGCCCCTAGGCTGAAATTATGCCAAAAGATGACTCTGATCTGTGCACCCTGGAAGCCAGATGGGGGAACCAGTGAGATTACTGAGTGAAACAGATTTTGTGGATTTCCAGAAAAAAGTGTTCAATTATTTAACTTTCAGAAAAAGGCTGCCTCATTTGAGGAATCTGTCCCTCTTTGCGGAAGTGATCCTCTGATAGTAAATCACTGTCTGTCGCTCAGATAGTGTGCTTTGCTTGGAATGCTTTCTAACATGAAGGAAGGTAGGACCATGGAGACATCATTCAGAAAAGACAGGTGTCCAGAAAGCTTGCAGTATTTTTATTGCAATGTGGGGTTTTTTTCAGGGTTTTATCAAAACTTATTCCTGGGCTTCCCTGGTGGCGCAGTGGTTGAGAGTCCGCCTGCCGATGCAGGGGACACGGGTTCGTGCCCCGGTCCCGGAAGATCCCACATGCCGCGGAGCGGCTGGGCCCGTGAGCCATGGCCGCTGAGCCTGCACGTCCGGAGCCTGTGCTCCGCAACGGGAGAGGCCACAGCAGTGAGAGGCCCGCGTACCGCAAAAAAAAAAAAAAAAAAAAAAAAAACTTATTCCTGATAATATCTCCGCAAAATAGTACAAATTGAATGGCTTCCTTAGTGCCACTTTCACATGTAGCTCACTTCGCATTTTCCTCATCACCTTTTACTCCAAGTGGACCCACTGCTGCTCTATAGATTACTTAGAGATTAAAATCTGCTGTTCATTTCACTTTGCTTATAAATGGATATTTTAAATAGCTGTTTATTGCGTACATACACGTATTACAAAACTTGAAAGAAGGTTTTATGGGTTTTTTTGTTTGTTTTCAAAAACAGTCTGTTGGGTCAGGAACCCTTCTTTTGTACGGGCAAGTCCAAAGAAAACATGGCCACGTACGTGGCAGGAAACCACGTTGCCGGGTTCAAAGTCTCCTGGCCTGCTCTCTCATGTCTGCTTGTAGAATTACTGTAAATTCCTTGTTTCTATATTGATTTGTGTGAAATGTTACTGTAGGGCAAGGATGGGGTGATGAGGGAATTTTTTTTTTCTTTTTAAGTCAAGGTCCAATGATCTGAAAAAAAAATCAATTTGGTTTATCTAAAAGTAAAAGGTAATCTTTCTTTGTAGCATCTCTTTAGAAATCTAGGCAGCCAGCATTGTAACAGTATAACACAGATTTCAGCCTGGGGCAATTGAAAATTATAGTACATAGTAACTGGATAATCTATGAAAATTAAGTACAGGGATCGGATGTTTATTTTCTCATTTAATCCGGAAGGGAACAAAGCTCCATGTGACAGTTTTATGCTTGTCTTTTCAATCTTTGGCTCCTGTATTTTTCCAATACATTACACTTAGGTGGCTGCTTCTAATTTTTCCATTACCTTATTACAAAGAGAGCTAATCATTGATCAGTAGCACTTGCACTTAGGGCCTTTTCTAAAGCATCACATGAAATGTTATATATAGTTTTAGTTTCCAATGATAATAGTTTCTGCTATTAAAATAGAACACCAGTCATAACAAGCTCTAACAAAGTATGTCCTGAACTCCTGAAGGATATGGTTCTCCATGAAATTCATAGCTATAAATATTGAGCTTTTGTTTATCTACTTCTCTTGTAGGAACATTTCACACCTGAGTGCAAATTCAAAGAATCGGTGTTTGAAAATTATTATGTGACATATTCATCAATGATATACCGTCAGCAGCAGTCAGGCCGAGGGTGGTATCTGGGTCTGAACAAAGAAGGAGAGATCATGAAAGGAAACCATGTGAAGAAGAACAAGCCTGCAGCTCACTTTCTGCCCAAACCACTGAAAGGTAAACTTGATATTATACCAGCTATGGATTAAATGAGTATCGGTATTGAAATCAATCCTTTTTCACGCTTTCGAAAGTGGAATGTAATTCTTCCATACTGAGGCGTTTATACAAAAATTCAGTAACGTTTTACACTTAAAAAAACACTAAAGCATTGACAGTAGCATCTAATCTCCTGATTTTAACTTTTCCATAGTATATCTGCACGTGGTAACACCTTTCTTATGTGGAACTAGCTTAATTGCTAACTCAGGACAGCCAAGAACCCCAGATTATGCCCAAATGATCCCTGGACAGGAACACAGGTGCTAAAATGTGTGCATACTTAACGCTTATCAGAAAGCTCCTTGGGCCTGTCTCTCTAAGGGCCCAACAGTATTGTCCCAACAATTTTCATTCATTCATAGTTTTGTTTTTTGGTCATTAATAGCAGCTTAGTAGTAAATGAGAAAGGGTGAGGGATAGGAATGGGCTGCAGGAAGTAGGGATGTTAGAAGGAGTGAGATGTGGTGGAGAAGCGGTAGAAAATCCA
>NW_020173916.1:835011-914535 GCF_003031525.2 Neophocaena asiaeorientalis asiaeorientalis
ACAAACATCCAGTCAAATCAACACAGCGCCCCTTGACAGCACATTTTCCGCAGCCAGATTACTTGGGTCCGAAGCCCAGCTTCCGCCTTTAGTAACCAGGTAGTCTTGGGCAGATTATTGAGCTCAAGTTCCTTCTGTAAAATATGGATACAAACACCTGCCTCGTGGGATTTGCATGTGGATTAAATGAGATAACACACGTGAAGCACTTACAACAGTATCTGGCACATTCTAAGTGCTCCATAAGCGTAAGCCAGGGCCGTTATTTACAGCACAACAATGATATTTACCATTTGTTGCATTAAGAACTGTGCTGATACTTAGAGTCTTGGAGAGTTTCATTTTAAAGTCTGAGAGAAATCAGTGTTTGAAAATGTTTAAACTTCTAAGAGCTTTATTAAATGCATTTTTCATTAATCCTCTCATATATCTAAAACCATCAGTGATAGAAATTAGGCGTTAGAATTCTCTACACGCTTCTGTACCAAGACTGGATTTTGCTTCATCTGGTCCAGTCCGCTCTCTCCTGAGTCCTTGAAAGCGGCATTTTTCAGGTTTGGCCTCCAGCCTGGAAGCCTAGTGGGCAGAAGGGGAGTTGAGGGCCAGTGCGGTGGCCTTTGATGCCGTGTCTCTGTGCTTTGCAGTGGCCATGTACAAGGAGCCGTCTCTGCACGACCTCACGGAGTTCTCCCGATCTGGAAGCGGGACCCCAACCAAGAGCAGAAGTGTCTCCGGCGTACTGAATGGAGGCAAATCCATGAGCCACAATGAATCAACGTAGCCAGTGAGGGCAAAACAAGGGCTCTGTAACAGAACCTTACCTCCAGGTGCTGTTAATTCTAGCAGTCCTTCACCCAAAAGTTCAGATTTGTCCATGATGTTTACCAAACAAACAAGGCAGAGTTCACTGCTCTAATCTGCCATCAAACCTTCTTCTCATCCATACAAACGCCCCGTAATTTAGAACGAGCTTGTGCGAAAAAAGAGTGCCAAGCACGATCAGTGAATTAAATCTGGGAGAAGGACTGCCCAATTTTCTCATGATCTCACCTATGCTTTGGGGAAGACAAACCAAAAACATTTCACAGCACTAATGCTGATTTAAAAAATCGCTCTCCAACCAAGAAAATTGAAAAGACCACCATTGTTCTTCAAAAGCAAACGACAAAACAAAACAGAACAAAATTAACTGCTTCAATGTTTTGTAGGGGCAAACAAAATTCTGTGAACCCGTGTTGTTTTCTTGGCTTAATGTTTTCTGTCTATGCTTGAGTCGTATGTATTCTTTACTTTAGCATAGCGCAACTTTATGATTTCTGGAATTCAGTGGTTCTATTGACTCTGTGTCACTTCATCCAACTCAACCAAATTCAGGGTTGAAGCTGAATTGGCATCTCAGGCTCAAGGTAACAGTGTTCTTGTGATTTTACCAAATTTTTTTTCCCTTTACATTCGTAGTATTCTGATCGAGTTCTTGTGCTGTACTTTGTGCGTAGAAATTGTGTTGTGTTGTCAACCCCAGTCAGTAAAGATTACTTAAAAAAAAAAGATTGTCCTCAAGTATAGATTTCTCTTAATTCCATTTGTGTTATCATGTTAAAACTACTATTGTGGCTTCTTGTGTAAAGACAGGAACTGTGGAACTGTGATGTTGTCTTTCGTGTTGTTAAAATAAGAAATGTCTTATCTGTGTATGTATAAGTCCTCCTGTCGTTGTATTTGGCGCGTGAATATTGTGTACAAGGAAATGTTAAAAGACTGGTTACCCCTAAACAACATATACTTATACCTGCTTCTGGAAAAGTGTTTAAGACTTAGCTAGGTTTCCATTTAGATCTTCATATCTGTTGCATGGAAGAAAGTTGGAATCTTGGCATAGAGTTGCATGATATGTAAGATTTTGTGCATTAATAATTGTTAAAATCTGTGTTCCAAAAGTGGACATAGCATGTACAGGCAGTTTTCTGTCCTGTGCACAAAAAAGTTTAAAAAAAGTTGTTTAATATTTGTTGTTGTATACCCAGATACGCACCGAATAAACTCTTTCTATTCATTCAAAGAAAAATCCTCCAACGTGTATTTGTTGAGCGTCCATTATGTGCCGTGAACTGTGGTAGAAACTGGAGTTACACACTGAATTATGTACATCAGGTCACTGCCCTCAGATAATCTAGTCTAGAGATTTACATTTACACGAACACTCTTGAAAGTGTAGTTATTGTACTAGTTGTTGTACTTGAACTTCAGATTGGAACAGAAGAATTCTCATTCCCATTCAGCGATGCATTGTACAAAAGACACCTATGTTCTAGTACCCTCCCTGCCATTCACTCTGTCATTTCCCCTCTCTGTTTCTCATTTCTCTCAGTAGAGGGAAGGAACGGGACTAAATATCTCAAGTCCTTTCCACCTCCGAAAACTGAAGGAAAACATAAACATTTTCTCTTTTTATTAAAATTTCAGAACATATATTAAAATTGAAAGATTTTTACAGTGAACGTCGGTAAACGTACACCTGTGTTCCACCATTAACATATTACTATACTATACATCTATCCGTCCATCAATTTATCAATCCGTCTTATGTTTGACATATTTCAAAGTAAATTGCAGACATATGTACACTTCCTCCTAATTCCTTATGTATATCTGTAACTAGAGTTCAATGTTCGTTGCAGTTTTTTCTCTTTTTATTTTTAATCTTTTGGCCGCACCGCGCAGCATGTGGAATCTTACTCCCTGACCAGGGATCAAACCCGCGCCCCCTGCATTGGAAGTGCAGAGTCTTAACCACTAGACCACCAGGGAAGTGCCTGCAGTTTTTTCTCTTAATATAAAACTTACAATGAAGTGCGCGTACCTTTAGTGTATGTTTGTTGAGTTGACAAAGGCATACATTTGTGTAACCATAAACGTTTTCAATGTTGATGACTTTTCACTAGCTCCCCAAAGCTGCCATTGCCTGGTTATGACGCTTTCAGAGTAGTCGATGTAGGTAAGTAAGAGTGGAGGAACAGGTGAAACATAATTGACTGGCACTTTTCAGGGCATCCATCAAATAAAGTTACCCGGGCCCCAGGCAGCACGCTTTCGCACAGAGGGGAGGCTGCGCATTCCTAAGATGTCTGGGCCAGGTTCAGCAGGATCTCCTAGTCCAGCCCAGCTCGGTCACCTTGTGATCCCGTCTTAAGCCTTCATCCTGCCAGCGCTCTAAGGTCCAGCTTGCATGAAAGAGGCTGCCTGCCCAGCTTGGACAGGAGCCTGGGTACCATATACCATAAGTAGACTTGCTCAACCCTGCCCCCTATTCAGTCTCACTCATTTTCAGTCCGTAGAGAAAAGTAGTGGCATTGTCCATTGTCTCACTCTTTTTTTTTTTTTTTTTTTTTGCGGTACGCGGGCCTCTCACTGTTGTGGCCTCTCCCGTTGCGGAGCACAGGCTCCGGACGCGCAGGCCCAGTGGCCATGGCTCACGGGCCCAGCCGCTCTATGGCATGTGGGATCTTCCCGGACCGGGGCACGAACCCGTGTCCCCTGCTTCGGCAGACGGACTCTCAACCACTGCGCCACCAGGGAAGCCCTATCGTCTAACTCTTGCTCCAAGGGCTTTAAGGTTTGGTTATTGATTAGTTTGCTTGTGGCTCTTGCTTTTTCATTGTTCAGGAATAGCATAGGTCTGCTAGTCATAAACAAGTCAGAACCTTGGTGTCTTGGGGAGGCCTGGCATAAATAAGAAGGGGCCAAAATGCCCAGGAATAATCCTTTAGTCACAGCATTCTCAACGAGCTGCCGCAAGTTGTTTCTAACAGAAGGTGGTGTTTAAATATCAATAATTAAATCGTCCTCCAAAATACCTCCCTACAAACAGTGATACTTTCACACATCTTCATTACACACACACACACACTTCAGTATCATTTCTCATGGTTGAAAATATTAGCCCTGCCGCACATGTGATGAAATATTTTTGGAAAAACATCACAAGGACTATTGGCTCTCAGACCTTTGTCCACATCAGAAACACCTGGAGGGCTTGTAAGACACAGATTGGTGGACTCCACCTCCAGCGTTTCTGATTCAGTAGGTCTGGGGTGGGCTCAAGTGTTTGGATGTTTACGTTCCCAGGTGATGCTGAGGCCTCTGGTCCTGGGGAACCACACTTTGAGAACCACTGGCCCGCACACTCTCTTTCAGGATTGAAAATGAGCATTAGCACATTGAATTCTAGAAAGTCTTCTGTTAAGGAAGCCTGCTTAACTTTGGGAGCTGCTGGGATGAACAGACTTATTTGGCCATGAAGCCATAGTTTCACAGAGCACATACTAACCCTGCCAGAGAACGGTGATCCTCAGGCCTTTGGCAGTGCCAGGACCATCTGTGGTTTTAGGCCAGGCCTGGGAACATGCTGGATTGGGCTCCCACCACAGTCTGAGCCCACTGCTCTGTGGCGCCCAGTCAATCTCACGTCGTCACACTCTCTGTGAGTGTATATCCAATCCTTGCGTTGTATTGAGCCTAGGAGACCAATAAGGAAAACAACAACCACGGCAGCGACTTTCTTCAAGCTACTTGCAGTTATTTAAAAGAAAAACAAATGCCAGCATTTTCCTCCAGGACCTGTGCTTGTACCTGGAGAGAACACGTACTCATTGCCATGGAATCCTTAAAGGATTGAGGGGAGAAGTGACCTGTAGCCCTTGCCCTCACCTCCCTCCGCAGCACACCGTCCCAGTCCTAAGCCAGTCAGTCAATTTCACCGAAGAACTTTTCAAAGGAGCCAGCTACATGTTTCCGAATTTTCCAAGCACCCATTGTCCAAGTGAACACATGGGGGAAAATGAATATCCAGTAGGATCACCTTTTCATCTGCACCGTCTGGTTGTAACCAATCTGCATAGAAGGGGTGGTGGAATCAGGGCTGATAACCGTTTTGAATAACTGTCATCCACATGTGCCTTAGAAGCCTCATTTAGCTGAGGTGTGTCATTCACAGGTTAAATTGAAATGTGCCTTCACTGGCACGACTGTATTCCTACGAACAGTCTTTTCAAGGCAATCTAGGCTTTTCCTATCATGCTTCTCAAACTTCTTCCAACCTCTGGTCAAAGCCATTTCCACATTTTAGGTCTTGATTATAGCAGCATCCCACTACAGTACCAAAATCTCTACAGGGATATGGCAGAGGCATAATGGATGACCATTTCCAATTGAAAACCCAAGTGGAATGGAGAACAGTATGGAGGTTCCTTAAAAAACTAAAAATAGAACTACCATAGGACCCAGCAATCCCAACTACTGGGCATATACCCTGAGAAAACCATAATTCAAAAAGAGCCATGTACCACAATGTTCATAGTGGAGAACTGTAGCTAGGGTAGGCCACTTGTGCCCCAAATTATTAACCTTATTGACAATGACAACTTTTCATACTTTCCATTACTCTATATGCCAACATGTGGTCCCATGGTTTGACTTCCATGTGTGTTTAGCTATCCTGGAATGAAGACACCCGGCCGCCGTGCTAGCTTGTTCTGTCACCTTGGGTACACTCTTTCCCCCCTAGTGAATGGGAATGCTACAAGCATGTACACACAACAGAATGTGCCTCAAATTCTGGGCTGCTCTTTAGCTCTAAATGGGAAAAAAAAGAAAAAGGAGAAAAATCCAGACAGAGAAATAGCATTTGAGTGCTATTCTTTCATGGATCGTCACATCCTGGACCTCTTTAATCGCTAAGCATTGTACTGCTCTTTAAGGGTTAGTTTGAATTTGTTGCACAGAGAACAATAATCTATGCCAAATCAGTCAGCCCTTTTGCTAATATCACATGAGTACATGGTATTTTCTTCATCACAGTTACTCTAATAATAAATACAGAAAAGTACATGGCATCCTTAGGGGAATGTTTCATTTTCTATGTGGGCATTCTCGAAGAGGTTTGTAACAGCTGCAATTCTGTCATTATGCAGGAATGGATGGTTTTCAGTATTAGGATTCTAAACTAATTTACCAAATGTCAACCCAATATTTCCTTTCCTGTTAATTTTTGTTTCACACACTCTGCCTCTCTGTCTCTCATCAGTCGCTTCACACATACACACACACATAGATGTGCCCCCGAAAGTTCTCAGAGATGCTCTGTTCCTCTGGGAAGATGACGTATGTCTATTCAGTAGGGAGGCTGGGACAGCTAAGTTTCAAAAGCCAGGACTCAAGACATAGAGATGGCCAACAGGTACATGAAAAGATGCTCAACATCGCTAGTCATCAGGGAAATGCAAATTAAAACCACAGTGAGATACCTAACCTCACACCTGTCAGAATGGCTATTATCAAAAAGACAAGAGGGCTTCCCTGGTGGCACAGTGGTTGAGAGTCCACCTGCCGATGCAGGGGACACGGGTTCGTGCCCCGGTCTGGGAAGATCCCACATGCCGCGGAGCAGCTGGGCCTGTGAGCCATGGCCGCTGAGCCTGCGTGTCCGGAGCCTGTGCTCCGCAACGGGAGAGGCCACAACAGTGAGAGGCCTGCGTACTGCAAAAAAAAAAAAAAAAGACAAGAAATAATAAGAGTTGTGAGGCCGTGGAGAAAAGGGAATCCTCCTACACTGTTGGTGGGAATGTAAATTGGTGCAGCCACTATGGAGAACAGTATGGAGGTTCCTCAAAAAGTCAAAAATAGAGCTACCATATGATCCAACAATTCCACCTCTCGATATTTACTCAAAGAAAACAAAAACATTAATTTTAAAGAATCTGAAAAAGAATATATATATGTATGTATAACTGAATCACTATGCTGTACTCTTGAAACTAACACATTGTAAATCAACTATACTTCAACTGAAAAAAAAAGAATGTGAATAAGATAACCTAAAAAAGATATGTGCTCCCCTAAGTTTAATGCAGCATTATTGACAATAGCCAAGATATGGAAGCCACCTAAGTGCCCACTGATAGATGAATGGATAGAGAAGATGTGGTATATAAATATACAGTGGAATACTAGCCATGAAAAAGAATGAAATCTTGCCATTTGTGACAACGCGGAAAAAACAAAACAAAAAAAGCAAGACAAAACAGAAACGGACTCATAGGTACCAAGAGCAAACTGGTGGTTACCAGAGGGGAGGGGGGGTGAGGGGATTAAGAGGTACAAACTTCCACTTATAAAATAAACAAGTCACGGGGATATGATGTACAGCACAAAGAATATAGCCAATAATACTTTAATAATTGTGTGCGGGGCCAGATAGTAACTAGACTTATAGTGATCATTTTATAATGGATAAAAATATCAATCGCTATGTTGTACACCTGAAACTAACAGAATATTATATGTCAGCCATACTTCAAAAAATACCAGGAAGAATAAAGTAAGATGGCTTCTGAAGCTATGACACTTCTGTTCACTAAGGAGGATTGCCCAGGTGTGTCCTCACAACAAATGAGCACGCCTGCAACATTCTGTACTCTAAATAATTGTGTGCACTCTTAAAATAATTTGTTTTTGATTCTGTAAAGTTAATGCTTAAAGTAAGAGAAATGTACAAGGGCGATGAATGAGTAAAAGCTTGGCTTCCTGGAGTCAGTTGCTCAGGTCGTTTATCACCTTATAAGCTGTCAGTGCAGCGCAGCACGTAGCTGAGCCGTGGAGAAAGCATTCACGCAAGGACAAACGGATTGAGACTGAGTCAGTCTTGCAGAAAAAGAGAGATTCTGGGGTTTTAGCAACGTGGAAATTTCCCTTCCTTACTGGAATTAATAAAGTGGAATTCCAACTGGAAATAATTGCTCAGCTTTACATTCTTCGTATATGTAAACCTCTCCATCACTAATACCCTGGTACAAACTGGATGGTCACAACCCAAGTGTTCTTTTCTTCTTTAAAAGTTGCAAAACTAGGTTCAATTAGTTCTCAAAGGCTGGCTGTACTACAGTTTTCCCTTGAATATAAAACAGCTGAACAAAACAGCTTGCACAACATTTGAGTTTCCTGGGTCTTAGGGACATTTCAAAGTACACCATCATTACGTTCACCAACATACTGTATGCCAAATCCACACAAAACACTGCCCTATGGTGTGTGTGCGTGTGTGTGTGTAGCGGCCAGGGCAGTGAATAAAGAGTCCTGCTACCTGCTCTCGGAGGTTTCAGTCAGGAGGTCTTCAAATCTCCTTGGAGTCACCTGCATCAAGTAATATATCATGTGACTAAACTGTGCTAGGAACCAAATACACAGGTTCTACTTTCCAGAGACGCTCAGTCTAGAATAGTAGACATGCAACTGTCAAATTTAGTCAGTTAGTATAAACACTGTAAAACGTATAACCGAGGTGTCGGGAGAACACAGTGGAGGAAGAAATTGATTAGGGAAACTGAAAAAGTTGCAAAGAGGAGTTGATCTTTGAGTTGAGTCTTAAAAGATGAGCTAGAAAGGTAGTGTAGGTGGCTCTAGGACAGAAAACAATATAAGCAAAGCATAGAGTCATTAAATAGCATTGAGTGTCCAGAAAACATCAGTTAGCCCAGTGTAGCTGGACGATAGGAGGCAGAGCCCCTGCTACGCAAGTGATGCTCCAGAGAAGAATAACCTCCCCGCAGTGCTTCATTCCATTATGTCTCACTGCCAGAAAGAGGCTGTGAGCCACCTAAGTCTGGATTATTGGCCTGTCTTTGAGAAACCTAGTTGCTCTATATGTTTTGTAAAAACCTGATGAGTAAATTACTCTCTTCAGTAGACAAAAATCAAAGATAATTGTCTGAGCAAAGTATGATTCACAGCCTTGCTTATTAGACTGGAGTGGATGGGTCTTACTAATTCCCCCTTCTCTACTGAACAATCTGTTCTTTGCCTGCTCTGAAAAGAATTTGTCAAGCAATATGGGTTGTTTGACCAGTACAATCATATAGAGAAAGAAAAGCAGCAGCAAGATAATGAAAGGAAAACTTTCTTCAAGCAAATTCCTTCCATCTAAAATGTACATTTTAATGATTTTTCCTTTGAATACAGTTTATTTGGAATTTTCAGATTTACACATTTATTTAAAATAACCTCTCTCCCTCCCTCTCCATACACCACCACATACATGCACCTACGCATGCCCGCATACACACACACACACACACACACACACACACACACACACTATTTGTATACTTCTTTGGGAAGGAGAGCTAAAATTTTCATATAATGTACAAACTTCTTAAGTGTACCAATTAGTTTGGTTTGACAAACGCATACACCATGGAAAGCAAACCCCTGTAATAGAGAGTGTTTCCAGCACCACAGCAAGTTTTCTTGTGCCACTTCCCAGTCAGTATGCATCCACCACCCACAGGCAACCAGTGGTCTGATTTTTTTTCACCTTAGATGACTTGTTTTTGTTTTAGAACTTATTACAAATATTGTCATACATATGTGCTCTTTGTGTAAGACTTTTTTTTTTTTTTTTTTTTTGCGGTACGCGGGCCTCTCGCTGTTGTGGCCTCTCCCGTTGCAGAGCACAGGCTCCGGACGCGCAGGCTCAGCGGCCATGGCTCATGGGCCCAGCCGCTCTGCGGCATGTGGGATCTTCCCGAACCGGGACACGAACCCGTATCCCCTGCATCGGTGGCAGGCGGACTCTCAACCACTGCGCCACCAGGGAAGCCCTGTAAGACTTCTTTTGCTCAGGAAAATGTTTCTGAGATCCATCCATGTTGTCGTGTGTCTTTCATCCCTTTTTACTGATAAGTAGTATTACAAAATATGACTATAGCCACAGTTTGCTTACCCATTTCCAGTTGACAACACCTGGGCTGTTTCCAAATTTGGGCTGCTTGGAAGAGAGCTGCTATAAACAGTTTTACACAGGTTTTTGTGGACATGGACTCTCATTTCTCTTAGGTAAATACCAAGGAGTGGATTTTCTGTGTCCTAGAGTAGGTGTATGGTTCATTTTATGAGCCTGTCAGAACTTTTGCCAAAGTAGTACTTTCTTTTACACTCCTACCAGCAGTGTATAAAAGTTCCAGTTGCTCCAAATCCTTGTCAACATTTGGTGTATCCAGTCTTGTTAATTTTAGCCATTCTGGTATGTGTGTAGAGGTATCACATTTGGCTTTAATCTGCATTTCCCTGATGATTAGTGATGTCAAGCACGTTTTCATGTGCTTATTGGCCATTCATGTATCCTCCTGTGTGACGTGTGTGCTCCCCTGATTTGCCCATGTATATCGCATTGTCTTTTTATTATTGATCTGTAGGAATTCTTTATATAACCCAGATACCAGTTCTTTGTCAGATATATGATTTGTGAATATTCTTTTCCAGTTTATGGCCTTTGTATTGATTGTCTTAATGGTGTCTTTTAGTGAGCAGAAATCTTAATTTTGATAAAATCTAATTTATAAATTTCCTTTTTTTATTATTGATTTTTGTGTCTTATCCTTAGCTTCTAAATTTACAACTATGATCCAGCTCAAATTAATTTTTGTGTATGGTGTAAGGTCCTAGTTGAGGTTAATTTTTAAATATGGATATCCAGCCCCACTGGCTGAAAAGACTTTTCTTTCCACATTAGGCTGCTGTGGTGTCTTTGACAGAAATCAAATAACCACGTATGTGTGAGTCTATTTCCAGACTCTCTATTCAGTCCTACTGGTATAGTTATTGATTCTGTCTAAATTACTGTAACTCTGTAGTAGGTCTTGAAGTCTGGTAATAATTCCTTCCACTTTGTTCTTCTTTCCCAGGTAGCTTTTAAACATTCTAGGTCCTTATCTGGGTAGCTGAAGCTGTCCCACAGGCTTGCACTTTAATCTTCTACCTTTCCATCCACTCCAAGTGCTCACCTGATCTCCTGTTTTCACAAATCATTGCTGACTAATGAATCTCCAAATCGTAATATCTGGCTAAGTCTAATTCATGCCCCAAGCCCATGTAGACATTCCCCTAAAGCTTAGCTATTTCTCCACATCAATAACGAATTGAACTCACTAGGCTTTCCCACAAGCTGGCCCAAATCAGGAGTAAGACCATTCTTACCAGCTTCAAGCTCAGAAAAACAAGTTCTTTGCATTGCCTCTTCATCTCCCATGGCTAATCATTGAGGGTTGCCAAATATTTATTTGCTTTTTGTTTTCTATTTTTTAACCATTCTTACAGCCACCTTCTCTGGAACATTCCACCTGAATTAATGCTCTTGTCTCCCACTATCTCCCCTTCCTATCCCAGCTAGATAAACGTCCTAAAAATCCTTTAGGCCATATTATTTCCTTATTAGACAATGTCTGATCAATTCTAAACCTCTGGATTTGGCCCTTGGAGGCTCTTCCACGTGTGGTCTTCCTCCAACTCTCTCACCTCCTCTCCTGGTAGCCTTTATAAATAAAGGTGCTATCTGGTAGTTATTTGAGCCTTTCAACAATGTTTTTCTAAATCCATAAAATTCAGCCTTTCCAGATATTACAAGGTGTAGCTACAAAAAATTTTCTCAGGTCAGAAGGAAAAAACCATTCCTATTATTTAGTAACCACACTACATTAAATGTTCTCACTTTTCAATAATCATTTCAGCATAAACTTTGATTATTTAACCAATAAGTCCCACCTTTTCAAAGTATTCTTGCATCTGTTGATGGTTAAAGCTCCCAGAGCCACCTTAGATCCCTTCACTGTGCTGTCACTTTCTACTCGGCATTGACCATGTCATTGACCAGTCTGACCATCAGAACTTCAAGTCCTCTGCGACATGACCAAGGATGCCGAACAGGAATTTTCTCTTGGTTGTGTTCCTAGACACTTCTGTAGGGAGCACACTTTAGGCATTCATTCTTTTGTTCTCTTGCTCTAATGACAACAAGGAAGTTATTTTCAAAATGTGCATTAGGAAATACTGACAAGTTTCCTGTTTGTATTTTATACGTGTCTAATCCCACACTGCATCCGTCAGTCCATGCTCCAGACCATTCCAGCTCATTGTTTCTTAAAGAAATGCCTATCATTGGAGAAAGAAGCTGAGTGTGGTTTTCATTATTTTATTAGAATTTTGGAGATAGACACTCCAGTTCTAGCCATCTCCCTCACCTGCTTGATGATCTACAATGAGTCACTTCTCCTCTCTCAGGTTTTTTATTTGGAAGATGAGGGTTTTAGAGTCAATGTTTAAGGATACTCCAGTTAACCCAGTCTAGGAGTCTACTGAGGGCTGCTATGGTCTGAACACGTCCCTCCTAAATTTCATATGTTGAACTCAATTCTCAGTGTAATAGTATTAGGAGGCGGGGCCTTTGGGAGAGGCTTAGGTCACGAGGGTGGACGCCTATTGAATGAGATTAGTGTTTTATAGAAGCCACCACACAGAGATCCATCACCCCTTCCTCCATAGGAGGACACAACGAGAAATCTGCACCCTAGAAGAGGGGCCCTCACCCGACAGTGCTCGCACCCTGATCTCAGACTTGCAGCCTCCAGAACTGTGAGAAATAAATTCCTGTTTTTTACCAGGAAAATACCAGTCTGTGGTATTTTGTTATAGCAACCAGAATGGACCAAGATAAAGGCTTTCTGGGTAACTGGGTGTGAAGTCCTTCCCTCAAAACATAGTACGTAGGCAATTTCCAGTCTATTCATACATTACCTTGGCCCTGGATCTAGAACTATTCTATCACTGGACCATATTTGGACCTCAAACACTGAAAGTAAAACTCACAGAAATGGTAAAGAGAATGAAATATGCTACCCTTACTATCAAGACTGGGGACCACAAAAGAAACATTTTCCAAGAACGATGACCTCATCTGCTACACTCAATCTTTATTTATCAAAAACGTATTGGGTTCTTACTAAGGTCCAGGCCTTACGTAGGCGCTCAGGATATGGGGATGAAATAAATATGATCCTTGTCCTGGAAAAGAATATAATCTAATGAGGAAGATAGGATGTCTACAATTAAATTACCCTATTGACTAGAATGCTAGGTATACTCTTTAGAAAGTGTTCGAGGACCACGTTCTGATGTTAGCAATATCATAGCAAATAACAGAGTTTCTGCCACCAATTATGGAACTAGAGTCAGTTCAGTCCCTTGGGTTTTTTAAGGAAAACTCATCTGCCTCTTCTTCCCTGGCATTGCTAGTGTGAGAACACATCAAAGATTTTACATTTTCTCAGAACCAGAATTGTTCCCACAGTATAAAATAGAAATATAGTGGGAAAATGCCCTAGATCTAAAACTACCCTTAGTGAGGTTGAGAGACTGTCATTTTGAAATCCACTATTAAAACATTTACAGGGTAAAATTTTAACAACAAAGACACATAAATAAGCAAACTTATACTCTCACAACTCTCCCCCATTATTACATTATCCTTGTACTTTACTCTCTGATAACAGAAGGTGGAGTTTCTGAACCTTTCTTTCTGCCATGGTATTCACTCACATGGATCTATTGTGGTTCCTTTCAATTTCCTGATTACTAGCTCTGACTCCTCTCACCTCTTCTCTGCACTTTAGGGAAGCTATCAGAATGTAGAGGGCAACATTACAACTGTAGGACTAAGCGCAAGTCTTCTCTGGTTGATTTCTTTATATTTTCATCTTGAAATAATTATAGATTCATGGAAGATGCATAGAGTACAGAGAACTTTGTGTGCTCTTTACCTCCTTCCCCCAATGGGAGCTATCCTACAATATCAAAACAAGGAAATTGACATGGGTACAATCTACAGAGCTTATTCAGATTTCATCAGTTTTACAATGCACTCGTGTGTGTGAAGATCCATGTAATTTTATCACATGTATGGATTCGTGTAACTACCACCACTAAGATCCCATGTATTGTTCTTTTATAGTCACATCCATTTCCCTCTCATCCTTCCCATCCATAAAAGCTGGCAACCACTAATCTGTTCCCCACTTCTATAATTTTGTTATTTCAAGAATGTTACATTAAAAAAATGTTACATAAATGCCATCATACATAATGTAACACTTTGAGATTGGTTTTTCCCACTGAGCCAAATTCCCTTGAGGTTCATTCACGTTGTTACATGTATCAATAGTGCATTCCTTTTTATTGTTGCATAGTATTTCTGAGTATGGATGTGCCACGGTTGGTTTAATTATCAACCTGCTGAACTACACTTGTGTTGCTTCCAGTTTTCAGCTATTACAAATAAAGTTACTATGAACATTCACATACAGGATTTTGTGTGGACATTAGTTTTTGTTTCTCTGGGCTAAATGCATGAGTGTGATTGCTGGGTCATATGATAATTAGTTTTGTTTTTGTTTTTTCTTTTTTTTTTTTTTTTTCTGGTACGCGAGCCTCTCACTGCTGTGGCCTCTCCCATCGCGGAGCACAGGCTCCGGACGCGCAGGCTCAGCGGCCATGGCTCAAGGGCCCAGCCGCTCCGCGGCATGTGGGATCTTCCCGGACCAGGGCACGAACCCGCGTCCCCTGCATCGGCAGGCGGACTCTCAACCAGTGCGCCACCAGGGAAGCCCCTGATAATTAGTTTTAAAAGAAACTGACACACTACATTCCACATGGCTGTATTATTATAGGTTCCACCATAAACATACGGTGATCCAAACTCTCTGCGTCTTCACCAGCATTTGCCGTTGTCAATATTCTATTTTATTTTAACCATTCTGACAGGTGCATAACATATATCATTATGATTTTAATTGCATTTTCCTTAGTGGCTAATGATATTGAACATTCTTTTCATGTTTTAATTTTCCATTTTATTATATCCTATTTTTTGAAATGTCTGTTCATGACTTTTATCTATTTTCTATTGGAGTTTTAAAAAGTTACCATACAGTTTTATGAGTTTGTTATGTATTCTAGGTATGAATCCTTTGGCAGTTATATAGCTTGCAAATTATCTTCCAGTGATTGGTTATTAAAAGTATATAATTAGTGGGACTTCCCTAGTGGCACAGTGGTTAAGAATCTGCCTGCCAATGCAGGGGACATGGGTTCGAGCCCTGGTCCAGGAAGATCCCACATGCCATGGAGCAACTAGGCCCGTGAGCCACAACTACTGAGCCTGCACTCTACAGCCCGCAAGCCACAACTACTGAAGCCTGCATGCCTAGAGCCCATGCTCTGCCACAAGATAAGCCACTACAATGAGAAGCCCGCACACCGCAACGAAGAGTAGCCCCTGCTCGCCGCAGCTAGAGAAAACCCACATGCAGCAACAAAGACCCAACACAGCCAAAAATAATAAATAAATAAATTTATTTTAAAAATGTATCTAATTAGGGAAGGCCTTTGGGAATGTTGGAGCTAGGGCCTATGAAAATATTTTCCTTCATAAAAGCCATGAGAGCACTGGCAAAAATTCTAAATCAACTTTTTGAGAACTCTAGAAATTAACCAGAACACATAAATAACTCTTACAACTTGACGATAAAAAGACAATAACCCACTTAAAAATGGTTAAGTGATTTGAATAGTTATTTCTCTGAAGACTACATTAAAATGGCCAGTAAGTACATGAAATGATGCTCAGCATTGCTAGTAATTTAGATAATTCAAATCACAACCACAATGAAATTGCAGTAAACACACCCAGTAAAATGGCTACATTTTTTTAAAAAGACAATAACACATATTAGTGAGGATGTGATGAAACTGCTATCTTCATACACCAATGGTGGGAATGTAAACTGGTGCAGCCACTTTGGAAAAAAGTCTGGCAATTCCTCAGAAACCTAAACATAAAGTTACCATATGACACAGCAATTCCATTCCTAGGTATATACACAAAAACTTTTTTTTTTTAAGTATAGTTGATTTATAATGTTTCAGGTGTACAGTAGAGTGATTTAGTTTTATATATATATATATATATATATGACTTTTTCAGTTATATATATAAAACTTTTTCAGATTCTTGTCCATTATAGGTTATTACAACTATATTCAACTATATTGAATATAGTTCCCTGCGCTATACAGTAGGTCCTTGTTGGTTATCTATTTTACATATAGTAGCTTACAAAAACTTGTACATGAATATTCACAGCAGCATTATTCACTATAACTAAAAAGTGGAAACAACACAAATGTCTACCAACTGATGACTGGATAAACAAAATGTGGTGTATCTATATGATGGAATATTATTAGCCATACGGGAACAAAGTACAGACATATCTACAACGTGAATGAACCTTGAAAAGATGCTAAGAGAAAGAAGGCAGACAAAAAAGGACACATAGGGGCTTCCCTGGTGGCACAGTGGTTGAGAGTCCGCCTGCCGATGCAGGGGACACGGGTTCGTGCCCCGGTCCGGGAAGATCCCACATGCCGCGGAGCAGCTGGGCCTGTGAGCCATGGCCGCTGAGCCTGCGCGTCCAGAGCCTGTGCTCCGCAACGGGAGAGGTCACAACAGTGAGAGGCCCGCGTACCGCAAAAAAAAAAAAAAAAGAAGGACACATATTTGTACAAGTCCACTTATATGGAATGTCCAGAGTAGGCAAACTGATAGAGCAGAAAGTAGATTAGCAGTTACCGTGAGCTGGGGGAAGGAAGATTGAGGAACGACTTTTAATGGGTATGGGATTTCCTTCCGAGGTGTTGAAATATTCTGGAATTAGTGGTGTTGTTTGTACAACTTTGTGAATATAATAAAACCCACTAAATTGTACACAATTTTTTTAGCTTTAAAAAGTACATAATTGGGAATTTCCTGGAGGTCCAGTGGTTAAGACTGCGCTTTCACTGCCCGGGCCCAGGTTCAGTCCCTGGTTGGGGAACTAAGATCCCGCAAGCTGAATGGCACAGCAAAAGTAAAAATAAAATAAAAAGTACATAATTAGCAAACTTTGGTCTTTGAACTAGTATTAGTAACAAAATATGTCTCACATCTCTCAAAACTTATGTGTCAGGTCAATACAATTGAGACCCACAGCTCTAGGGAACAAAGAGAGGAAGCACTTCCTTAATGCTCTGCTGACAGAGAAGTGGACTTCACCTTGGCAGAGTTCTTTGTGTTAATGTGATCCCCCATTGCTATTTCATGTGCTGGTGTGTCATTCTGTTATTGTAGAACTCCATATCCCCAGGTTTCTTTATCTATTAAATAGGGATCATAATAGTGCCTTTTTTATAGGTTTCTTATGAAGATTAAATTAAAGAGCTTAGAACAGGGCCTAGCAGATGGTAAATAAGAAAGTTTCACTGTATTATATAACACAAAAATAGAGGTATAAAACAAAAAAGGGGCTCAAATAAGGGTTTAATGTTTTCTATCATCATTATTGCTGCTGCTGCTGTATGATCCCTTTTGGAAACTGACAGGGACATATTATGTAGTCTATTGGTTTTTGTTGGACAACCCCCTACCAAATGAGTATGTCATTATGGGGAGAGAATGATCATTTTCTTTTTTTAATTATAAAATATGTAATATATGGCTGGGTAGAAAATTTGAGAACTGTACAAAGGCATAAACTTTCTAAAAATATAAAAATAAACAACCACTATGGTATGTGTGTGTAAATACATATATACACTTCTCCCACTTGGGAATGTGGAACCCATTTTTGATGAGACTGTGGTAATTCCAAGAAATGTCTTGTCACACACTAAAACACATGCTGTAGCAGAATATCAGAGTTGGAAGGAACGTTAATTTAGTACCTTCTATTTCATGCCTTGAAAACATACCCTCTTCCGCTCTTCTGCCTTGTATCCTATTTGTTCATTCCTGAGGTTCACAGTACAGATATTGCATAGTTTCCTATACTTCTGTATAGTTTGGTTGAGAACTTCACTCTAATCCAAACATTTTTTTTTACAGATGAGAAAAAGGAGAAATTGAAAATTAAATCCCTTTACCTTGGTCACAAACTTCGTTATGTGACCCTCCCGGTCCCAGACCAGTGCACTTCAGACTGTACCTTACTGATTGGACTGAGGTGCATTAGATTAAGTGGCAAATGTCATGTAGCAGGACATTTATATTTGGAACTGAGAAATTTAATTTCCTTTCTGAATGTTTATGTGTGTTCATAAGTTTAAACTAAACTTTGGGAACTCTGCCTAAGATGGGATTTGAATAAAAGTGTCTACTTCTTCCCGAGTATCCACCTGTGGAATAAACAAAGGAGTTAAAAGGGTGGCAGGGGATCTATTTCATCACTGGAGACCAGGTAAGGGTGCTATTCACCTACTTGAAATTTTAAGAAATTTCTTCTAAATATTATGAACATGTCAGCATATTGAAGAAAAGTGCTAATCCTGGTCCTAACTCTCTTCTGAAAAGGCATCAGAGACTTATGGTCATATGGAGAGTCCATCATGGAAAAAGGCAACAGTGGAAGCTGAATCTGGCCTCTGTACCCCAACACTGAATTAAATCTTGGAGACAGAGTTTTGGGTGAAGTAGAAAAGAACAGTTTTATTGCTTTGCCAGGCAAAGGGGGCAACAGTGGGCTAATGCCCTCAAAACTGTGTGTCCCAACATGGAGGGGAGAGTGAGGAGTTTTATAGAAATGGTTCAAAGAGGTTGTGATCAGCTCATGGACTTTCTTCTGACCGGTTCGTGGTGAGGTAAGTAGGCGTCAGCATCATCAACTTTCTGGTTCCAACTGGTCTGGGGTCGACGTGCTTGTGGGGAGCATACCGTTAATTTCTCCCACCTGGTGGAGATTTCAGTATCTGCAAAACAGTTCAAAGATATTGCTATGTATATCACTTGGGGGGAACCAGGACCCTGCCCCAAGATTGCACTATTGTTTCTTTTTTTTTTTAACATCTTTATTGGAGTATAATTGCTTTACAATGTTGCGTTAGTTTACTTTGTCTATGGTGTTAAGAAGTGTTCTAATTTCTTTCTTTTACATGTAGTTGTCCAAAAATACCTAGAAACAAATGACAATGAAAACATGATGACCCAAAACCTATGAGATGCAGCAAAAGCAGTTCTAAGAGGGAAGTTTATAGCAATACAATCCTACCTCAAGAAACAAGAAAAATCTCAAATAAACAACCTAACCTCACACCTAAAGCAATTAGAGAAAGAAGAAGAAAAAACCCCAAAGTTAGCAGAAGGAAAGAAATAATAAAGATCAGATCAGAAATAAATGAAAAAGAAATGAAGGAAATGAAAGCAAAAATCAATAAAATTAAAAGCTGGTTCTTTGAGAAGATAAAATTGACAAACCACTAGCCAGACTCATCAAAAAAAAAGGGAGGAGACTCAAGTGAACAGAATTAGAAATGAAAAAAGAGAAGTAACAACTGACACTGCAGAAATGCACTATTGTTTCTGAACTGCTCCTCTCTTGTCTCCGCATCCCCTCCCTTCCCTAATTAGCAACTGCTTGAACCTGCCCTTTGGAACTCAGGGAAGGTCATGGAGGCTGAATGAAGCCTAGTTCCTGTAATCAAGAAACGTGGGACACAGAAAGGCTTTTGTGCCCAGGAGCCCCACAGGGTCCTGCTCGGTATCACAGTGACCACCTCATTTGGAAGGACAAGGGCTGCAGGCAAGGAAGAAACATAGGGCAGATGTGAAACAAGCCTCCTTGAGACCCCTTTGCCAATAAAGTGCCATAATATCGACAACTACCCTGGAAAGCTCCAGGAGGCACAGAGCTACCAGGAGCAGATAGTCAGCTGTACAGATGGCTGCATTTCTGACAACAGCCCTGGGAAGAAGGCCAGACAGAGCCATCAAAGAACTGGAATGGAGGCTAATCTAAAAGGCATCTGAATATATAAAGCTGTCCCATTGCTCAATGTCTTTACGAAACAGAAGGAAGATATCACAGTGAGATGGAAATCTCTTTCTGGGACTTCCCAAAGCACCAACTCCTTCTTCGTACTCTCCTCCATCACACAGTGTTTTTGAATATATAACAGCCTGTCCCCTTGCATAGCAAACTGGTAAAAAGTAAATGTATAAAAGGAAAATCCACTCACATTTGTCTGTGTGTATCAGGAAACAGACTAGCAGTGTCTAAAAAGATGAGTCTATTTATTTTAGTGATATATACTCAGGGATGTCATAAAAAATCTAAGCTCTTTCTATCTGCTTAGTGTGTGGCTTTTCACCTTCTGGTTGCAAGGTGGCTGTTTGATCTCCAAGCCTCACATCTGAATTTCAGGCAGGAAGACACAAAGTGTCAATGGGACATGCCAACTTAGTATGCTCCATATAAAAAGTTTTCAGCAAGCCCTACTCCCCTAGACACACATTTGCTTGAATTTCATTGTCTGGAAACTGTGTCACGTGGCCACACTCAGCTGCAAGGAAGTCTAGGAAGAAAGACAAGGTAAAGGGTATTATGAATGTCTTTGGGATGTCACATCCCCTGTGTCAGTCACACATTGCAAATGGGGAAATAGTGATCATGGACAACCTCTCCTCTTTCAAGAGAAAGGGCATATTTTAAACGATAATTAATGGGGACTTCCCTGGTGGTCTGGGGCATGGGTTCAATCCCTGGTCAGGAACTAAGATCCCACATGTTGTATGACGTGGGCAAAAAATTTTTTTTAAATAGAAAAAAAAGAATTTATGGAAGAAAAGAAAAGTACATTTAAGGAAACATTTTTAATGGGTATTATTAAAAATGGACAGTATAAAATAAGAAATTAAATATGAGAGTATAAGAAAAGAAACTTATGGAAAGTCTTTGGCTAAGAGAATGAAAAAATCAAAAGGAATTGGATGAAATAATGAAAACATATAAGGAAAATCATAATTCACCAAGAGAATTAGAATCTTTAGAAGAAGTGACAACAATCAGAACAACACTACAACGGTATCGAGGTTCTGCCAGTTAAAAAGATGATTATGCAAAGGGAAGGAAGGGTAGGTATGAGGGATCAGGCAAATGCAGACAATTCATGCTCTTGTACAAGGAACCAGAACAAGATGAGAAACGAAAATAAGCAAGATTCAAGAAGGAAAATGTTTCTGAAGAAGTAAAGATCTGGATCTGCAAACTGAAAGACTTTTCTTTGAAGATATGGGGAAAAAAATCAGGCAAAAACTTTTAATTTTTATAGTCAAGAAAGCAAGCATGCAGGAAAATATAGTGAATTTGCAGAGGAGGAAAAATCAGATTGGCCTCAGATTATTGAGGCTTATGGAAAATAATGGAGCTTGTTTGGAAGACAACTTTCCAAAATATTTTTTGCTTCAGCAAGTTCCAAGACATTCTCCATCAGAAAAATGTTTTTTTTGTTTGTTTGATCAAAGAAGTTTATGAAATGCTGCAGGTATGTGTCTGTTTTGGTGGTTCAGTAAAGCAGATTCAATATATTTTAAAATTCTGAGAATTTGTATGGCAAAGAAACCACACAAATTTAATTTTTAAGTCCATAGTTCCCCAAATTCATTTGACCATAGAATTCCCTTTTTTCGTGTAATAGTGATTGGTATTCCACATTCATAGAATGGATTTGGGGAAATGTCAGACATAGTTTATTTATTTATTTATTTATTTATTTATTTATTTATTTGCGGTACGCGGGCCTCTCACTGTTGTGGCCTCTCCCGTTGCGGAGCACAGGCTCCGGACGCGCAGGCTCAGCGGCCATTGCTCATGGGCCCAGCCGCTCTGCGGCATGTGGGATCCTCCCGGATCGGGGCACGAACTTGCGTCCCCAGCATCGGCAGGCGGACTCTCAACAACTGCGCCACCAGGGAAGCCCAGACATAGTTTTGAGAGAAATGTTCTAAGTCAAATATTATCAACTCGAGTAATTTATTATTATAGATGTAATTTCTGAGCCTTGGCATAACTGAAAAAAATGACCAAAATATCCTTTCTGTTCATCAGCCAAAGTGATACACATCAAAATGAATAGCCCCCAAAATGGAACATGTGACTTCTGAAACCTGTTAAACACTTTGGTAAAAGTCTACAAGGTTATACACATTATAACCACATTACAAGGTTATACACATTACCATCCTTACCTCTTCTCTGACCTCATCTCTTAACTCTCTCCCCCTTGTTCACTCTGCACAAGGTACACTGGCCTCCTTACTTTTCAGACTCATCTCTGATTTAGAGCGGCACTTTTCACAAGCTGTTCTATCTGGAACACTGCTTACCCAGATCAAGATCTTTGCATGGCTGACTCCCTACCTTCTTTCTTTCTTTTTTTTTTTATAAATTTATTTATTTATTAAAACAATTTTTTTTGGCTGCATTGGGTCTTCGTTGCTGCACACAAGCTTCCTCTAATTGTGGCAAGCGGGGGCTACTCTTCATTGGGGTGCGCAGGCTTCTCATTGCAGGGGCTTCTCTTGTTGCAGAGCATGGGCTCTAGGTGCGTGGGTTTCAGTAGTTGTGGCACGCAGGCTCAGTAGCTGTGGCTTCCAGGCTCCAGAGCACAGGCTCAGTAGTTGTGGCGCACGGGCTTAGTTGCTCCACGGCATGTGGGGTCTTCCCAGACCAGGGTTCGAACCTGTGTCCCCTGCATTGGCAGGCGGATTCTTAATCACTGCGCCACCAGGGAAGTCCCTCTCTACCTTCTTTGAAGTCTCTTCTCAAATGTCACTTTATCAGAGCATCCTTCCTGAACCACCCTACCTAAAATTGTAACCTCTCTTTGCCATCATCACTCAATATCCTCTTTCTCTGCTGATTTTTTTCATAACACATCACCAACTGATATACTGTAGAAGGTTTGGTTTGATCATTATCTTGTTTCTGCTGTGAGTGTAGAGTTATTGTGTGTCTTGTTTTGTAGCTGGGGCCATATCCCCAGTGTGAGGAACCATGTCTGGCCTAGAGTAGGTACTGAATAAATATGTGTTGAAAGAAGGGATGAGTAAATCATTATTTTCAAGTGACATTGTAATTAAAATTGAAATAAAAAAGAGAAAAAAACTGATAAATTGTTAAGAAAAATAAAAGAGGATCTGTTTTAAGAGCAACAGAGGAAAAATGAGTAAGAGCTTGAAAGAAGTGAAAGTTAATGAAAAATAGAGAGAAATGAGGCAGAAAAAATAGAACAGGGATGGGGTAAAATATTAGAAAGGAAAGGAACTGCAATGGACAAATCATTAGTGAGAGGATATAGTGATTGTATTTTTGCAAGATAAGAATGTGAGCTTTATTTTTTTGGCCAGGGATGGAGTAGCTGCAGATTTGGGCGGTGAGAATTTTCAATCCAGAGCTACTGCAGTTGGTTCTATAAATTTTGGAGCAAGAGGAACTTGCAATCTTCAGAAAAGCACATGGACAGTTAGGTAAATACCCTCTGTATTACATTTTAACCACATGCTTGGTTTCACTTTGAGTATTATAGCTTAAGAATCTGCCTAGGACGTCAAGCCATAAATAATGGGGTAGGCTTTGCTGCTTATTTTCCATATGAGTAAGTACTTTTATATTTTCTTAGCTTTCCTTAAAGAGACATCACAAATAACACTATCTAGAATATAAAAGAGGGTTTATTAAAATTAAATAAATATCAATACCCTTTTTACATACCAATATAATCACTTAAAAATATAAAGGACAAAAGTCCTATTCACTGTAGCAAGGAAATAGAAAATATCAATTATTAAACACAACAAATAATGTTTAGTGTTTACATAAATAAAATTGTGACATTTGGCTGCACTAGAAATAAAAGCATTAAAATTTACATAAAAATAGAAAGGAGAAACTAACAAAGAGCTTATATGTTCAATAAAGAATTATTTGCTTAATAGAGTGCTCCCTTATCAATAAGGGAAAATTGAACAATAAAAAATTTTAAAAGTCAAAGTGTGAATAATTGTAAAATTAAAGATTTTCAATAAACATATAAAACTGCACAGCCTCATTAGTATTTATCTTAATGAACATTAAGATAAGACATCATTTTTTATTGGCCTAAGAATTCATAAAGGAAATATAAAAGTAAAGTTAATGCTTTCAGGGAATAGGAAAACTACGACACTGTTAATGAGGGTATAAGTTAGTAAAAGTTAATAAAATCATTTCTTGAGAGAAATTTAGTAATACGTATAAAAATGACTTAACATTCTATATATTCCATGATCAGAAAATTTAATTGTAGGCTTTTAATCTTAGGAAATAGCCATAAAAATGAAAAAATTTTACAAAGCTGTTCACCACAGTTTAACAAAAAAATATTAGAGACAACTTAAATGTCCATCAAGGTTAAATAAATTATGGTTCATCCACATACAGAAATGTGTTCAGGTAAAAACAATCCGGTTCTACAAAACAAATTGATTTGATATATACCAAAATGTTCACAAGAGCATCTATGGTTACGTTTCTACATTTTCCATACTTTAATTAGTATATACTACATTAATATTCATACAAAACCATGAATATTATTTTATTAAAAACAGATGTCATTAAGCCAGATATTTTATTATGGGGAATAATAAATTAAATAGTCCAATTTATTGACTGATTCAACAAATAATTGTGGAGCTTATACTATGTACCAAAGATGGTGCTACATGAGGGAGTTAAAGCTGTAAACAAAATTTACAAAGTTCTCATCCTTATAGAGTGACATTCTACAGGGCGAACGATCACTATATAGCACAATACCAGATACTATCAGGACAATATATCAGGGTAAGGTGATGGTGGGTATTTCAGGAAGAGTGGATGTAACTCTGAGGAGTTACAACATTATCAAAGACCTGACCAAAGTGAGGTAGCCAACTATGCAAAAATTGAGAGAAGGAATGTTCTAGTCAAAATAACAGCAATTAGGTGCCATCAGTGGGAATGATGGAGTAAGAAAACTTTGAAAATGCTCTCCTCCATAAAAGCGATGAAAAGATTGTCATTATCAGAATCAACTTTTTCAGAACTCTGAAAATTAACCAAAGGCTGAGAACAATCTGGGAGCATCTGTTCAAGAAAAGTAGTTGAATCTTGGTAAGGACAGCGAGCTTTGTGGCATTTCAATTAGCCCTATTCCTAAGCCCCTCTTCTCCACAGTAGCCAAAAAATTCTGGCAGCCACTGGAGGGGACAGAGTGGCATTGGAGCTCTGTGAAAGCCCCATTCTCATCATTATTTTACCTGGTGGCTCCCTGGTAGATACAAACCCCCAAAGCTTATCTTTATCTGAGCTGACTCAGAACTCAGCCAATGCTAACTACCTTTTCTTGAAGGTCTTTGTTGAAAACAATTACAGCAGTTGTTTAAAATCATAGCTATTTGAAGATGTGTTTAACAGCTGGGGCAAACAAGAGGCTAACCAAAAAGCTTAAAAGGAAAGCTTGGGAGCAAGATGTCCATAGAGGGCTTTGGAAAGCTCCAATATATTCCTGGAAATCTAGAAGGCTAAGCACATGGGTAGGGCTGCATGCATCCCCAGGGCTGTGCGAATGCTCAGGGAAGACATGAGAAGGTCCTAAGCTCTCACCTTGAGCTGAACTTAAGGCTCTTCACAAGCAGGAAGACTAGAATTGGAAACTATCTGCTTAAGTGTGGACAGCGTGCCGAGCATGAGAACAGAGCCCCTGGGCTCACAATGCAAGCGTTTAAGAAATCTCTGTCTAATCATTAGTCCAACAATTAGACTATCAACTGAGCAGAGACTTCAGTGGTCACACACAACAAATGATTTCCTTATAAAACACAGACTGGGAATTCCCTGGTGGTCCAGTGGTTAGGACTCTGTGCTTCCACTGCAGGGGCACAGGTTCGATCCCTGGTCAGGGAACTAAGATCCCGCATGATCCAGCATGCCATAAAGTGCATGGCCAAAAACAAACAAACAAACAAACAAAAATAAACAACCCCACAGACTTTAGAGAATTAGCTCAGGAAGGTGACTAAACCAGCAAACAACAACAGCAGAAATAGCAAATCCTAAGGAAGAGGAGGAATTTGATTTCCAGCATTGACACATTATATTATGTAAAATGTCCAATTTTCAACCAAAGAAATGTGAGACATGCAAAGAAGCAAGAAGTATGGCCCACAAACAGCAAGAGAAGTAGTCAAGAGAAACTGGCCCTGAAGAAGCACAGATGTTGCACTTTAGCACAGTTTAAATCAACTATCTTCAATATGCTCAAGAGCTAAAGCAAAGTGTGGATGAAGAACAAAAGGACACCAGGAGACCCATGTATCACCAAATAGAGAATATCAATAAAGAGATAAGCACTCCGCATTTACAGCTATAAATTTCCCTTTAAGCACTGCTTAAGTCCATCTCTTAAGTTTCGGTATGTCACACCAAAATGCTAGTGGTGAGAGCAGGGGTTTAGTTTGGGATGTATTTGAAGGTGGAGTACACTGAATTTGCTGAAACACTGAATCCGTGTCCGAAGAGGAGATAAGCCATGAAGGCACTTAAGATCTCTACTTATGCAATCTGGCTTTTGGAGGTGCTCTTCAGCGAGATGGGGAACACTGGGGAAATTAATTTTGTGGGTTGAAATCAAGGGTCTTGTTTGGGACATTTTAAGATTTAGATGCTTATGAGATGTAAATCTGGATGAAATAATCTAGGTGATAAGATGAGATAGGATTTAGAGATTAGATAAAAGAGGGGGGAAACTAACAAAGGAGGTTGACATGGAAAAGCCAGTGGGGTGTCAGGAGAACCAAGGGACTAAGGAATTCTAAAAACCAAATGAAGAGACTGTTTCAAGAAGGAGACACTAATTAATTGGGCCAAATATTGTTGATAAATCCTTAATATAAAGAATGAAAATGGATCA
Source organism: Neophocaena asiaeorientalis asiaeorientalis (assembly GCF_003031525.2). Taxonomy (NCBI): domain Eukaryota; kingdom Metazoa; phylum Chordata; class Mammalia; order Artiodactyla; family Phocoenidae; genus Neophocaena; species Neophocaena asiaeorientalis. The sequence goes on from NW_020173916.1 coordinate 861,694, forward strand.
TTAGATTTGACAAGGTGAAAGTTGTTTCAATGGGGTGGAGGGGGTAAAAACCATACAGGTGTGGGAGGTGAGAAAATAAAGACAGTAAGTATTGGATACTCCTTTGAGTTGAGCTAGAAAGGGAAGCAGAGGACTATGGCAATACCTAGGGGAGTATGGTAGTCGGTCTCTAAACTGCTCTCCCATGATTCCCTGGCTCCTGGTATTCACGCCCCTGTGTAATCCTCTCCCCTGGAGTTCTGGCTGAATTTAGTGACTCACTCCTAAGAATAGAATGCGTCAGAAGTTATAGGGTGTCACTTCTGGGAGATTAATTTACATAAAGACTGTAGCTTCTCTCTCTATCTCTCTGAACACTGGCACGGGGGAAGCAAGCTGCCATTCTTTCTCTATGGAGAAGACCAGGTGGTGTGGCCAGGAACTAGGGACCTCCGTCCAATAGCCCACGGGAAATCGAGGCCCACCAACAACCTGGGAATTGAGCATGGGCGTGAACCCTTCAGCTCCAGTAGAGTTGGGACTGCAGTCCTGGCCAACAGCTTGATGACAGCCTCCGGAGAGAACCTGAGCTAAAGCCACCAACTCATTTGCTCCCAACTTCCTGATCCACATGAACTGTGAGATAATCCATATTGTTTTCAGCTACCAAGGTTAGGAGACTTTGTTACATGGCAAAAGATAACAAGTTCGGGGGTGGAGGAGTGGGGAGGATGTCTCAGAAGGGTTTCCTTTTTAATGGAGAGATTTTACAGCATGTTTTTTTTTCTGTTTGTCATAGATCATTCTCATCAGCATACAATGATGCAGTGGAGAGGGACGCTAATTATAATCCTTGTGTAGGGATCCTGGACTGAGGCGGAAGGGTTGCTGTTATATAGGAAAAAAGGATGAGGCACTGTGTTTGTGTACAATGTAGTGGGGTTAGTGGATTTGGCAGTGGGAGGATGTGTAAATTCTTTTCTGATTGCTTCTATTTTCTCGGTAAAAGAAGGAAGGTCACCACCTAAGAATGAAGAGAGACAATGAAACTAAATTAGTGATATGCAATCTTTTATAACAATTAAACTATGGTAGAAAGACAGTTCATACATTTGCGAACAATTAAACCGTTGCCAGTACAAAGTAACTCTGATTTCTTTCAGCTGTTGTCAAAATGCTCCTTTAAGCTTTTAGACTGTGCATCCTTCTCCCTAAATTACATAAAGATCTAATAAATATAAACTTTACCACAGCTAAATAGAATTGCCACAGAAATTCCCAGGAAGTTTTCTTTGCAGGATCTATCTGTGAGGACCATATACACAGACAAATAATACGGAGAAGAATATGCATTTGAGGGTGTCATGGAGGAACTTTGGCATTTAGAGCTCACACTATTGAGACAAACACTGGAACTGGGATTAGGATTTGTGAGCTGTGATATCTGGGTCCACTAATGTCCAGTCAGTGTAATTTGAACTAAGTAACCTGGCCTCAGTCAGAACTGGAGAACAGGAATTGGCTGGGTGGTCAGCTAAGAATTATCAAGGGTTACAAAATAATGAAAGAATTAGAAATCCACAGATACAAAAGCAAAACCATCTAAGAAGCTACATATATAATGAGGCTTGGAATTGGCATTCTAATAGCTCCATCAATGATAAATGAATAAATAAAACATGCCTCAATTCAAATCCACTGAGAAGTGCTCAGAGCATGATTAAAAGGAATTGAGCAGTAATTCAGTGAACTTGTACTGCAAATAGAAAGCTTCCAAGTGTAATCAGTTTCAATGCCCAAGGTCTAACTACCATCCTGAAAAGTTTACTATGAGATTCACTTTCACTTTGCCAGTGTTGGTGGGAAACATTTCAGATATGAGTCTGCACATTTGGAAGAAAGTTTGAAATAGATGATCACAGTAACAGCAGTTGAGCTGACTTGCATACATGAACCAAAAATTTATTCTCTCTCCTAAGCTAAATCATAGATCAAGCCCAATGGCTGATGGAGCTTCTGACTCCATCTCACATTTATTTTTACCTTTCCTCTGCAGTACTACTGGAAATCTTGTGCTTATATATAGTGTGAGGTATCTGAAGACCACATCTAGATAGTGGACATGATTCCCATAAAGATGAGTTTGGTCCCACAAACTTGAAGTAAAAGAGGTACCTTTACAGAAAGGAATGGTGTGCTTTTAGACCACCATGGCCAAATAGATCTTTTTCTCCACTAAAGCCCCACAATACTTGATTTCATTTCTCTTTTGGCATTTATTACAATCTGCCTTGTTTTGTAGTTTTTTGTGGGTATGAGTCATAAACTTAGAGTTCCTCAAAGGTATATATTATCTCATATTAATCATCAAACATGGTAGTCATTATAGCTATTCACCAAATATTTCTGATTCTCCTTCCAGAAATGGTAGGAGGTAGGTGACACTTCCCTGTGCCCTTGAAGTTAAGTCCAGCCTCATCATTTGTTGGTCAATTAAATGTGAGTGGAAAGTGCGCTTGTCACTTCCAAGTGAAGGCTTTAGAACTAAGATATGATCCACCACATTCTCATTTTTTGGCTCAGAAATTATGGAAGCACAGAGGTAGAGCTTTCCTTAGCCTGTGAGTGAGGATGAGATGCAGAAGATTTTCCCCAGCCAACATGTGATGGACACGTAGCATGAATGAAAAACCATATTTTTGTCATTTTGACGCTCTCATATTTTGGGGTTGTTTGTTTCTGCAGCATAACAAGCCTATTCTGACTAATATATTGTACAACCTATAGCACTGAACACAGTGCTTTGTGGAGAATGTTCAATGACCAATGGACTTTCAGATCTGAGGATTAGTTTCATTCTCTGAGTTCCTCAGCTCAGTGGCATGGATTGCTATCAGTGTGGAAGCCTATATATTTCTATGATTCCCAGCTTACAGTGAGAAACATGACATTTGCATGAAAAGGATGCTAACGATCTTTCACATCAGCTTCCCCTGCCACAAAGTGATAATGAAATCAACATGAGTTTTTGAACACCTGCTCTTCATCAAAGATAGCTTTGTAATTCTAGGACATTAGACTTGGAAGACACTACATGGAGCTTCTACACTCCTTCTACATTATACAGATGACCATGAGAATGCCCAATATACAGATGACTCACAATCAGAGAAGGAAAGGCTTAAGGCTGTAATCAGTGGCAGAAAAAGGAGTAAATGTTAGTGACTGAGGTACTTACAACCCAGCTGGGCAGGTAAGAGGAGAATATAAAAATGTAAGTAATGAATAAACTGATACAGGCTATTAATACAATGGGAACCTATAGATGGAAGAAATAGGTCTATCTATCATCTATCTATTACACACATAAATATAAATATATAAATATAAATATATATATATATACACATACACACACATCAATAACATCATATGAATTTGCTCCATGGCACTTGCGTGAAAGTAACAGTGCATTTCTTTATTTTTTAAAAAATCAAGTGAAACCTATGCAGCTATATGATACATTCAGATACTGTCAGTTCTCCTGCTCACAGCCTACAATTCTTCTGAGAGAAATTCAGCCACCAGGATATCCACTGTCCCTTGGAAAGCTGTGATGCCTAGAGATCAGTCCCTTGCAACTACTACACAAGTACCCCTGTGAAAATGCCTGACAACTCCTAACTTTGTATGCAAGAATGCTACATAGTCTCAACGTTCACAGAGTCCAGGAACCATGCATCCCTTCAGCATTGGGAAACCCAGCTCTTAAACACTTCTTATCAGTCTAGGCTTATATCTATGTGAATCTAGAGACATCTGACAGCAATAAGAATAAAATGTAAAATCTTGAAACCACCAGTGAAAAAAATGCATGAGGAAAATTGGATCTATCCATTGGATACGTACTAGGAGAAACATTCACTAAGAAATAGCATTTTAAAACTTACACAAGTTGACTTAATTTCTGGAAAAATATAACATGCCAAAATTGGCACACGGGCCCAGCCGCTTCGCGGCATGTGGGATCTCCCCGGACCGGGGCACGAACCCGTGTCCCCTGCATCGGCAGGTGGACTCTCAACCACCGCGCTACCAGGGAAGCCCCATGGTCACTTAAAAAATATTATTATTATTATTTCCCCCTCAATCTTACCCCTTTACTCCAATATAACAAAGAAAATAGTAGAGTGGGAAAATATTTACAAGGAGGCACACATTTAATTATGTGGATGATCAAGGAAAGTCAATTTGAAAAAAACAATGTAAAGTCATTTTTGCTTATTAAGTTGTAAAATATTAAGTTAGTCCTAATGTTGACTACAGTGTGGCAGAACCAGTATTATCATACGTAAAAACTTTTATTGCAAATTTTAGAGATCTCTTGGAAAGCAATTATAAAATATGTAGTAAAATATTTATGCCTTTTGACTAATTACTTCCACTTCTGGGACTTATGCTTGGGAAAATTTTCAAAATATAGTAAACGTTATGTGGATGAAAGTACTCCATATAGCATTACCTAAAACAGCCATCTTAAATGTCTGACAGCAGGGAAATGGGTAAAGAAAGTATGATACATCCTTTCATTAGGATATTATACATTCATTAAAAAGATAAGTATAAAGAATAATACTTGAAAATATTTTGGCTTAATATCAGTATGATTCAAACTATAAAAAAGAGATTCATGGGAAACTGTAAGAAAACATACAAAAATGCTAGTAGTTATATTAGAGAGGAAAAGGGATTATATATTTACAAAGGATTACCCCCCTCCTTATCTGTGGCTTCCTTTTTCATGGCTTCAGTTACCCAGGTCAACTATGGTCCAAAAATATTAAATGGAAAATTCCAGAAATAAGCAATTCATAAGTTTTAAATTGAGTGCCATCTGAACAGTGTGATAAAATTTCCCGTGCTCCTGCTTGCTCTGGGCCAGTAATTCATCCCTTTGCGTGGCTTATCCACCCACTATATGCTACCCGCCTGTTAGTATAGGAAAAAGCATAGTCTATATAGGGTTCAGTACTATGCGTGGTTTCAGGCATCCACTGGGGGTCTTGGAACGTACCTCTCATGGACAAGGGGGAACTACTGTACGTGAATAAATGTAAGGGGTTTCTAACTTTTGTCCAAAATATTTAAAAAATTTGGAAAAACATCTGAACCTGAGAAGACTATCTTGTTTCTAAGATACTAGGCTATAATATTAAAATTAGAGACCCATTTCCTAATGTATCCAGAACTTCTGGCCTTGTGTCACTATAAAGCAATTATTTTCAATCCTGGTTATTCATAAGAATTATCTGGAAAGTTTTCCAAAAACTGGTGATGCCCAGGCCCATCTCCAGAGGTTCTGGTTAAATTGGTGTAGGGTTGGGCCTGAACATCAAGGGTTTTATTTGTGATATTTGTTTTGATTTGTTTTGTTTTGTTTTCCATTTTCCAGATGATATTATGTAGCCAGGACTGAGATCCCCAACCTAAACAAATTTGAAAGCCCCTTTTCTTACAGAACTTCAACAGTTACCACAACTCAGCTGCATTTAAAAAGGCATAAGGAGTTTTGTCGTATCTTCAATGGCTGGGCTGTGTCATTCTTTTAATGGTTGTGCCATGCCCCTTACTTCCTGTCTCAACTGGGAGCTGTGGCTTGCTGCCCAGCATTAGGACACAGCCTGATCCAGTGTTGACCTTGGCCACATCAAGGTTGTAGAGCATCTTCACAGCCTGTTTGATCTGGCGCTCATTGGCCTTGACAACCACAATGAACACAAGAAATGATTTCTTCACCATAGGAAAAGAAAATTGAGCCCCCTAAATAAAAATAATAAAGAAATAAAAAAGTGAATACATGAAAGAACTGAGAAACACACGAGGGGGGTCAGAGTCAAGATGGCATACTAGGAGGACATGGAATTCGCATCTCTGCACAACTAGGGCACCTACCAGGCACTGCTGGGAGACCACGGACACCTAAGGAGATGGGAGGAACCCCCAGCAACCAGTTGTTTCAATTACAGTTTTATTTTTCCTAATATATTTTTTATCTTTCTAATTTTATTTTGTTTTTTATTCTTTGATATTGTACTGCTCCTTTTTTCTTCCTTTCTTTCTTTTTTCACCACACCACAAAGCTTGCAAGATCCTGGGTCCCAGGCCAGATATCAGGCCTGAGCTCCCATGGTGAGAGCTCCAAGTCCAAACCGCTGGACTAACAGAGAACCTCAGACCCCAGGGAACATTAATCAGAGTGAGGCTTCCCAGAGGTCCTCATCTCAGCACCAAGACCCAGCTCTATCCAACTGCCTGCAAACTCCAGTGCTGGATGTCTCAGGCCAAACAACCAGTAAGACAGGAATACAGCACCACCACCAAATAAATATGTTACAGATGAAGGAGCAAGGTAAAAACCTACAAGACCAAATAAATCAAGATGAAATAGGCAACCTACTGAAAAAGAATTCTGAGTAATGATAGTAGAGATGATCCAAAATGTCAGAAACAGATGGAGAAAAAGCAAGAAACATTTAACAAGGATCTAGAAGAACTAAAGAGCAAACAAACAGTGATGAACAACACAATAAATAAAATTAAAAATACTCTAGAAGGAATCAATAGCAGAATAACTGAGGCAGTAGACCGGATAAGTGACCTGGAAGATAAAATAGTGGAAATAACTGCCAGGGAGCAGAATAAAGGAAAAGGAATAAAAAGAATTGAGGACAGTGTCAGAAACCGCTGGGACAACATTAAACACACCAACATTCGAATTATAGGGGTCCCAGAAGAAGAAGAGAAAAAGAAAGGGTCTGAGAAAATATTTGAAGAGATTATAGTGGAAAACTTCCCTAACATGGGAAGGGAAATAGTCAACCAAGTCCAGGAAGCACAGAGAGTATCACACAGGATAAACCCAAAGAGAAACATGCTGAGACAAATATTAATCAAACTATCAAAAATTAAATACAAAGAAAAAATATTAAAAGCAGCAAGGGAAAAGCAACACATAATATACAAGGGAATCCCCATAATGTTAACAGTTGATTTGTCAGCAGAAACTCTGCAAGCCAGAAGGGAGTGGCAGGACATATTTAAGGTGATGAAAGGGAAAAACGGACAATCAAGATTACCCAGCAAGGATCTCATTTGGATTCGATGGAGAAATTAAAACCTTTAGAGATAAGCAAAAGTTAAGAGAATTCAGCACCACCAAAACAGCTTTACAACAAATGCCAAAGGAACTTCTCTAGGCAGGAAACATGAGAGAAGGAAAAGACCTACAAACACAAACCCAAAACAATTAAGAAAATGGTAAGAGGAACATACATATCATTAATTATCTTAAATGTAAATGGATTAAATGCTCCAACCAAAAGACACAGACTCACTGAATGGATACAAAAGCAAGACCCACAATATGGTGTCTACAAGAGACCCACTTCAGACCTAGGGACACATACAGACTGAAAGTGAGGGGATGGAAAAAGATATTCCATGCAAATGGAAACCAAAAGAAAGCTGGAGTAGCAATCCTCATATCAGACAAAATGGAGTTCAAAATAAATACTATTACAAGAGACAAAGAAGGACACTACATAATGATCAAGGGATCAATCCAAGAAGGAGATACAACAATTGTAAATATTTATGCACCCAACATCAGACCACCTCAATACATAAGGCAAATGCTAACAGCCATAAAAGGGGAAATTGACAGCAACATAATAATGGTAGGGGACTTTAACTCCTCACTTTCACCAATGGAGAGATCATCCAAAATGAAAATACATAAGGAAACACAAGCTTTAAATGACACATTAAACATGATTGACTTAATTGATATTTATAGGACATTCCATCCAGAAAAAACAGAAGACACTTTCTCCTCAAGTGCTCAAGGAACATTCTCCAGGATAGACCATATCTTGGGTCACAAGTCAAGCCTTGGTAAGTTTAAGAAAATTGAAATCGTATCAAGTATCTTTTCTGACCACAACGCTATGAGACTAGGTATCAATTACAGAAAGAAAACTGTAAAAAATACAGACACATGGAGGCTAACCAATATGCTACTAAATAACCAAGAGATCACTGAAGAAATCAAAAACTACCTAGAAACAAATGACAATGAAAACACGATGACCCAAAATCTATGGGATGCAGCAAAAACAGTTCTAAGAGGGAAGTTTATAGCAATACAATCCTACCTCAAGAAATAAGAAAAATCTCAAATAATCAACCTAACCTTACAACTAAAGCAATTAGAGAAAGAACAAAAAAACCCCAAAGTTAGCAGAAAGAAAGAAACAATAAAGACCAGATCAGAAATAAAAAGAAATGAAGGAAACAATAGCAAAGATCAATAATACTAAAAGCTGTCTTTGAGAAGGCAAACAAAATTGATAAACCATTAACCAGACTCATCAAGAAAAAAAGGGAAAAGACTCAAATCAACAGAATTAGAAATGAAAAAGAAGTAACAACTGACACTGCAGAAATACAAAGGATCATGAGAGATTACTACAAGCAACTATATGCCAATAAAATGGACAATCTAGAAGAAATGGACAAATTCTTAGAAATGCACAACCTTCTGGGACTGAACCACGAAGAAATAGAAAATATAAACAGACCAATCACAAGCACTGAAATTAAAACTGTGATTAAAAATCTTCCAACAAACAAAAGCCCAGGACCAGCTGGCTTCACAGGCGAATTCTATCAAACATTTAGAGAAGAGCTAACATCTGTCCTTCTCAAACTCTTCCAAAATATAGCAGAGGGAGGAAAACTCCCAAACTCATTCTGCGAGGCCACCATCATCCTGATACCAAAACAAGACAAAGGTGTCACAAAAAAAAGAGAAAACTACAGGCCAATATCTCTGATGAACATAGATGCAAAAATCCTCAACAAAATACTAACAAACAGAATCCAACAGCACATAAAAAGGATCATACAAAAAAAAAAAGGATCATACACCATGATCAAGTGGGTTTTATCCCAGGACTGCAAGGATTCTTCATTATATGCAAATCAATCAATGTGATACACCATATTAACAAATTGAAGGATAAAATCTATATGATAATCTTACTAGATGCAGAAAAAGCTTTTGACAAACTTCAACACTCATTTTTCATAAAAACTCTCCAGAAAGTGGGCATAGAGGGAACTTACCTCAACATAATAAAGGCCATACATGACAAACCCACAGCCAACATCATTCTCAATGGTGAAAAACTGAAACCATTTCTACTAAGATCAGGAACAAGACAAGGTTGCCCACTCTCACCACTATTATTCAACATAGTTTTGGAAGTTTTAGCCACAGTAATCAGAGAAGAAAAAGAAATAAAAGGAATCCAAATTGGAAAAGAAGTAAAACTGTCACAGTTTGTGGATGACATAATACTGTACATAGAATCCTAAAGATGCTACCAGAAAACTACTAGAGCTAATCAATGAATTTGGTAGAGTAGCAGGATACAAAATTAATGCACAGAAATCTCTGGCATTCCTATACACTAATGATGAAAAATCTGAAAGAGAAATTAAGGAAACGCTCCCATTTACCATTGTAACAAAAATAAAGTACCTAGGAATAAACCTATGTAAGGAGGTAAAAGACCTGTACTCAGAAAACTGTAAGACACTGATGAAAGAAATTAAAGATGACACAAACAGATGGAGAGATATACCATGTTCTTGGATTGGAAGAATGAACATTGTGAAAATGACTATACTATCCAAAGCAATCTACAGATTCAATGCAATCCCTATCAAACTATCACTGGCATTTTTCACAGAACTAGAACAAAAACTTTCACAATTTGTATGGAAACACAAAAGACCCTGAAGAACCAAAGCAATCTTGAGAAAGAAAAACGGAGCTGGAAGAATCAGGCTCCCAGACTTCAGACTATACTACAAAGCTACAGTAATCAAGACAGTTGTGGTACTGGCACAAAAACAAAAATATAGATCAATGGAACAGGATAGAAAGCCTAGAGATAAACCCACGCACCTATGGTCAACTAATCTATGACAAAGGAGGCAAGGAAATACAATGGAGAAAAGAAACTCTCTTCAATATGTAGTGCTGGGAAAACTGGACAGCTACATGTAAAAGAATGAAATTAGAACACTTCCTAACACCATACGCAAAAATAAACTTCAAATGGATTAAAGACTTAAATGTAAGGCCAGACACTATAAAACTCTTAGAGGAAAACACATGCAGAACACTCTATGACATAAATTACAGCGAGATCCTTTTTGACCCACCTCCTAGAGAAATGGAAATAAAAACAAAAATAAACAAATGGGACCTAATGAAACTTAAAAGCTTTTGCACAGCAAAGGAAACCATAAACAAGATGAAAAGACAACCCTCAGAATGGGAGAAAATATTTGTAAATGAAGTAACTGACAAAGGGTTAATCTTCAAAATATACAAGCAGCTCATGCAGCTCAATATAGAAAAAACAAACAACCCAATCCAAAAATAGGCAGGAGACCTAAAAAGACATTTCTCCAAAGAAGATATACAGATTGCCAACAAACACATGAAAAGATGCTCAACATCACTAATCATTAGAGAAATGCAAATCAAAACTACAATGAGGTATCACCTCACACAGGTCAGAATGGCCATCATCAAAAAATCTACAAACAATAAATGCTGGAGAGGATGTGGAGAAAAGGGAACCCACTTGCCCTGTTGGTGGGAATGTCTATTGATACAGCCACTATGGAGAACAGTATGGAGGTTCCTTAAAAAACTAAAACTAGAACTACCATATGACCCAGCAATCCCACTCCTGGGCATATACCCTGAGGAAGCCATAATTCAAAAGGACACATGTACTCCAGTGTTCATTGCAGCACTATTTACAATAGCCAGGACATGGAAACAACCTAAGTGTCCATCAACAGATGAATGGATAAAGAAGATGTGGCACATATATACAATGACATATTACTCAGCCATAAAAAGAAATGAAATTGAGTTATTTGTAGTTAGGTGGATGGACCTAGAGTCTGTCATACAGAGTGAAGTAAGACAGAGAGAGAAAAATAAATGCTGTATGCTAACACATACATATGGAATCTAAAAAAAAAAAAAGGTTCTGATGAGCCTAGGGGCAGGACAGGAATAAAAACACAGATGTAGAGAATGGACTTGAGGACATGGGGAGGGGGAAGGGTAAGCTGGGACGAAGTGAGAGAGTAACATTGGCATATATACACTGCAAAATGTAAAATAGATAGCTGGTGGGAAGCAGCAGCACAGCACAGGGAGATCAGCTCGGGGCTTTGTGACTACCTAGAGGGGTGCGATAGGAGGGTGGAAGGGAGACGCAAGAGGGAAGAGATATGGGGCTCTACATATGCATATAGCTGATTCACTTTGTTATACAGAAGAAACTAACACAACATTGTAAAGCAATTATACTCTAATAAAGATGCTTTTAAAAAAGGGGAAAAAAGGCATAAGATTTGTAAGAAGAGAAATCTTAATCTGATGAGATGAATTTAAGCAAATCAATTTAACATCTTTTACTCAAATTACACCCCTCCCTTTAAAATACCGCAAATAATAAATATAGTACCTTTACAGGACACAGGTGATAGGCTGAAAATTTGCACATAAAAAAAGACTTAGGTATACTAAGTATCTATTTTAGTATAAGTCCACAGTTTAAATATAAATGTAGTGCCCACTTGGACTGCCTTAATAGATATTTAGTATCTCGAATGAAGGAGATAAGCCCCCCTCTGCGCTTGTTATCCTTCTCTGGCTGCCTCCTTTAAGATGAGCAAAGGCTACAAGCAAGGGACCAGGATGGTGATGGGCTATGAAACCATGCAGGATCTGGGGACAAATAACTTCATGAAGAGGAGACATAAAAGCACACAATAGCTTTCTTCAAATATTTGCAGCGTTGTTACATGGAAGAAGAACCAAGCAATTTCTGGATGTGTAGAACTTAGAAGAGAGATTAGATCAGTTCTGTATGGCGCTGGATTCAAGTACTAGGATGAATGGCTGAAGATGATAGATTTGGGGGTCAGCATAAACTTGAAATATTTAATAGACTTGTTTAAAAGAGCACTGGACTGCATCATGAGGTAGTGAGATGCCCATCATTGAAAGTGTTCAAGAAGAGGGGAAAAATTATTTGACATGGATGCTCTATTGAAAACAAACACTGGGCAAAGGATTCTGAGTTATAAATATAGATATTTTCTAATGTTCCTTCCGATCTTGAAAAGTTCTATGAATTGTTAATATTCCAGATTACCCTCCTTCCCAACTTCAGCTTTAGCCTATGTGGTTTTGTATATCAAATTTCACTTCTATATCAAAAAAGAAAGAAAAAACACAAAGCAGTGGTCCATAATTAGCATCACTTTTTAGTAAATCTCATGGGCTTTCCTTTTTAGTATTATGACACAGGGAAGGTTGATCTTTGTGTAAGGTTACATCAGACAGAAATCTATTGCCAGATACCAGTCTCTGCATACCCATGGCAGATACTGCTGGTTATTACCTATAGAACAGCCATGCTCCACTGCCACCTTGCTAACAGACTCTGATTTTGTTCAGGATAGGTAGCAAAGTGCCCAGAGAAGGCGGGTACCTCTCCAATCTAAACCAAGCATGGTAACCCCATTGCTCTCTTGCCAGTGATTGGTTTAGGGTTGAGCATGTGATCCAGTTTTGTCTAAAAAAATGTAAGGGGAACTCTTTCAGGGTGAGAATTTTGTACTTCTGTGAAAGGTTTCCTTCCTGAAGAAGAGCAGAGGATGCAGTAGGAGAAAGTGTCCTCTTCTCACTTTTTGATGAGTCCTCTGACAAAGTGATATATTGAGCTGTGGCAGCTATCTTGCAACCATGAGGGGGAAGCCAAAATAATTACAGAGAAATCAAGTGGGAGTCCTGCCATTACAGACCCCAGGGAAAGTCTAACTGTGGAGTTTTATTAAGTGAGATAATAAATCCCTATATTTTAAGTTATTTTTTAAGTCAGGTATTCTGTTACTTGCAACCTAAATATCCTAACTAGCGTCCCAGAAGAATTCAAGTTGAATGAACTGCAGAAACTCTTTGAAAAACACATATATATGGCAGAAACTTCTATACTTGGATGGTAGCATAATTAATTAGCCATGGTGGAATGTAGATTTTGTCTATCAATATCTATGTCTATCTGTCTATTTTCCATCTATCTATCTATCTGCCTATTTACCTACCTATCTATAATTCGGTTGCTATAGCAACCAAGTGACACAGCCTTCCTCAGTCTAAACAGTCTGGCTTAATGATCAATTTGAGCTACTTTTAGGACTCATCCCTGCATTGTCTCAGCCATACACCTGCTATGTGAGAGCTTCATCCAGACACCTGCAGATTAATATGTGAACACCATTTTACAGAAAAGGAATCAGTGACCCTGAGTAAGAAATCCAAGGTCATATGTCTAGAAACTGATGAGGGCAGTAAGTAATAAGATCAAACCTCATGCGATCTAACCCCTAAACCTATGTTTTTAATAAGTACACTATACTGCCACCCCCTTGAAAGGTAGCACGATAAAGGTAAGGAGTGAGAGATATGACTAATAAATATGAGACGAGGAGGAGGTTCTAAGCCCAGTAGTACCAGCTGCAGTGCACAGGATGTGTTTCCCTGGAGTTCAAAGAATCAGAAAAGAAAAGCTTCCAAATAGAGCCAACTTGCTAGGTCCAAGACTTACAGTAAAGTGAGAGAGAAGTAAAGAGGACACACAATGTCTTACGAAAGAGTGAAAATGTCTTATTCTTCAACGTTCATGGATTTGCACTCACCGCTAGAAACAATCGTTTCCGTGTGCTAAATGGGAATGGCAATCCGGTTAACCTCATGCTGTCATTTTTAAAAAGCCAACTTTGGATCAGAAAATGATGGACTGTTTTCTCCCCTTCTACCTAGAATCCTCTGACTTCTTGCTTTTTCTATTTAGAATTCCAAGTATCTCAGGAATAGTTTTGTAATAACAATTTTCATGAACTCTTTTCAAACACTTTAGAAATACTCAGTTATTAGTTATGGTAAAGTTCATTTAAATAATATCGTTCAATTCTTTGGTGCAAATTGCCTAACACCAATACCAATGAGATTGCCTAAAAAGTGAAACATTTTAGCTGCATGTAGAGAAAAAGTCATTTAGGTAGGAGTTAAGGTATGTAGGTGTCAGTTTCTACTACAAGACTTACTCGGTGAATAAGCTGGTAAAAATCATTCAGCCTCTCAGCCTCTGGATCCTCACATGGAAAATGAGGGTGCTAATAACTGTGCTGTGAACTTCTCAGTGAGGTTCTGAGATCACATGAAACAATGGGTTTGAAATTCTTCTAGAAGCATAAAAGCATTCTACATACACAATTTTTTTATTGCTAGTCATCTAAAACATTCAGAAATATCAAATTTTCATTAATCCAAACTGGCCTCTTAAATATTTCAGGTATGCATACATGTATTCAAGATGAAATCAAATGAAACTGTGTACTGGTTTGAAGTCACTGCAGCATTTTTAGGCTGAGAGATGGGTAAGGAGATGGGGGTGGCAGTGCTTGTAGAATTGGGGGCAATAAACACATTCTGAAAAGGAGGGACTATATGGAAAAATGAAGCATCATTAGACAACCAGTGCATTCCCAGGGAAGTCTATTAGTAGCTATTCTCTAAAAGTCCACAAGGCAACCACTAGAGGGGTCCGTATCAGAAGGACAATAATATATTCACATAATTTTGCAGGAAATCATGATGGTGTCAGAAATCGATGGTCTTTTCTTTAGTTTTATCTCCATTAGAGACAGAGGCAGTTGGATTCCATGAAGCTGAGATTTATCTACTGCTTAGGTGCCTAACGAGACACTAAATGCCAGAAAGATTTTTGTGAAAGAATTATGAAATCGTTTTTAGTTTCTGCTAGCTAACGTCAAAGCTTAGGAAGAATAGGCCTTAGGGGGTGTAAAGGACTGACAGGTCTATAGCGGTAGCGCAGGGGTTGAGGGAGCCTGTTTCATTAAAAACTGTCTTATTAGTAAAAGCACCACCACTCTGATAATTTGACCATGTATCTACATTAGCTAATACCATTGCTTATGGTCAGCCCATTCACCTTGATTAGCATAAATTAATCTCAATAAAAATTTGCTTGCGTGTAGAGTGACTCATCCCTAATTGTGATTTTATGCAATTACCAAATAGGCTTTTGAAAAAAATTCTGAGCTCAATTTATAGCTAAGGGATAGCAGAAGCAGTAGATGCTCTGATTCTTCTTTCTTCGCAGAAAGAAAATATTTGCTCCACAAATGAGTACAGGACTTCGTTATCAGGGGATTTTGCAGTGGTGTCCTCTGCAGGCTGCGTATCGTTCATTTCATTATCTCATAAATATGCTGGAAAGCGTGATTTTAAGACTCTGCTGTATGATCCTAGGTTTACATATTTAATCTTAGAGAATCCTAGTTTTCTCTTCTATAAAATTAGGAATTAGGTTTAGATGATATCCAAACTTTCTTCAATCTAAAAAAAAAATCTGAGACTGGCTTTCAGGATTTTTCAGGTTTGTGAATTTGGGTGAGAATAAATCAAAGACACACACAAAACTGAATCGCAACTCCTCTCTAGAGCTACATCATTATTTTCGAAAGATAATTTTTACATTTTTTCAATTCGCTCCATTTCAAACTTAAAACTGTATAACTTAATGATACATTTGCAGGAGAGCACACATAAGGTATTAGGATTAAAAGCAAATATGTAATTCAAAAGAAGTTTTATTTTGACAGGTCAAAGCAAATTATATTAGGAGAAAATTGCAGTGACCTTCTAAGAAAGCCTCGCTTCCCAATCTCTATAAAAGCCGCATGTAACTAGCCATTTTGTCCATCCATTTTATTACCACTTTAGCAAAAAATTTCGAAGAGTGGTTTTATCAACACATGATATGCCAGAAGTGGGATCTGTGTACAGTTATTTTTTTTCTTGCAGCCACTTTAATTTCTATATAGGTGTAATCAAACTTTCAGGGTGATTTTACCCCAAACACGTTAACAACTACAAGATGTCTGGATTTCCTGCGGACCAAGAGAGCAGAACTGATTCCAGGGCCTTCAACTTGGGCTCCTAATAATGTTCCCGTTTCAGAAAAGATCTCAGAGTCACGATTCAGAAAACCAGAGCCAAAGCAGCCTCAGCCCCCAGAGGTGATCTTTGGAAATGACAAAGCTCGTTGTTCCCAGAACCCAGTCCCTGCCTGTCGCATTCCTTTCTTCTGCATCTGGGAGTGGGTTACAGGTCCTCTGTTTCAGAGATCCGGGATAAATACAAAAAACAAGACAATTCCCCCCAATATGTCAGGAATCCATGCCCAGTTTCCTAGAGTGATGATGAAGTGGGAGGAATTACTGGTCTCTGTGAAGCAATATTATAAAAGAAAAAAGGCCCACTTAAGGTACCATCACATATATGACAAGAAAGTTGTAGATCAAGAGAGAGAATTCTTCCTATACATTTAGTTTTAAAAGGATTTCAGGCTAGCATATCTATTGCAGTCTCATACAATTTCCCTCTAAAATGCACATAAAAAGATGAAAACTCAGCAGCAGTGAAAAGTAAGATTGAGAGACAACCTACTGACAGACTCTGGAAAGAATTTCTACCAATTATAAGATTGATTGAGTGACTTCCCTGTTGGTCCAGTGGTTAAGACTCCACTCTCCCAATGTAGGGGGCACGGGTTCAATCCCTGGTGGGGGAACTAAGATCCTGCATGCCATGCGGCGTGGCCAAAAAAAACAAAAAACAAAAACAGAGAGAGAGACTGATTGAGCACTGAAAAAATGATCAGTTCCCCATCAGCAGCCGCCTCCCCATTTCCCCATGTAACAGGGTAGCCTGGCCTCCCCGCAAGAAGACAGGAAGGCATATTATCTCTTATTTACTACTTGCCCTTTAGCACAGAAATTCCAGGTCTGTACAGACCTGAAAATTGGACAAGCGTTTGCCTATTGTAAGACCGCCTGTGCTTTGAAGTAACCAATAAATTGTTCCACAATACAAGATCTCTTTATTTAATACATAAAATAACATTTACTTGTTTTTCATATTTACAGAAGGGATATGTGTTCACTGTGGAATTTCTGAAAATTAAAAAAACTACAAAGAAAAAAGTAAAATGACTCCTAATGTCACTACCCAGAGATAACTATTATTAGCTTGAGAATGTGTAGCCTTTCGTTTTTATGCATTATTCTATTTTTTACAAAAATAAGAGCATGTTAGATATATAAAATTTTGTAACTTGCTTTTAGGTTTAAAATGACATAATTCATGTCATTAAATATGTTCAGAACATGAATGTTAATAAATATGTATGTACATAGTGAATAAATATATTCCAGTATTATATACAGTATACATATTATATTCCATTATTCCATTGCATGCATGTGCCATACATATCTTTAACCGGTCTCCTATTGTTGGACATTAAGGTTGTTTACTGTTTTTCTCTATTGTCAGTAATATTCTGTTGAACACGTGTCGCTTTTAATATACATCTATGTTTATTTTTCTTAGGATGCAGTCTTTAGAAGTGAAATTGCTGGGTCAAAAGAAATGCTTATTTTTTCATTTTAAACAATATTTGGATGTATTAAATAAAAAATTTAAAGTATATTGGGAATTCCCTGGTGGTCCAGTGGTTAGGACTCTATGCTTCTACTGCAAGGGGCCCAGATTCGGGCCCTGGTTGGGGAAGTAAGATCCTGTATGCCATGTGGCATGGCCAAAAAAAAAGGTATAGAACTTTTAATGCTCATCAGCTTTGAGGTTTATATTGATCCTAATTTTGGCATGTAATTGAACTTTCCAATCTGCTCACACTTGCTGATTTGATTCCACTATGAATTCTAAGATGTCATTTTCCTCTTGCAAATTTTTCTTCTACCATTTATGGTGTTTCTTCTTGAAAACGGCTAGTGAAAGCATCACCAATTGGATAAGGTGTCATTAAGTAGTCATCTGGCAGCGTGATGTCATCACAAGCATCTTCTAGCTTTTGGAATTGTTGCTTTATCACTTCTATTTCTTCCTTTAGCTCTGTTCTTCTAGTCAGTCCATGCAAAATTATCTCTTGTTGATCTTCAAAAGTAATATTGACATCTTCTGCAAGACCCAGGGTAATAGTAGCACTCACTCCATGGATTTGTGAGGGTTAAATGTGATAATCCAGGTGAAGTGCCTGCCATGATGATTGATGCAGTCAATGGGACCTTTGGCTTAGCAGATCCTAAGGGCAAGGCCTTGACTGTGAGGTCCTCAGACTCCCCAGGAGCACTCTCAGCAAAGGGAAGGGTGGTCTAAAGCCCACTGAGAGCCTCGGCACTGGTGCCCCATCGTGGTTGGTTGGGTACCTCACCTCAGGTCCCTGGGGCTCCATACCGGGCCTCAGAGCTGCATACTGTCAGCATCCCACGCCCCCCAGCTCCCTGCAGCCAACCCCCAGCCTCTGCCCAAGTGCCCAGCACACCAAGCGCTCCAGGAATGCTTCCTTTTAATTCCTTTTAGATATGATACCAAAAAGCCTCAAGAAAGATTATACCAATTTCAATTTACAAATTTATCAGCAGTGTCTGAGGGTGACTACTTACATGGGCTACCATTAATCCTGAATATCATTATTCCTTTTTATGTCATAGGTAAAAACTTTTCTGTTTAAATTTTATTGCTTTTATTACTGTTTGGTGTTGAATGTTTTCCCATATATTTACTTGTCACTAGTGTGAATGGCATTTTCAAGCCCTTTACCCATTTTTCTGCTATCAGGTGTTTATTTTAGTTCTATTCGTATGTATTGTCTCCTCATCTATGCATCTATTAACCCTTTGTCTCTTATATGGATTGCAAATTTTTTCCCAGCTTGTACTTTGCCTTTTAATTTTGTTTATGATGTTTTTCTGCTATATAGAAGTTTTAAAAGGTTTCTATAAGCTGTAGATGACCTGCTTTCCCCCCTTGCAGCTGATACGACCAAAATGGAACCCCTGGTCTAAGTTGGGTTAATTTGATTCTTTTTCCTAAGAACTTGAATTTGAAACATCGATACACTGGAACACTTATATGATTGAAAAAAAATATAATAGAATGCTGGCTGGGAGTTGCCACCATGATATACCACAGCCTCATGCAAGTAAATGATATGGAAGAGGGAAATCTAAGAGATTTCAGAGAAAGTCACTTTGTCACTACAAGAACGAAGCAGATATATAGAGAAAAGACAAAAGAGTGAAATGACAGGAGGGATTTTGGACTGGAGGATACCAGATTGAACTGATGAGGCCTGAAGTAAGGTTCTATACTGAAAATAAGGGAATTAGTTACAAGTTTTCATATTGAACATTGAGAGTCCACAGCCCTGTTTTCTCTGTTGGCTCCCAAAACAGGGGCCCCAAAGATTAGAGATCAGAGAAATCCTCTTTGTGAAAACTGGCCTAAACAAAATGCTACACACACACACACACACACACACATACACTTAGCTGTCTCCCACCAAGAGTCAGGTTCCTGATTCATGGTCATTTCACATACAGAAAGTCTTGGTCCCCAAATGTAGAAATTCCAGTGAGATTTTTAGTAACTCACTAATAAATATGAATGGATAGCAAATAATCACTACACATTCAAGCAAAGACTATTAACAACAGAGTTCAGAATGAATAAAAGTAAAGAACTTGGAGGAAATAGAGATAATGCATTGAATAAAAGAAAACTTTAAATGACATTGTAATTTATATCCCCTGATAATCAGAGAAAATCCCATCACTGAGCATAAACAGGATGGTTTTTTTTGTTTGTTTGTTTGTTTTTGCGGCCTCTTACTGTTGTGGCCTCTCCCGTTGCGGAGCACAGGCTCCGGACGCGCAGGCTCAGCGGCCATGGCTCACGGGGCCAGCCGCTCCACGGCACATGGGATCTTCATGGACTGGGGCACGAAACCGTGTCCCCTGCATAGGCAGACGGACTCTCAACCACTGCGCCAACAGGGAAGCCCCAAACAGGATGGTATTTTAAAGGAATATTCTGAAAACAAGGTAGAGCTCTCAGAAATTAAATATGTAATTGCTGATGTGAAAATTTAATGAAAGATTGGAAGATAAATTTGAGCAAATCTCAGTGAAATAGAAGAAAAAGAGAAAAGGGGAATAAAGGGAATACAAGGGAATAAAGACAAGAAAACTAGAGGATCATTACAAGAAGCCAAACATCCAATTACTTAAAGTTTTAGAAAGGGAGAATAGTAAAATCATAGACAAGGAAATTACAAAGTATATTAGACAACTTCCTGGAACTGAAGGATATGAGTTTCCAGATCAAAAGAACCCACTAAGTGCTCAGCACAAAGGGAAAAATTACCCATACTAGGCACATCATCATGAAATTATACAAAACCAGAGCTGGGTCCTAAAATGTTCCATGGAGAAAAAAATAACTGGTCACATACAAGGGAACAGGAATCAAAATGGCATCAAGTTCCTTAAAAATAACATTAAAACTAGAAAACAATGGAGATAGCATCCACTTCTAAAACTGGCAGCTAGACAATCAGAATAATCTTCTATAGAGTACATCTAAAACAAGTTAGATGCAATATAAAACATATTATTAAAGCACAAAAGAACTAGAGAAATAACCAAAATCTAGGAGGAGAACGAAGAGGGAATCCCAACACTCAGAGCCACATTGGCTCTGAGTGTATTTTCCACTGTGAGAGAAACAACTGTGAAACTGACCTGAAAAAGCAGCCCTGCATTTTGGGCAACATCCTGGCATGAGGAGGACAGTGATCAAATCCCAGGGTCCTCGTAGCGGGGAAAAGACTGAATAAATTACCAGCCACTCTTAAGTTGCCACACCAAAGGGTTATATCCTCAGGGTAGAGGTGAACCAGAAGTAAACCAGACCACGAATGGTCTTGGGTGGTCTGGACAAACACACACCTTAAATTTGTATTAAGGTGTTCCTGGAAAAGTAATGCCCACAGGCCCCTCCTGTAAGCAAACAAAAAGTCCTCTGGAGGAGGAAGCTATCATTCTAGGCCTCATATAATTCCTGTTAATAAAGCTTCTAATAAAATATCAAGTAAACAGGCAACTAGAACTAGATACATTAGGAAACAGGACACCATGAGCAAGAATCAAGTGAAACTATAGGCAATAGAAACATACCAAATGCGGTAGGCAAAATTCTAAGTCCCCAAGATTCCTGCCCTAGTTATTCAATCAAACATTAATCTAGGTGCTGCTGTAGTGGGATTTTGCAGACATAATTAAGGTCTCAAATCAGCTGACTTTAAGATAAGGAGATTATCCTCAGTGGGCCTGACTTAATCAGGCCTACAGAGGATAATTTACTGGACTCTTTCTGATGAAGAGATTTGAAGCATGAGAGGGATTTGGCACAAGGGAGAATCTCTGTTGCTGGCTCTGAAGATGGAGAAGGCCACGTGGCAGGGGATGCAGACAGTATCTGGGAACAAGAGCGCCCCCCAGCTGACAGTCAACACGGAAACTGCGAACTCAGTCCTACAACTGCAAGAAATTTAATTCTGTCACAACAATGTCAGCTTGGAAGAAGACTCTCAGCTACACATGAGCACGCAGCCAGCCCAAATCCTGAATTTTAGATGTGTGAAACCCCAAGCAAAGAATTCTGCCTGAATTTCTGACAGGCAGAACTGTGAGCTGGTAATTGGTTGTTGATTTAAGTGACTAAATTTGTAGTAACTTGTTATACAACAATAGAAAAATCATAATCCACAAAGACCTGGGAAATTGGAACAATGTGTAATCAAATATAAAAGAGCTACGCTTGCTGTACTTAAAGAAAGAAAAGAAAAGCTTTAAAAGATCAACACGAGGGCTTCCCTGGTGGTGCAGTGGTTGAGAGTCCGCCTGCCGTTGCAGGGGACATGGGTTCGTGCCCCGGTCTGGGAGGATCCCACGTGCCGTGGAGCGGCTGGGCCCGTGAGCCATGGCCGCTGAGCCTGTGCTCTGCAGTGGGAGAGGCCACAACAGTGAGAGGTCTGTGTACCGCAAAAAAAAAAAATTAAAAAAAAAGATCAACACGAAATAAGAAGCCATGAAATTTGTCACAGAGTTCTACAGTCATCCACAGTAGAGTGATCAGGATCAGATTTACTCTCCTGGCTTAAGCAACTATAAAACTGGATAAATAAATGAATCAATTGTTTTCAGGCTGGACAACAGGAAGCACAGGACTATTATCATAAAGAGAAAAGAAATAAATGAGGTGCTCCCCCCAGTTGCCCCAACTTATTGCTGGGAGGTGTTTTCAAGCTACAGCGCAGAGTGAGGGGGAACCCAAACACGGCCTGAATTTGAAAAGTCAAAGAACAAGATTCAGGGAGGCCTAAGCAGCTGGTAATCATGGGACAGAGTACCAGAGAGGAGAAAGCTGCAGAGGGAAAACTCCAGAGGTCTGCAGAAGTGTTCCCTTGAGTCTTAGGCTTATTACTCCTGTGCATGCATGAGAGGAAACTACCAGGCACAGGAAATAGAATCACTGTAAACCATTAGGCTGAACAATTTCCAAAGCTCCCATAGGGATGGGAGTATTCTGTGTTCTCACCAGCCAGAGTGAAAAACTTCATCTCACAAAGGGCATACGGTAGAGTTGTCAGGAAGATAGCACCATAGCAGAGGAGATACAGTAAATCTTGAGTAAAGGACACTTTAATGAGGCTTAAAGGCTCCTTAACATTGGTCTTGGCAAAGATTTTTTAGATATGACACCAAAAGTGCAAGCAACAAATGCAAAAATGAACAAGTGGGATGATATCAAACTAAAGAGCTCTGTACAACAAAAGAAATCAGAAAAATAAAAAGGCAACCTATAGAATGGGAGAAAATATTTGCAAGCCATCTCTCTGATGGGGGTTAATATCTAAAATATGCAACGGACTCATACAATTCAATAGCAAAAAAAAAAAAGCAAAAACCCAAAACCAAAAACCTAACCAATCTGATTCAAAAATGGGCAAAGGACTTGAATAGATGTTTTTCTAAAGATATATGAATGGCCAACTGGTACATGAAAAGTTGCTCAACATCACTAATCATCAGGGAAATGCAAATCAAACCCACAATGAGATGTCACCTCACACCAGTCAGAATGGCTGTTGTCAAAAAGACAAGAGATAAGTGTGATGAGGGTGTGGAGGAAAGGGAACCCTCTTGCACTGTTGGTGGGAATGGAAATTGGTATGGTATGGAGGTTCCTCAGAAAACTAAAAATAGAAATACGATGTGATTCAGCAATCACACTTCTGGGTGTACATCTGAAGGAAATGAAAACACTGTCTCAAAGAAATATCCATACCACATTCATTGCAGCATTATTCACAATAGCTAAGACATGGAAACAACCTAAATGTCCACTGATGGATGAATTGATAAGGAAAATAACACACACACACACACACTAGAATATTATTCGGCCACAAAAAAGAAGGAAATCCTGCTCTTTGCGACAACATGGATGAATCTTGAGGGCATTATGCTACATTAAATAAGTCAGACAGAGAAAGACAAATACTGTATATTCTTACTTATATGCAGAATCTGAAAAAGCTGAACTCATAGAGAGTAGAGTGGTGTTTGCAGGGGCTGGGGGGTAGGGAAAATGGAGAGATGTTGGTCAAATGTACAAACTCCCAACTAAATAAAATATGACTAAGTTCTGGAGATCTGATACACAGCATGGTGACTATAATTAACAATACTGTATTATATATTTGAAAATTGTTAAGAGAGTAGATCTTAAATATTCTCCCCACAGAAAAGAAGTGGTAGTTATATGAGGGGATGGAGGTGTTACCTTATGGTGGTAATAATTTTGTAATATATATGTGTATCAAATCATGTTGTAAACCTTGAACTTATGTACATTATATGACAATAATATCTCAATAAAGCTGGGGCGAAATGTAAAAAATATAGTTTAAACAGACAAAACAACAGGTGGACCTACCTATATCTACAAAAAATGAACTTTAAATGAACATTCACAAATAGGTTGAAAGCTAAAAGATGGAAAATAATATATAAATAATACTATAAGAAATCCAGAGTGACTATACTAAATACAGTTCAAAATAAATAGTTTTATTAGAGAGAAAGAGGGGCATTTCTTAATGATAATAAACAATACATTAGGAGGACATAAAAATTCTAACTCTACGTGTGCCTAAAACACAGCCAAAAATGTCAATGAAACAAATTTGTCTATATTAAAGAGAGAAAAAGATAAACACACAAACATAATCAGAGGTAAACACCCCATCTCAATAACTGATAGAGCTAGACAGAAAATAAGTAAGCATACAGAAGATTTGTAGAACACTATCAACCACTTTAACCAAACTGGCATTTATAAAATACAACACCAAACAACTGCAGAATATACATCCTCCTTTCTTTTTACATACGTATGGAATGTACACCAACATAGACCATATACAAGGACATAAATCAAGTTTTAATACATTTCAGAAGTTTGTTTTGAGAGTTTACTTTTCTGATTGCAATGAAAGTACATTAGATATCAATTACAATAATAAAGCTAGAGAAGCCCTAATTATTTGGAAATAAAACGACATATTTCTAAATAACTCATGGCACAAATAAATCAAAAGGGAAGGTAGATAATATTTCAAATGGAAAGAAAATGGAAATACGAAATAGCAAACTTTGTTATTGGCAGCTAAAGCATGCTTGGAATTGATTCATAATAAATGCTTATATTACAGAAAAAGAATGGGTAAAAATAATTGTTACATTTCTATCTTATGATCCTAGAAAAAATAATACCAAACTGAATCCAAAGTTAGTAGAAAGGAAATTATCAAGATAAGAGCAGACATCAATGAAATGAAAAATATAAAAACAACATAAAAATTGTACTAAGTCAAACGTTGGTTTTTTTAAGAGGTTAATAAAATCAATGAAACCCTAGCAAGACAGACCAAAAAAAAAAAAAGAGAGAGAGAGAATAAAACCAAACAACCAGTATTAGGAATGAAGGAGCAGATATCCCTATAGATTCTACAGATGTCAAAAGGGAAATAGTATGCCAATACATTAGACAAACGAGATAAAATGCACTTGAAAAACAAAACGGTCAAAACTGATACAAGATGAAATAGAAAATCTGAATAGCCTTATATGTGTCAAAGTAATTGAAATTATTATTAGAAACATCTATGCAAACAAAACCCCAGGCTCAAATTATTTCACTGGTAAATTCTATTGAACATCTCAAAAAGAAATAATAACAATTTTACACAAGGTCTTTCAGAAAATAGAATAACCCTGATACTAAAACTTGTCAAAGGCATTCCAATAAGGGAAGCACAAATCCAAAAATATTGTATCAAGTATTAGCAATTGTATCTAGCAATATGTAAAATATAAAATACTTCATGACTGAGTGGAATTATCCTAGCAATATAAGGTAAAAATATTCTACATAATTCACCATATTAACAGAAAGTAAGATTAAATATTGAAAAATTATATTTCATAAAAATTAAAAAGTTCTCCTCCTCACAAGATACCATTTAGGAAATGAATAGGCAGGCTCTAGGCCAGATGCTATGTTTGTCATGGTCTCCAGGTTTCCTGTAAAAACCACAAGCATAGCTGAAACATAATTCTTTTTTTTTTTTTTTTTGCGGTACGCGGGCCTCTCACTGTTGCGGCCTCTCCCGTTGCGGAGCACAGGCTCCGGACGCGCAGGCTCAGCGGCCATGGCTCACGGGTCCAGCCGCTCCGCGGCATGTGGGATCTTCCCGGACCGGGGCACGAACACGCGTCCCCTAGCATCGGCAGGCGGACTCTCAACCACTGCGCCACCAGGGAAGCCCTGAAACATAATTCTTTAAAGGCATGGTAGTATTGCTGATTCTCCCACACCTATGTGACTCCCCAGAGGGCTTTCCAACATGAGCTCCTAAATGCTCGGCTTCCAAGCTTCACCACAGAAATCAAAGGGTGTCTGAAAGACCTCAGAAGCCTGCCTCCTTACAGGAGTACTTCTTGGCCGCTTCATGGACTGTAAGGACTGATGACCTGGCCACAGAGAATCGCTAACCTTGACATGGTTTACCCACCAGCTATGGCTTCTTGACACCATTAATATCCTTTGTTGTGTTGCTCAGTGACATATCCAGGAGATTATGTTTTGTGCTACAAGCAACAACTATAGGTCAAAAAAGCAGTTTTAAAAAATTAGCTATTTAGCCAACATGCTATGCTCTTAGTATAATGATTAATTTCCTGGCATTACCCACCATAGAGGCATTCACTGTAGGCTGAAGGGCACCATAATATGAGAAACCAATGCCCTGGACAAACAGATACTTCATTTTGGGATGGGGTGGTGGTAGCAGTCTTGAAGGTGAATCTCCACAGGCAGTTATTGGGCACAGGCCTGCTTGTCAACTGCAACGAAGAGCAGAGTAAGGGTTGGGCTTGGCTAATGCTAGGAGGGCTTCATGGGTGCCTATAACGAATCACAAGTTTGTGGTGTGAACATCTGGACAATGAGTGATCTGTGAGTATGGTGTTTAATGAAATTATGTGGCAAGAAAGGTTTCTTGGCTCTATAACAAGCACATATTGCAAAAAGCTGTAAAGCCAATCCTAATACTATTTCTTTTATTCTCAGGAGACTGCTGTGTAGCAGGCAAAGGCCAAGATGGGTCCTTCTGCTTGGACAAGTGGTGGAAAGCAGAGAGAGAGAGTAGATCACCAGGCAGTGGGGAGACAAGAGGAAACCTGTGTCTGGACCGTCTAGTTCTCTGTTCTAACTCTGACTTACCTTCATCGCACTCCTTTGTCTCTCCACGACGTTTAGCAGGGTATGGTTTTCAGAGCCAGTGGCCCAAGCATCCAGTCATCATGTGAGAACTGGACCCAGCTGCACCTTAGGGAAGCACGCCTAAACGTCTAGTATTTATGGAAGAAGCTGCATGTGGCTACTCGTTAAGGGTACTCTGTGCTAGGCACTGTGCTAAACTGCAGTTTACAGGCAAACATTGCCTTAATCCTTGTGAAAACCCAAAGATGACGGAGCTCTTATTATTCCCATTTTACAGATGAGGAAACATGTTTAGAGGGAATAAATGGATGTCCAAGATCACATGGCCAGTAAGTGGTGAACTGCTATCTTGAACCCAGCCCATCTAATTCTGTTATTCAGGTTATCTGGACAGCCGCTTACCAGCCCTCTATGAAAAGGCCCAGAAGCAGCAGAGGGTTGTCTTTGAGCATCCGATGGTCAAGTGAAAACCTCAAATGTTGACACTCACAGGGGAGGGTGAATAGTTACTGTTCATAAAAATGAATCTCAGATTTCCACACCATGTAATGTGACAGCTATTTTTAACTTAATACAGGGCATGAAAGTGTTTCTAAGAATTGTATTTTCTTTTTCTTTAATTGAAGTATAGTTGATTTACAATGTTGTGTTAATTTCTGCTGAACAGCAAAGTGATTCAGTTATACATATACATGCATTCTTTTTTATATTCTTTTCCATTACGGTTTATCACAGGATATTGTATATGGCTCCCTGGGCTATACAGTAGGACCTCGTTGTTTATGCAGTCTCTATATAATAGTTGGCTTCCGCTAACCCCAAACTCCCAATGCTTCCTTCCCCCACCCCTCCTATGTATTTTCTTTTGAGTTCACCACTTGGAACAGAATTTACGTAGAATATACTTATTAAAACAGTTATTCAACTACTGATAATTCTATGGTGCTCTATCAAATATAAGATCATTAGACTTATTGGTGTTTCATCTGAGAATGAGATTAATCATTGTATTTACAATGGAATACATTAACAAATAAATCTATTCATGGAGAGTTCCCTGGCGGTCCAGTGGTTAGTACTCGGCTCTTTCACCACCATGACCAGGTTCAATCCCTGGTCAGGGAACTAAAACCCCGCAAGACAGACAGCACGCAAAAAGTTTGAAAAAGAAATAAATCCATTCATTAATATTTAATAATCATTAAGAACTGCTTGAATTGCATGCCTTAAGGCCAGAGAGTGGCTTATATGTAATATTCCTATTTATGTTTTCACAAGAGAGGACCGAAGGATATATTCCACAGAAAGAATCATGGCACTATCTAACCAATAATCCCTGCTTCGAGTCCTTTTTTGGGAATGAGGCAGGGTATAAATAATCAATGAAATCAGCATGACCATAGATGTTACAGAAAAACCCAAACAAACTTTTTGGCCAAACCAATATTTCTTCCATCACTCCTCAATCTTCCTGTGTAAGTCTCTGCCCCAAGTTCATGCCAATTGCTGTGCAGCCCTCTGCTCCCCGTCCCCATTGCTGTTCCCTTCTGACCTGTAGACATTTGCCCACTACGAATGGAGCCTTCTGTAGCCTAGTCATGTTCAGCTCCGCCTCAGCTACCACCATCACTCTGGGAAGTCAACTGTGCCTACAATGCACGCAGCCGACTTCCTGGTGTCAAGCCCTTACTTTCTCAGAGCCAATGAGGGAGTCCTCTTTCCCCACCACCTCAACCCGGTAGTCCCCCCGCCGGGGTCACTCCCCTCACCGTTACCATTGGAAACCGCTCCTCTGGAACCCCTGATTCAAGCCCCCCCACCCCACTGACCACATCCTCTATCCCTCCAGCTCTCTGTGGAATCATCTTTTCTTGGATGCCTCACACACACCTTCAAGTTAGTAGGATTACAGGTGACAGGAGCCACAAGCACGCCCACGGATTTAAATTCTTGAATAACCTGGACAGGTGTTAGCAGCACAGGGCTTCTTCTGCCGTGAGAGGTTTTGGCGCTGGATGAGGCCATGTGGGACTCCTTCCGGGCGCTGGGGCCCAGGCACCAGCTGTCCTTCCTGCGATACAACATTTCACGAACCTGAGAATTGGTGTCATCTTCAAAGAGGTGACTGAGCTGCGAGTTGTCGGCCACTGCCCTCCAAATCCTGCCGTTGCTGGTGGCTGGAGCTCATGTATTAGAGAATGGCAGAGAGGAGAACCTGCGTGGACAAGCTCAGGTGCTGGGCAGAGCGCTTTTCGTGCGCGCGGTGGTCCACGTGGCTCTCAGGGAAGTGCGGCTTGGTTTCCGTGCGGCAGGAGGGTGTATGCTTCCTAAGCCCACAAGAGTTCTGACAGCTTCTATTTCCAGCATGATGGTTTGCTCTGTAGACCTAGCTTGATCGTTCAGCTGTCCTGAGCCTTCCAAGACACCGTCACCGGTGCTTATTCCCGCCAACTCTGTCTCCATAACGCAGCCGCTAGCTGGTCAGGAAGCAGCCCTCGTGACACCATAGACATTGCGACCTTAACCTAGAAGTGTGGGTGTTAGGTCATCCTAATGACTGGACCAGCATGTAACACTAACATACTCTCTGGAATGGTTGATAATACGTAATGTGTGTGAGAATGTAGAACAACTAGAACTTTCCTACATTGTTGGTGATGTGGGAAAAGGTTACAACCACTTTGGAAAAAAGTCTGACCGTTTCTTATAAAACTAACATACTCCTGCTTTGTGACCCAGCCATTCTTCTTCTGGGTATTTATTCAAGAAAAATAAAATTATATCTACCCACCCACACACACAAGCACACACACAATGTGCACCAGAATGTTTACATCACTTTTATTCATAAGAGCCCAAACTGGAAATAGCTCAGAAAAATGGATAAACAAACCATTGTATCTTCATACATTCAGCAAAAACCAAAACGAACTTCTGAAACACACAATCACATGGATGGATCTCACAGGTACTATGCTGAATGAAGAACCCAGACACAAAAGAGAACATACTGTATATGTATATGTTTATGTACATGTATATGTTTATGTCTGTGTATAAGTTTATGTATATGTATTTGGATATGTATATGAAGTTCTAGATGAGTCAGAATTCTGGTTGCCCATGGAGGAGGGGCAGGATTGATTGCAAAGGGAACTCTGGACATGGGTGTAGATTACATGGATGTATCCATTTTTCAAAATTGTGCAGTTGAAATACGTACATTTTAACATATGCCATTCTTACCAAATGTAATAATCAAGTAGCTTGGGAATTGGGCGGGAGATATAGATGAAACAAAAATGGCAGAATGTTGATAGTTGTGGAAGCTAGGTAATGGGTACATGGGGTTTCCCATTATTTTGCTTATTCTGTTTTATGTTTGAAATTTTCTGTAATCAAAAAAAAATTTTTTTAAAAAGAAACAAAGGATGAAAGAATGAAGGAAAGAAGGCAGCCATTATTAATCCTCACGGTGTCCTTGCCTTAGAATCCGCTTTAGTCCATGAGTAGTCTCTAATAATCAGTCAGAAGCACATGTGAGATAACGTGTTTTTTTGCCCTTGGCCTGTAGCACACACTTCTGAGTTTGTCACACACACACACACACACACACACACACACACAGAGCGAAAAAAAATAACTAGAACAACTTACTCCAATATATTAGACTGTTTAGCTTCAGGTGGTAGGATTATGAGTGATCTTTAAGATATATAAATAAATATAAAACTTTATATTTATGTTGAGAAAAAGCCTGTTCTTATTTTAGGGGAATTCTTAGTCAAAGATGAGGGAATACTTCTCCTTTCCAGGCTCTGAATTGATCAACTGATTATTTTCATAAGGGAGCAAGTGAAAGATTTTGAACTCAAAAAAAAAAAGAATTTTTCAACAAAAGATAATAGAGATAATATTAAAGAGCAATTAGTTTTGACCTGTAATGGTTTTTCAATCCTATTTATAATGTTTCTTGCTGAAAAGTATAAACCCCACCCTTCTTCACTCTCTCAGAAGAACCAAGCTCCGTTGGCATCACCTGTTTATTTCATCTTAGTCTTAACGTCTAATCGGAGTTTTCCGTTCTCATTTGGGACAGCGAGAAGTGGGCTTCCTCTATACTTAAAAATTACAAAATAGCCAGCATACGTATTTCCTCAGGACAGAAAGCAAGATATAGCATTTTTTGCAGAGTACCTCATGTTTTGTTCCCTTCCCTTGTAAAGCGTGCAATGCATAAATTATCATTTGGGAAAAGAATGGCCAAGTACTGGTAATATCACTCTGTAGGAATATGAATGAGAGTTTATTAAACCTATTTTTTTTAAAAATAAAGGATTGTCCATGGAAAATTAGCAAAAAGCTCCTGGCTTGGAAGGATAGGATTTTTCAAGTGACTCCTGGCACAGTACTGAAAGGAGTATACTTGGAAAAAAAGAAACTGAAAGTACTGAAAGTAGAAATGAGTAAAGTATAAGATGTAGCTTCCCAAAAAGCTAGTGCAGCCTTGGTTTTATTAACCAAAATGACATGTCCAAGAAAAAGAGTTAATTGGTCTGCTTTGTTATATGCTAGTCAGGCCATCCTTGTGAACTGTGTTCTGTTCTGGACACTGTAGTTTGAGAGAGATTGACGATGAGGAACATATCCAAATTCTGCTATCCTTAGAGAGGATGACAATTCTGGAAGTTACGTGATATGGGAAATGGGAGAAGGACCTGGGCAAGTTTAATCAAGAGAAGAAAAGACTAAAGGAGGACACAGTAGTGAACTTCAGTTGTTGAAGCCCTTATGGCAAAGGATGAATGCAATCATTCTCTGGCCTCTACAGATTAACAGCAGGACTGAGGAGGGAAGCAATATTTGGCTCAAATCAGGAGAGACCCATTTAGCAGGACTCTTCAAAAAAGGAATGGGCTATCCTAGGAGACAGAGATGTGCCTACAAATGGAGGTGCTCAAGTACGTTAGGAATGTGTTTGAAGAGGGAATCTCAACATTAGATGGGGTTGGAACAAATTAGTCCTATGGTCTCCCCCAGTCCTAATATTCTAAACTTGGTCAATGACGTTAGAGACCTAGTTCTGAACAACATTAAAAGAATCTTCTGTTCTTGCCTAGCACCTCATATCTAATCAGTTAGTGAGTTCCTTTACAATGTGTCTTGTATCATTCTTGCATTATTATTCTACAGTGATCTGAATATTACAATATTCTCCTAATTGAAAAGATACATCAAAATTAAAATGTCCACATTCTTTGGGGAGCATTGTTTACAAAAATTGTTTACAATGATGGTTAAACATCTTTTTCCATCTCTATACACAGCTGTCATTGTCGTGTAACATTGTTGCAACTTCCATCAAAAGGTGACTTATCTTCCCACTCCTTTAGTCTGGGATGCTATGAGTTTTCTCTGACCAATAGAATGTGGTAGAATTAATATTGTGTGACTTCCGGACTTCCCTAGTGGTGCAGTGGTTAAGAATCTGCCTGCCAATGCAGGGGACATGGGTTTGAGCTCTGGTCCAGGAAGATCCCACATGCCGTGGAGCAACTAAGCCCGTGCACCGCAAGTACTGAGCCTGTGCTCTAGAGCCCGCGTGCCACAACTACTGAAGCCCACGCACCTAGAGCCCGTGCTCCACAATAAGAGAAGCCACCGCAATGAGAAGCCCGTGCACCGCAACGAAGAGTAGCCCCTGCTCGCTGCAACTAGAGAATGCCCGCGCACAGCAACGAAGACCCAGTGCAGCCAAAAACAAACAAACAAATAAATAAATAAATAAATGTATTAAAAAAATTGTGTGACTTCCAACTCTAGGCCTTAAGAAGCTTTTCAGCTTCTGTTCTCACTCGCTTGTATCACTACAACCTCGTAAATCATCCCGGGCGAATTCTGAGGATGAGACACCACACGGAGAGAGAGATCATGAGGTGAGAAAGAGGGGTCCAGGCATCCCAGTCCTTAATGCTGAGGCCCCTGACAGGGGAGAGGGACATCTAGGAGCAGACAACCCACAAACAGACTGAAAATGCGTGAGTGGGTCCATCTGGCATCGTGGGGAGCAGAGATGAGCCACGCCCCCTGAGCCCTGTCCAAGCTGCCAACCCAGGAAATCATGAACGAACAAACAGCTAGTGTTTGACTGAGCAGTGTGTTATGCAACAATAGGAACCGATATGTGCTTCTACTCAGCAAATTTTGCTTCTAAAAATAACCCTATGCAAGACATATGTACACATATGGCCACTGGAGTTTTTTCTAATAAGGATAAAAATAGGGGAAAAAAAGAGAGCTGGTTTACAAACCATGGCATATCCATGTAGTGGAATACTCAGTAGCCCTGAAAAGGAATCAGGTGGTTCTCTGTTTACATGTGTGGGAAGATGTCTAAGGTATATTGTTAAATGAAAAATCAATGTTCACAATAGTGTGAACGGTTAATCACATTTACGCAAATAGACAAGTCTAGGCACGCGTGCATATGTTGCATCCACATAGAAACCATCCAGAATGATGCACAAGAAACTATTAACAGTTAGCTAAGGAGTTGGTCTGAAAGTTGAGAGGAAGAGGACTTTATCCTCTTTATTCCTTTATATATTGTCCTTTGAGTGTATATTACTTAAATATATTAACTAAAAAATAAATGGAAGGGACTTCCCTGGTAGTGCAGTGGTTAAGAATCTGCCTGCTATTACAAGGGACAACTACTGAGCCTGCATGCCACAACGACTGAAGCCCATGCGCCCTAGAGCCCGTGCTCGGCAACAAGAGAAGCCACCGCAATGAGAAGCCCGCGCACCGCAACGAAGAGTAGCCCCTGCTCGCTGCAATTAGAGAAAGACTGCACAGCAACAAAGACCCTATGCAGCCAAAATAAATAAATAAATGGAAGTAAAAACAAACACAACCTCTAACTATTCCTCTTGCCACCAGTCACTACTCTTTGCAACACGTTCTGTATAGTAGCACTGAGTTAATATAATGATAATACCCGTTTTTATTATGTCACTCCTCTGCTCACCAAGTCTCAATAACTCTCCACTGCCTAGCAATGGTCTTCAAAATGAGGGATGTTCTATTTATATATTTTAGCTCAAATAGTAATAAAGAAAAAACTATTGACATTGAATACATGCATATATACTGGCACCCTCCCTTGGTATTTACATGACCATCTACTGCATAAGGGAGGCAAGGTGTCCCAAGGAAAGCGGGGCATTCCACCCCACAAAGGGCCTTAAGGTGATGCCCTTGCTCATCCTTTCACTTTCTCCTGATTCCAACTAATTACAGTTTCCGTGAGCCCGGAAAAGTCAACTTGTGGATTTTCAAAAATCTAGCTGGAAATAAAGAAACTTTTTGAAAAATTGATAAGTCACTTAAAAATATTCCTTCAAGGAAACTCAGCTTTGGGGCTTATATAAATAACATAAGCAGAAATGATTGACAAATAATTGGCAGATCTGACACATTTCCTAGTCCTGGTACAAGCGCTTAGCTATATTACAAGGTGAAAACAATGACCATCTCATAGACATGACAAAGAGCCAAAAAAAAAAGTTAACTCCAGAGTTTCAAATGTATAAAATCATGTGATCCTCGTTCCAATACTTTACCCAAGTTCATTTAACGATGAAAATGTGCAGCCTTTGTTGAGGATTCTCACTTATTAACAAACTACAAAATTTCACACACTACTTGGAACACACTTGTTCATTTGCCATGATAAAATGACTGAAATAATATATGAGGGAAACATGATAATAAAACAGAAATGCATTCTTTGTCAGAAAATACTGTTGTAAGATGCATAAAAATTATTGTGGCAGCACAATAACATGAAGGATTCTCAAAATCACTATGCTGGGGACTTCCCTGTTGGCACAGTGGTTAAGAATCCGCCTGCCAATGCAGGGAACACAGGTTCAATCCCTGGTCCGGGAAGATCCCACGTGCTGCGGAACAACTAAGCCCGTGTGCCACAACTACTGAGCCTGTGTTCTAGAGCCCGTGAGCTGCAACTACTGAGCCTGTGTGCTGCAACTACTGAGGCCCACGCACCTAGAGCCTGTGCTCCACAAGAGAAGTCACCGCAATGAGAAGCCCGCACACCGCAACGAAGAGTCGCCCCTGCTCGCTGCAACTAGAGAAAGCCTGCACGCAGCAACAAAGACCCAACGCAGCCAAAAATAAATAAATAAATTTATTTTAAAAAATCATTATGCTGAATGAAAGAAGCTTGATACAAGGGTACATGCTGTATAATTCCATGTATATGAAACTCTCGAAATTCTAGAAAATGAAATTTTGTAGAAATTCTAAAAAGTGTGGACAAAAGCATTAGTGGTTGCCTGCAGCCAGGATCAGAGGTAGTGGTGGATTGCAAAGAGGCTCAAGAGAACTTTTGGAGGTGATGCAAATGGCCTGTATCCTGGTTGTGGCTGTATGCATCTATCAAAACCTGTACGTTGAATGAATTTAGCTTATTGTATGTAAATCATATTCAACTAAAGTTAACTAAAAATAAATATCAAAAAACATGCTACATTACATGAGAGGGAAACTAAGCAATGTGCTAAATACTGAAGATACAGGAAAACGTTGAGCAGGAAAATGCCCTGGTCTTTCATGTTAATTACAGTTATAGAAGGAGGTGGCAAGAAACAAAATAATCACAGAGTTACTCCAAAAAAGGACTAGGAAGGAAAGTGGAGGTTCTGGGAGAGCCTACACTGAAAGGACTTGCCTTAGCTTGTGAAGTCAGGGAAGGAAGGTGGAAATGGTCCAAACAGATGGAGAACTACACACTTCCATAACCTTCATAAGGTATACCTCTCATTTGGCACATGGCACAAACTTTTAGTGTAGGATTGTTATGCAGAGGTATCTTCACTCCCTAACTAAGCAGCTAGAGCCTGGAGCTCGTATTACATATTTCTTTGTATCCCCTTCTTACAGCACCTAGAGAATACTATACACGGTAGGCATTTCATATTTACCAGTTGATTAATGCCTGCCTGCCAAAGAGAATAGAGGTATCCATTTTTCCCCTCTAAGAGAGCCAGTGGCTGCGGGAGAAAACAGACAGAATGCCTGGCGATCTGCCCACATCTCCCCATCCCTTTTGGAGACCATATGCACCATGACTCTCGCTGCCCCTTGCTGTGGCTGGCTGTCCTTCAGCCTGCTCTTTGGACACACTGTTTGGGGGAATTTTTAAGGTATCTCAGCTTTGTTCGCCCAGGCATTTTCATTTTAGTTTTTCACTTCATAAATTTAATTTGTGCTTTAAAACCTGGCTTTTGCCTTCTGACTCAATCAAACAATTCAGTCACTTTGACAGCCATGGCAAGGGCTCAAGAAATATGTATCAATCAGTTGAAATGTCAACCTTGGCTCATAAAAGAGCTCGCTCCATTGTCCCAGAGCAAGAATTCAATGTCTATCTGAAGCTGAGCTGAAAATAACTCTCCCAAAGTTGTGCTGTGGTTGCCATCTTTAAACAGCCCGGATTTGACTGTTACCACATATAGCTTTTAACAGCCAGTATTTTGGATTGTAACAGAAAGTCTGCATGTCATCTGTCTCAACATGCTGTTTCAGGTCACTGTTTGGTCAGGTTGCTCTATTGTGTGAAAATTGACCATTAGCACCGCTAAAAATAGAGAATTGACTCTTCTATAGATACGTGACTTTACAGGTATGGGGATGTGAAAATGGTTGATGTCCTAGAACAAAGAGAATATCTCAGAGACTTGAAGAAAGAATCTCCCAGAAAGTGCTGTTGTTTTTTTTTTTTTAAATTACAAGCAAGCAGACAAGCCATAAATGGGACTGCCCTCAGCATGACCACTGATTACTTTATAGACTGCTCATTCAATTAAAACGCTTTTGGTGGTAGCTCTACTAACTGAGCCTTACTCTTTAGGAAAAGAAAATTAAGGAAAAGCAATGGAAGATTTTGTGAAGCCAATATTTATGTAAGCTGTGGTGTGGAAGTTATTTCTGATATAAACAAGGGCATGAAAACTAAGAAAAGGATTGAATTAGTCTACGGACTAAATGTTCTATACTAAATGTTAAGAGTCCTTGTCCCTTAAAATAGAGCATCCCTTCAGTCCAAAGCCACCGTGCTTTAGAATACTGACAGGACATGCTCAAAGTTAATATGGAGGGAAACCATAGACCTCCAGAACTTCAAATCAAGGAACATTGCACGACCAAAACTGCATCACTGAATCATGTTATGAGCTGTAGCGTATGCTGTGGCAGATTGGCTATTATTCATGTCACCGTGCTGTATTCGTCTTGATATTGGAAAGAATACATGAAATATAAAGGCAGCCATTTCTGCATGTAATAAACAAGAGTGCTGGAGTAATGGGAGAAATTGTAAGTAAAAAAATGGCAAGAGCCAGTTAGCATGAATTATTAACTTTTCTAGGACGCTCCAGGAGCCACAGGAAACTAGAATTTGCTGGGATACCTTTATGTTTTAGATAATTATTTTCTTGGCCACTTTGTAAAGTGTCAAAGGCTTTATGCCTTTCAAAATGTTACTTATTTGTCCTTATTTCAGTAAGGATAATTTTCCTTTGCTTGAAAAGCATTTCCGCTTCTGTTACCTTGTTTAGTCCTTACGACAGCTCTAAGAAATTGGCAGGAAAGGTGTTACCCTATTTTACAGATGAGGAAGAGAAGCCCCTAGAAACTATGAACTTGTCCAGTGTCATCAGCTATAGTATATGGCTGAGCAGGGACTCAAACTTACATCCACTGACTCCAAATCAGTTTGTTGATTGGCTCCTTTCTCCCTTGTTCTTTTTTTTGTTTTTTTAACATCTTTAATATAGTTATCAAAATGCATTGGCCTTGACTCCTGGATTTTGAAAACTTTCAAAAGCATTTGGTATGTGGGTTTGGTTTTGTGGCTGCAGAATTGTCAATATTAGATCAGGCAGAGTGTCTGAACTTTGTTCTTGGACAAGCTGAAGCCTGGGGTGTTGTACCTGGGCTGTAATCCCAAGGGCATAGGGATCTGGCTGGTGGTGTATAGGGTGCTGAATGACAGTATCCAAATTGAAGCCAGAAAAACATACAATTCAAACAAGGATTCTAAACAAGACAGTAGGGCAGATGGGTAGAATCCAGGAGTGAAGAAGTGGGATAGGGA
This sequence comes from Neophocaena asiaeorientalis asiaeorientalis, assembly GCF_003031525.2. Classification (NCBI taxonomy): domain Eukaryota; kingdom Metazoa; phylum Chordata; class Mammalia; order Artiodactyla; family Phocoenidae; genus Neophocaena; species Neophocaena asiaeorientalis. The sequence continues at coordinate 899,817 of NW_020173916.1, forward strand.
CCTGCAATGTAGCACCAGAGCAAAATGGATGATGGAGAGTAGAAGGAAGAACTTAGGGAAATTTACTAAGCCTCTTTTCAGTGCACGGGTAGCTTTGGCAATGAATGAGAAAAGAGTTTTTAAGGGTGTCATGATGGCTCAGATACATAGGTTAAACCTAGAAATTATTTCAGAATTTGAGCTGGCAAGGCACCTACTTCTTTCCTTATTGATTCCAAAGGGGCAATGATTAGATGCTTGATTGTATTTAAGGATATATGACATAAGAAAACTCGATATATTTCCAAATTATAATGTATTGAACATTTGTATAGAATTAATTGGACATTAGCCAGTCAAGTTTAAAGAATCATTCTATCCTTTCCATAATTTGCTACTGAGCTTCCCTGGTGGTGCAGTGGTTGAGAGTTCGCCTGCCAATGCAGGGGACACGGGTTTGTGCCCCGGTCTGGGAAGATCCCACATGCCGCGGAGTGGCTGCGCCTGTGAGCCATGGCCGCTGAGCCTGCGCGTCCGGAGCCTGTGCTCCGTAACGGGCGAGGCCACAACAGTGAGAGGCCCGCGTACCGCAAAAAAAACACCAAAAACCAAAAAACAAAACAAAACAAAAACATAATTTGCTACTATGTAAAATGACCAGAACAATGTAACATCTGAGATATAGTTAAAAATGGATTATAACCATCAAAGAGATTAATTGACCAGAATAATAAAAATAGAATACTTTAAATATAGGAGAATAAAACTATATCCTTTCCACTGATTGTTGACTTCTAAAGAACATATTTGATAGTTGGGGAAATGCAAAGTGTAACTCAAATGTACTGACTGGCATCCTGAGAAGCCACCTATTTCTGGGAAATCATTTACCTTGGTGGGCTCCTCAGAGTAGAGGGAATTATAGAGAGGTTACAAGTGTATTCAATTTGCATGTGTGAAAAGGTCTTAGTAATTCCTATGAACAGATCACCATGAATTTAAAGAAGGGAATTTGAATTCAGTTCATTTGTAAGTGCAGCAAAAATGTGGTAGGATCTTCTTGGTGGAACCAGATCAGCTGAAGCAAAATTAAACTTTTCCAATGACTCAGGGTGTTTGGCCATACTATTTTTGGCCAGAATGACTGCTTTCCATTAAGTGCCTGTGCTGACCTTTTTCCAGCCATACACTGTGTTTAGCTGTTAGCCTTGAGTGTACATGACCTTAGTGCTGTGACTTAGGTGACATGAGCTAGGGAATAAAATGAGACTGCTGAAAAGGCAGGAATACAAATAAGAAGATCTAACTGACATTTTCTGTTCTAACTATGAGAACCATGGACTCAGACTGAATCACGACCCATCTATACTGTAAAAATTCATTTCCAGAAAAAAGAACTAATAGTAGAAAATTCAACTAGAGAGCTAAGTATTAGGTTAAACCATATGGAATAAGCAACTGATAATCATTTTTTACTAAGAGAAACTGATTTCTCATGGTATAACATATTACCATAATCATAGCTCAGTGTATTGTACCAATTATGCATTGATTCAATTCACTTCAAACAGGCGCCTATGCTATGCCAGGATTTGTAGGAACATAGCAACTGGAACGAAAACCTCGTAGGAACAAGTGGAACTTGAAGGGATTGCAAAGCAAGAAGGAATGATTTCAAACAGAAGGATGAAAAAGTCTTCATGGAGGAGCTGAACTGGCCTTGAGTTTTTGTTTTTTTTTAAACATCTTTATTGGAGTATAATCGCTTTACAATGGTGTGTTAGTTTCTGCTGTATAACAAAGTGAATCAACTATATGTATACATATATCCCCATATCCCCTCCCTCTTGTGTCTCCCTCCCACCCTCCCTATCCCACCCCTCTAGGTTGTGTGACCTCAGGTATTTTTAACCAATTTGCAAAATGAGAGCAATTATAGTAACTATTCATGCTATGTATAAAGTAGATAACTAATAAGAACCTACTGTATAGCACAGGGAACTCTACTCAGTGCTCTGTGGTGACCTAAACAGGAAGGGAATCCAAAAAAGTGGGGATATATGTATATGTATAACTGATTCACTTTGCTGTACACAGCAGTGTAAAGCAACTACACTCCAATTTTTTAAAAAAAGCACAAGTTCTAAGCCAGTATTAGCGGAAAATAAAATAAAATAAAATAGCATTGAGTTTACAGAGTCTAAGGAACATTTACCTGAAAATGTCCACCTAGCAGTTGGTAAGGTTAGATCTGGAGCCTAGATGAAAGATGAGTGCTAGAGATGGAAGTACAGGAAGTGAATACAGAAGAGCAGAGATGAGTATGTTTGGAGGAAAGAACCAGTGGAGAGTAATGGAATCAAAGAAACTGTAGGGATGAATTTGACTTAAAATAGTGGGGAGATGTTTCTTTCTCTAAAATACAAAAAGAAAATGAGGGAGTAAGTGAACAGAGAGAGGACTTCAGAAATAGAAGGGAAGGACCTCAAGGAAACTCACCAAAGATGGCTTTGATCTTCTTGAGTCTTCTCTGTAAAGTTTGAATTGAGAGTAAAGAAGAGCTAAGGAAGGATTAGGGACTTGACCTGTGTAGGAAATGTTCAGAAAATTCTTTGCATGAAAAGCATGCAGAGTGTCATCACTCCTAACATGTCATACTAAGAAACTGATAAGAAATATTCAAATAAATAGCTTTATCTAGGAAGCAACTTGTTAACAAACACTGCCAATATATATCTTCTAATGAAAAAAGTCACTATAACACAATGATAGAATCAAGAGAAAAACAAATAACCAGTTCAAATGTAACTAATTTCACTTACATGTCAAGTGATTTTTTTGAGTGGTGTTTCTAAATTTTTCTACCTTTTAAAAAATTCTTTTTTATGATGCCTGGTTTATTTTTCATTTTTTTTCACACATCATGTGATTTTTCCATCCATCTTTTCTTATACTATTTATGATGCAATTAAAATATAAATTCTTTCCTGATTTAAATCATTTAAAAAATTGACCAGACTTCACTTTTATAACAAAACTTACAATATTAATCTCTTCTTGATTACCACATTCCTCAAGAACCCAGACTATTGATTTTAAGTTGTATGGCTGTAACGGGGCGTTAAAAAATAGTAATCTAATTTTGTCAGTAGTAGTTGGATCGCACTTCCACCCTTAAATGATCTGTCACAGAATTTCTGAAACGTCGATTGAAATAACCCAGCTTCCTGCATTAATTTTAACTAATTGAGCTTCAGAAAAGAGTGGCATGTTTCTTATTTCCCTACCTTTGCTGCAGAGGAGGAATTTAAGACTTTGACACTTCAACATAGGGCAATAGTCAACTTAACCTATTTTGCCATGGTTACTCTTGGTTGACTTGAAAACAAAATTCAGAAACCCCACAATTTGTGCCAATGAATAATATTATCAGTCACCAACAGAATCAACACTTTCCTGCTGCTCTTTTTTCTTTCTGAGTGAAATTCTTGCACCTAGTAAGCATTAAATAAATAGTTATTGAATGGTGCAGACAGCTAAGAAAACCAATTCAGTGGGTTAAAATGATACATTTACTCCTGTAATAATAGATAGTAAAGCCTTGAGTCTGAAGAGGAATTCAGAGATCATTTAGTCTGAATATTCTCATTTTATTTTTTCCGATGGGAAAAAATGATGCACAGGGGTAGAAAGGGACTGATTAAGGTCACACAGATAGTAAGTTATCAGAATATATAAACATGATCCTTTCTCATATAACAAAATGAGGCTGGGATTTTATTTTATTTTTCAGAAAAGCTATGGAAATACATGAAAAAAAACTAAGATCGGGCTTTCCTGGTGGCGCAGTGGTTGAGAGTCCACCTGCCGATGCAGGGGATACGGGTTCGTGCCCCTGTCCGGGAAGATCCCACATGCCGTGCGCGGAGCGGCTGGGCCTGTGAGCCATGGCCGCTGAGCCTGTGCGTCGGGAGCCTGTGCTCCGCAACGGGAAAGGCCACAGCAGTGAGAGGCCCGTGTACCGCAAAACAAAAACAAAAACAAAAAAACCCCAAAACAACAAAACTAAGATCTTCCTTATCAGTAATTTTATTGAGCATCTCTGGGATATATGGCAGTGTGCTCTAGGGGCTCTGTGATGAAGTTTAGAGAGAAACAATGTAAGTCATATCCGAGTAACTGCAAATATTGGCCTACAGTCAATCTAATCAGCTTAGCAGTCTTACTGATGGAGGTAGATTAAAGTTGTGCATAGGATGCAAGATACTAAGATATAAGTCCCTTGGGGGCAGATACTGTGTCATCTGTTCAGTATAAATGTGTGCGGATGAATATGAATAAGACACCATTCTCACTTTCAAGGAGCATTTTGTATACCCCCCTACACTGAATACAGTAAATTCCCTGGCCTATCGATTGACTCGGTGTTCCTCTATCCCTTCTCCCCAAGTGATCGCTGTGGTTTGCAATTCGATCAGTCTGTGTAGCAGATTTAGATCTTGGTTTTCCTGTAGGAAATATGTGTCTGATCACATATTCATTTGGTATCTTAGAGCTTACACAGTTGGATCTGTATGTTAAGACAAGAGACGACGTTAGCAACCACCAGGACGAGGGCACAAGTTGTCCTAGTGGTCTTTTCAACACAATGGTTTCAAGGCAGTGGTTTCAGAAAATAAATCCAGGAGACAAAGAGTACACCTGAGTTTCAGTATTCCCATGGTAGACTGTGATGAGGACAGTAATTTTCAAAAGGGTTTAAAGGAAGAGAACCTTTTATTTTTTCAAACAAAATTTTGTATAAAAATGTTCAGTAGTTATATAAAACAGATAAAAGCAGAAATGCTCTGAATGAATTAGAAGTGGGGGGCTTGGGCCCTCACCATCTAGGCTTACTCTTTCCTCATCTTATTTTATCAATGAAGAAAGAGAATTCCAGAGAAGGAAAAATGAATTTGCCTTAAAATTCCTTGTTTATAAGTGATACAACCAGGACTGGATTCTAGATCTGTTTCTACTCTATCATATTGCCTCAGAAGAGTATTGAATTTATTAGAGATCTGTGCTATTGTAGACACATTGGAAGGTATGAAAGAAGCTAAAGATACAAAGTCTTCCTTGAAGGAGTTTACAATAAAAGTATGGAGATGAAACAAAATTTTATTTATTCAGAAAATGTGTGCTGAACGTTTGCTACTTTTGATGCACTAGGAGTTTAAAGACCAATAAGGGTATAGGCCTTCAAGAAGCTCATAGGATTCATGGAGAGTGTGATTGGCTGAATAATGGCCCCCAGAGATATCCAGGTCCTAATCCGTGGAACCTGTGAATGTTACCTTATATAGTAACAGGGGCTTTGCAGATGTGATTAAGAATCTTGAGATGGGGAGATTATCTTGGTTTGTCCAGATGGGCCCTGAATATAACTACAAACGTCCTTACAAGAGGGAGGCAGAGGCAGATTCTACTACAGAACAGAGAAGACGATGTGACAAGCTCAGCAGAGAGAGAGATATTTGAAGTTATTGGGCTTTGAAACATGAAGGAAGGGGTCATGAGCCAATGAATTTATGGAATTCAGAAGGCCTCTAAAGGCTGGAAAAGGAAAGGAAATGGATTGTCCCCTAGAACCTCCAGAGGGAGCTTGGCCCTGCTGACACCTTGGTTTCAGCCTAGTGAAATTGATTTTAGACTTCTTCTGGCTTCCAGAACGTACAGTTCAGAGAATACATCTGTGTTGTTTTAAAGCTTCAAGTTTGTGGTAATTTGTTATAGCAGCAATAGAAAATTATTACAGGGAGATAGTCACAGAACCAGATAATAAAGTGAAATGGGAATGCTCACTTTGTCAGCACATATACTAAACCTGGAGTGATAAAGAGAAAGGTAGCATGAAACAGAAACATGAAATGTTTCATAGTAGGAAAAGAATAGCAGTTCAATACTTTGTTCTAGAAAAATTGGCTACCCACATGAAAATTAAGTAAATGTGCATTTCTGTTCCATAGTATATACAAAAATCAGTTCTAGGTGGCTTAAAAGTCTAATGTGAAAAGCAAAACTTTTATTAATCTTCTAGAAGAAAATTTAGGACAATATCTTAATGACTTTAGAGTAGAGAAATAGTTTTTTAAGAAGACAAGGAAAACATATACTATAAAGGGAACAACTTGATAAATAGAACCACTGTAAAAAAAATTAGCCCAAAAATATTTTTTAAGTAAAAAGACATACCACACATTGGGAGAAAATATTTGCAGTGTACATAACTGAAAGCAGGATTAGTATCCAGAATATGTAAAGAAATCCTACAAATCAGTAAGGAAAATGTCACTTCAATAGAAGCTATGAAGGTATAATTCTGGCTCGTGATGTGATGACTCCCAGAGAGAGGACTGAAGGAATGAAAATTCTACCTTCCATTCAATTTCCTTCTGATGTTCCCCATGTGAAACCAAATAGAAGTCAAAGACAAGGGAACCCTTTGCGGTCACGCATAGAGTTCCACCCCCTGGATCACGCTGCAGGATAGAAAAGAATGAAGTGTGGATCTGGAGTGGCACAAAATCCATCAGATTTTACAAGTCTAACCACACGAAGTGTTGGAGAGTATGTAGACTGAGGGCAAATCCCATACAATTCTGATGGGAGTGTGAATTCACACAACCACTTTCGAGCGTGATTTGTCAATATTTATTAAAGCTTACCTCATATATACCTTATGACTCAACAGTTTCACTTCTATGTATATGCTCTACAGAAAAATAGATACACATGCAGCAAAAAACAAGTTTAAGGAAGTTCATAGCATAATTATCTTAAAATATTTTTTGAAAAAATAGTCTACCAATTAGAAGAACTGATGACTACGTTGTTGTCTACTCAAGGATACAACATGGAGAGATCTCACAAACAATATTGAGCAGAAACAAACATCACAGAAAGATCATTCCAGTATAATTCCATACAAGGTTTTTAAAATATGCCAAATAATACTATATGGTGTATAGTTCTACATCTAGCTGTCGTTAAGTGATATAGAATTGCACGGAATAATGGACATCAGTTCAAAGAAGTAGCCACCTCTGAGAGTTAGGGAGGGTGACGCAGTTTGGGAGGGGTGCCTAGGAGGCTTCAGCATATTGATGATGCCATTATTTCTTAAGCTGCATGATGAGTAAATAAATAATCAAAATATCATTTTGTTCAATTTCATGTCAGATATATTGCATAATGCTCTTTAAAACGTGAAGTGTGACAGGTGCTAGAAAAGAGGTTTGCCCAGGGGCCTCTGGGAACACAGAGAAAGGGCCCATAACCTAGACCTGGTAGAGGTGGTCAGGGAAGGATTGCTAGAGGACCTGGCATTAATCACGTGGTTTAGACCATAATAAGATCTCTGGGAGCTCATTGTAGGAAGAAATCAATGTGGTGTGGAATCAACACTGAAGACCTAGGCTTTAAATGGGCCTGAAAGAATGGAGAGGATTTGCATGGTGAGAGCAGTAGTTGGAAATAAGGTAGCTAAGTCAGAGAGAGGGGGTAGAGACACATTTCTAGAGACAGCTGGACAATGTTTCCATGCAAAGAACACATTTTTCAGAAAAAGACCCACTGACATAGAAAACAAACTTATGGTTACCAAAGGGGAAAGGGCAGGGGAGAGATAAATTAGGAGTTTGGGATTAACATATACACACTACTGTATATAAAATAGATAACCAACAAGGACCTACTGTAGAGCACAGGGAACTATACTCAGTATTCTGTAATAACCTATAATGGAAAAGAATCTGAAAAAGAATACATATATATAACGGAATCACTTTCTGTACACCTGAAACTAACAACACAACATTGTAAATCAACACTTCTTCAATAAAAAGAAAAAAGAAAAGAAGAACACATTTTAGTCAGTAGAGCTGTAAGTTTTATTTATTTAGAAACTAGAATTTCTCCCAGGAAAATTTATGCTCTGTTCATAAAGAAAAGCTCAAGGTAAAGGAATTTGTTTGTTGTGCCATGGCTATCATCCCTTAAATTTGTACTGTGCTCCGCTGCTTACAAAGCTTGTAAATCCTCACAGCCTTGAGAGGTGGGAGGGCAGGCAGCATTATCCTCATTTTACAGGGGACAAGTCAAAGCCTGAGAGAGGTACAATGACTTGCCCAGTGTTACCCAGTAATGATGGGGTTAGGCCTAGCACCGGTTCTTCCTATTTTAAGTTCAAAATTTATTCTACTACCCTCTGTCTATTCCACATTCTCACAGCTGTAGTTAGATCAACATTTACAACACATTCTCTTACAGAAGCACAAATCAACCGAAGAGCTTTTTAGCATATTTGAATGGGATGACAGTGTTCACAGCCATACTGCTAATAATTTATTTGTACAAGGCAAAGATTTATTGCAGTGGGGCAAACTGCCCAATCCCTTGGGAAGGGTAATTGGGATATTCCAATATGTTTAACATTTTTCAAAGTATACAATCTGATTAAAAGTGTATTCTTCTACTAATAAATGGTTCAGAAGTTACATCATTTCTTCTATTAGACTAGAAATGCTATAAATGAAGTCAGTGAAATAAAGATGATGAGTTCTCTTACTAGAGTGGTCATGAAAATTGTCCTTTGGCCACAAGGCTATGGAACTTTTTAATAGAGACTGGAAAAACTGTTAGAAATGTGTCTAATTTACACTTCTATTTTTCTCCCATCAACAGATCAGTAAGCCTATCTAAGAGCCCACAGAAGGGACAAAGCATGGTCTCAGTGCAGTTGTAGATGATCGACTGGGTTAAAAAGATTAATTTTATTGGATTTTGTACTCGGACAGATTCATGTAGCACAAATGCAGCCAGTGCATTGAATGAGAAATGTCACTTAAACATATCAATCCATTTACTTTTGGAAACCCACACTGACCCTATTTTTTTTTTTTTTTTTGCTTGCTATTATAGGGGAAACCAAAGGCATGATATGTTTTCTGTCTTCAGGAAGTTTATAGTTGCATTGAACTGTAAAACATTGTGACACAGTTAATTATGAGGTATAGCCTGCAAGCACTGTTTGGAAGACACTAATTACAATGCCTAGCAGATAGTTACTACTCAATAAAAATTGGTAGAGTAGCATCTGGGGAAATCTTGTGCCCGTGGTTGGTTTCCTTCTAAAATATTTTAGGAATACCACAAAACCACTGTGTTCCTAGGATGGTTTGAGCCCCACACTGTGTGAAAGGCTAGAAAGTGCAGAATGACTCCTGGACTGATTATACAATCAAACAAGGGGGTTGCTTCCGAAGACATTGATTTGCAAAGAAGATACAATTTAGTTTAAATTGCATATACCTTGAGCTGATAATAGTTTAAATAGATAAAAATGGGCTGTTTAAAAATTTCAAAACTTTTTTTTGTTACTTGCATTATTTCCCCAGTAACAAAAAGCTGATACTTCATCCACTCTTTTGTTATATACCCCCCAAATGAAGCATTTAACCATGATTTTAAATACAACTGGAAATACTTTATAATTAGGACAAGATCTAAGAAAAAATCTCATAAGAAAAAATAATAAAGTTAGTGTTTAGCACTACGAAAACAAAAGCAGTATGCAGTAATTGGATGAGCTCAAAGAAAAAGAACAAAGGATAAGCAATAACATATTAAATTATTGTTAATTGGAAAAGCCGAGATGTTCCTCTAGGCAGAAATCAGTAATTAGAATGTGGTGAAGCTCGTTATCATCATCTGGGTTGGAAATAAAAAGATTGCATCTCCTCCTTACTCAATTTGCTCTCAGTCAACACTGAGATATTTCTACTGGTGAGATAAAACAATGCAAGAGGTAAAATGGACCATTTTCTCCCTTAGAGACACCTGCAGGCTCCTGAGGTCCTTCTGTCTTCAATCAACACCTATGAGCTCAGGGCCACCTCCACATGGCAGGAAGTGTGAAGCACGGCAGAGAGCCAGCCTGCCTTAGAAAAAGCCTTCGACTCTTGCGGATCTCACTGATTTCCTGATTTCTGCTAGTTGGAACATTGACTAAACCCATCAATGTTGATCTCCCTACCTTAGTTGATCTCCATACCTTCATCCCCTTTCCAGCCTTGAATAACAAGCCTTCGAGGTTCCACCTGGCTTGTCTATTCCACTGTCTGTGCCTCTAGGGTCACAAGATTCTAGGGATCCTTTCTCTAGGCCCAAAGCTCTGGATTCCCCAACCTTTCTTGGGCTTCAGTATGAAAATTCATCCCACACACCAATAAGCAGGCCCGAGATTTGTGTTTCTCCAAATGTGGTTCATAGATCATGAGAATCAGAAATGCCTTGGGGTGGGCATGAAGCTTGCTAAAATGCAGATCTGGGGGCTCAGCTCACATCTACTGAACCAGAATAGGGAAGTTGGAGCCCAGAAATCATCATTTAAATCAGTCCTCTGGGAGATTTTCACCTGCCTGAATATTTAAGAACCAGTCCTTGTTGCTTGCTATTCCTTCCCACAAGTTCACGTATAGCTTACTTTTTCTCATCATTCAGGTCTCAGATGATATGTCACTATTTCATAGAGGGTTTCCCAGGCCACTCTAGAGAAAGATGCCCTGCCCCCCCCTTTAAATCATTCTCATATCATCCTCTTTTATTTTCTTCACAGCAGTTAACACTATGTAAAATTATCTTCCTGTATATATCTTTACTTATATATTGTCTATCTTCCCCAGTGAGAATGCAAACTCCACAAAAGCAAGACTCTGATCTTTCTTTCACAGCACTTTCTTCCTGTGCCTATGATAGTGCCTGACACAGAATAGGTAGATACTCAATAAATATTTGCTGAATTAAACACTGATCTAGTGGAAACACTCAGATACCGGAACACCACGGTATATTAGATCAGTGAGAACAGAGGAGCTGTTTGCCTTCTCCTGCCTACTCAACACCTTCCTTTCTCCTTTGTATAAAGCCAGATGTGGGAATATATAAAATTAAATCTGAAGCAGATAGGTATGTGCATTTTGAATATGCCACAATGGTTGTGTCATATACCTACAACCTTCCAGCAGTTGAATAAGCCTTATAAAATTGAAATCTTTAAAGAAGTAGTTGTTTGAATAAACACTTTTTCTAGATAGGTGAAGATTAACCCTTCAGTGCCAGAAAAGTATTAATAGTTTACTGGAATTTTTCTATAATTTTTAATGTATTTGTGATATTATAATTTATAAGAAATCTATATTTTGTCATTCAGATGACCAAAATATATTTATCATATATATTTGGTCATTGCCCATACTTCCTGGCTCACAGCTCCCAAAACCCTAGAAATTTCCTAAGTGATAAGAGTTTAAAGGTCTTTTGTTATATTAATGAGATGACTTTTGTAAAGCACCTAAGGATGGGGGCTGGTTGCCAGAGCAGCCAACCACGTGATTAGAAGGTTGGAAATTTCAGTCCCACCCCCAAGACCTCCAAGGAGGGAAGAGGGGCTGGAGGTTGAGTTCAATCACCAATGGCCAATGGGTTAGTCAATCATGCCTATGTAATGAAGCCTCCATAAAACCCCAGAGGAAAGGGTTTGGAGAGCTTCCAGGTTGGTGAACACTTGGAGATTTGGGGGCGGGGGTTTACATGGAAAGGGCATGGTAGCTCTACACCCTTTCCTCATACTTTGCCCTATACATCTCCTCTGTTTGGTTGTTTCTGAGGTATATCGTTTTATAATAAACTGGTGATCTAGTAAGTATTGTAAAATGTTTCTGTGAGCTGCTCTAGCAAAATAATCAACCCCAAGGAGGAGGTTGTGGGAACCTCTGATTTAAAGCCAGTCAGTCAGAAGTACAGGTAACAACCTGGACTTGAGGCTGGTGTCTGAAACCCAAGTTGGGGGGTTGTTGGAACCCCCACTTTGTAGTCAGTTGGTCAGAAATGCAGGTGATAACCTGGACTTGTGACTGATGTCTGAAGTTGGGGCAGGGAGGGGGTGGAGGGCAGTCTTGCAGGACTGAGCCCTTAACCTGTGGCATCTAATGCTATCTCTGGTAGAAACTGTGTCAGAATTAAGTTAAATTCTCAGGCACCGTGGTGGTGTCCCTTCGTTGGTGTGGGGGGAAACTCCCTCCACCTGCCCCGCCCCCACACACACATTGGAAATTGAGTCTTAGAACACCAGAAGAGTACTTCTTGGCCTTAATAAATGTATTAAGGGCAGGGAACCAGCCACATGACTTTGGTTCACCTGAGTAAAGATTCCCAGGCATTCAGACATCAGGGATTCATTAAGGATGAACTGAAGCCCCTTTATCTGCACATGTAGAATGCTACAGTCCCTCGAGTTAGTAAATTTATCCTAGCAGTTTATCAATGATTTCCTGAGCATTTGGGCTCTTATGGTGGTTCTTTTGAAGAAATGTACCTTGCTTCATTGAAATCCAGCTATTCAAATGATCGTCAATCAATTTTTTTTTTTACACTCTATTTTGGTCTATTATCGTGCGGGCTAAGACCTTAAAAGTAGACCTTGCTCCACCCATGCATTTGAATATGCCATGTAATTAAAAGTTGCAGCCTTATATGATTATCTCTATTTTGACAGATGAGCGAAGGCTCAGGAAATTTAACTTGCCTAAAGTCCACACAGGTGTATGAGTATGTGTATTCTGACTGATCTTCCTGAAATCGATTACTTGCCTGCTCAGATGAGTAGCACAGGCATGACCTTGTTGGATTCCAAGTCCTAGTCTCCTAAGCTTTGCTCATTGCTAGCTCATTAAATAGAGATGATAAGGAGATTTTAATTTTATTATTTTCCTTATTTTTAGGTTTTTATGTAGGTCTTTTTGAAAAAGTAATACATTATCATAAGGATAAAATTTCCTACAGTGTAGAATGTTATACAATGAAATGTAAGTCTTCCTCTAATCCAGTCCCTACCCCTTGAGGTAGCCACAACACAACCACCATTAATGCTTTCTTGTCTATCTTTCCAAAATAGTTTATGCATAGAATACAAGAAACTACACAAACACACACACACACATATTACATATGTGTTCCACATATGGAAGCATCTGTACTTTGATGTTTTTTCACTCAATGATTTATCCTGGAGACAATTCCTTATCATTATAAATAAACATATTTACCCCTATCTGTTTGTTTGATTTTTACCAACATTTTACAATTAAATCTTTGAAGCACAACACAGAAAATTGAAAGAATTATACAGTGAGTATGAATATACACATTATGTAGATATTAGAATTAACAGTTTACAATACCTGTTTCATCACGTATCACATATACACCAATCAATTCATCTTATTTTCTTTAATGCATTTCAAAAAAAGTGGCAGACATCAGTTCACTTCATCAGGAAACACTACAGAATGCATATCATCAACCATAGTTAAATGTTTGTTTATAGCTCTTTTCTTAAGGTGAAATTTACATAAAATGAAATGCAGAAATTCAATGAGTGTCGATAAAGGAATACACCATGTAATCCAAAATTCTATCAAAATATAGAAATATTACCATCACTCCAAAAATTTCCCTAATGCTTCATTTCCTGTCACATCCCACCCACACCCCCACCAGAGGCAATATTCTGATTTTTTCACAGTAGATTAGTTTGGCCTGTTCTAGAACTTCATGTAAGTGGAATCATATGGTGTGTAATGTACTCTGTGTAAGGCTTTTCTTTGTTCAGCATAATATTTTTGAGTTTCATTCACATTGTGTGTATCAGTAGTATGTTCCCTTTTCTTGCTAAGTTGTATTCCATTGTATAAATATGCAATATACATTATTTTACATTTATGTCAATGACCTATCTCAAACTAACTTTTGTTTACAATGTGAGGCAGGGATTGAGTTTCATTGTTTTTCCATACAGATACCTAATTTTCCCACTACCATTTGTTGAAAAGATGTTCCTTTCAACATTGGATTGCTTTAGTGACTTTTTCAAAAATTAAATAACTGTTATAAGTGTGGGTCTTTTTCTGGACTCCATTTCATTAGTCTTTATGACAGTACTATACTGCCTTGAGTAATGTAACTTTTAAATAATCTTTGAAATAAGGTAGTGTACGTCTCCAAATTTGTTTTTCTTTTTCTAACTGCTTTCACCGGTCTAGATCCTTTTAATGCCTTATACATTTAGGGAATTAGGTTATCAGTTTCTACAACAAAAAGCATGGTGGAATTATGTTTGAGATTGCACTGAATCTGTAGATCCATTTGGAGATTACTGATATCTTTAAAATATTACATCTACCAATTCATGAACATAGCAAATGTCTCCATTTAGTTCTTAATTTCTCTCAGCAATGGTTTGTAGTTTTCAGTATAGAGGTCTTGTACATCTGTTGTTAGATTTACTCCTAGGAATATAATGCTTTTTGTTGCTGTTGTAAACTGCATTGCTTTAATTTTAATTTGCAATTGGAGCTGTTTCATATGAAAATATAATTGATTTTATATGTTAACCTTGTATCCTACAACCTTGCTAAATGATATAAATTAGTTCTGGTAATTTTAGTTATACATTCTTTGTGATATTTTATATATACCTTCCTGAGATCTAAACCTAAGAAGATTTTTGTTTCCTCCTTGCTGATCTTTATATCTTTCTTTCTTTCTTTCTTTTTCTTGCTTTAATGCAGTGGATAGTACCTCCAGGAAAGTGCTGAATAGGTGGTGAAAGTGGCTATTCACCCCTTGTTCTAAGGGGAGT
>NW_020173916.1:914744-948919 GCF_003031525.2 Neophocaena asiaeorientalis asiaeorientalis
GGCAGGCGGACTCGCAACCACTACGCCACCAGGGAAGCCCAGCATTCAATATTTCACTATTAAATGTGATGCTGACTCTAGGTATTTCGTAAATGTCTTTTATTGGAATAAGAATTTCCCTTCTGTATCTAGTTTACTGCAGGTTCTTACACTGGGTGGGTGTTGAATTTTGCCATATGTGGTGTTTTCCTTTATTCAATAAATATGGCAAATTACATCGATTAATTTTTGAAATAAATCAATCCTATATTCCTGGGATAAATGTTCCATTATTATGATATATCTTTCTATGTTTTTGAATTTTATTTGCTCAAATTGTGTTAAGTGTTTTGTGCCTATATTCTATTAGTTTCTTCTTTTGTAATGACTGTCTCAGATTTTAAAATGAGGTTTATGCTTTGCCTTATAAAATAAGTTGTGAATCAATTCCTCTTCCTCTATTTCGGAAAGACTTTAAGATTCATGCTATTTCCTCCTTAAATGCTTGATAAGACTTATCATTGAATTTATAATTGCCTGAAGTTTTCTTTTGGGGTAATTTTTAAAATATAACAAATTCAAATTCCTTAAGATTTATTGTGTAATTTAGATTTTCTGTTTTATTTTTTGTAATACTTTTATTGAAGTCTATCTTATCTGATATTAATATTGTGACCCCTACTTTCCTATGCATACTTTTTTTTTACTGCAATTAACCTATGCATACTTCTATATAGCATGTATCTTTTTCCCATCCATATTATTTCCATCGATTTGTGTCTGTAAATTTAAAGCATATCTCTAGTTGATAGCACATACTTGGTCTTGGTTTTTATCCATTCTAACAACTTCTGCATTTTAATTGGAGTGTTTTTGTGCCATCAGCATTTACTGTAAAATTTGATAGAATTAGATTTAGGTCTACCATTTTACTATTTATTTTCTGAGGTCTCCATTGTCATTTATTCTACTAATCCTCCTTCCCTTCCCCCATTGGATTAATTGAATATTTATTTCTAAAAATCCATTTTTATTTTATCTTTTGTAGCTATATCTCTTTTATATTTTTATTTTAGTGTTTCCTCTAGAGATTACAGTATACATCCTTAAATTTTAACAGTCTACTTAGAGTTGATATTTTATTGCTTCATAGAATATGTAGAAACCTTGAGCTGTATAGGTCCATTTTCTCCTTTTCTCCTCCTTTATGCTATTTTTGTCATATTCAGTGTGTATTTCTACCCGAGACAACTTATCATCTGTAAGAAAAGTTGAAAATTTATATCACATCCTAAAGAAAAACCATTTCAAAATCATTTGAAAAGTGATTTTATAGGTTCCAAATGTTAGTATTTTACATTTTAACATAGTGAATCTAAGAGAGGCAGTATCACAGGATCATAGAATGTCAGAGCTGGAAGGAATATTAAAAATCCAGTCCAGTGTTTCCTCAGAGGAACACTACTGGTATTTTGAGGGAGACAATTCTTGCTCATACACTTGCCTGCTAACTGCCAAAAAATGCCACCATACATTTCCAAAGTCCCAACTGGGAGTATTATACAACCCTCAGTTAAGAACCATTGCTCTGTAATGACCTATATGGGAAAAGAATCCAAAAAAGAGTGGATATATGTATATGTGTACCTGATTCATTTTGCTGTACACCTGAAACTAACACAATGTTGTAAGTCAACTGCACTCTAATAAAAATTTTTTTAAAAGAACCATTATTACTACATGACTGCATTGTCCAGATGGAGAAACTGAGATTCAGAGAGGATAGGTAACTGGCTTAAAGTTGAACACCAATTTTTTTTAACAGAACTATGACTAAACCCTGGTTCTCATTTCAATTCTCTTTTAGCTGTACCATGCTCTGAGATTGGGCATGAAAAATATCTTAACTATAACTAAAATGTAAAATAAACCAGGAAATATTTTTATTCCTTGTGTCCTAAATTAGTATCATCTGTTGGAAAAATCACCCTGAAGAAATTAAGAGTTGGGATTCTGGGTATGACTCTAGTATAAATTTCATGGACTTTCCATAGCCATTTAACCATTGCATAAGAGTTGCATTTCCTCTTATTCTCTCTGCTAGACTGATTTATCCACATTTATAAAATGCTCCATGTAAAACCTTCACAGGCAAAAGGCCCAATATAATTTCAGTAGAATAATTAGTGTTTTATTTTGGTTCTGTATAAATATGTATACATTTCTATTTTTAAATTCTGAAAAACTCAGTTCTTAGTATTTTTTCTAGAGTTTAGTGAGCATTAATACAATCTTCTGCTGCATACTGTCATAAGCATAACAACTCAAACAGCTCCTAAAAGCTGCTTGAAAACCCGTTCCCACGGTTGTAGCGCCTACACACAGCTCAGCTTGCCTATACATTCCCAATAGGAGGTAGGTACTTAACTCAGTCTGTACAGGATCTGAACCTGTTTCAGATCCGCAATGTGGTGAGCAAAGCAGGTGGCGTGGCTGTATAATAACGATTGAGAAGATGAGGCTGTGGTTCAGAATGCCTGGGAAAAGATAGAACACCAAATCTCAAATGGGAAAAGGCTAAATATGTACCAGACACTGAGATTGTGTTTCTTCCTTTGGACAAGAAAAAGTTTGGATGGGACTGAAAACAAAGCCACAAGGCAAATATATGAATAGAAACATTTAGCAGATGGATGGGGCAAAAGGGGTTTTGAGTGGGTGTTGGCAAGGCTTGTCATAGTTCCTGGATTCTATCCAACCAAATTGATGCTGCTTAAATATGTAAGACTTTCTTTGTTAGCACTTGTTAGTAATTAATAGGAAAAATTTTCACTAGGGTATTTCATCACTAGGTTGCATTGGATTATTTATTCTTTTTTCCATATAACAAATATTTATTGAATACCTACTATAAATCTGGTATTGTTCTAAAATGTTGTAGTGAGAATGACAAACACCATATGATCACACTTATATGTGGAATCTAAAAAAAAAAACCAAGCTCATAGATACAGAGAACAGATTGATGGTTGCCAGAGGCAGGGGGTGGGAGGGGGAGTGAAATGGGTGATGGGGTCAAAAGGTACGATCTTCCAGTTATAAAATAACTGTCATGCAGATGTAATGTACAGCATAATGACTCTAATTAAAAATACTGTATTGCATATTTGAAAGTTGTTAAGAGGGTAGATTTTAAAAGTTCTCACTGCAAGAAAAAAAATGTAACCATGTATGGGTGATGGATGTTAACTAAATGTTTATCGTGGTGATCATTTTGCAATGTATACAAGTATTGAATCATTATGTTGTAAACCTGAAGCTACAGGGGGTGGGAGGGGGAGTGAAATGGGTGATGGGGTCAAAAGGTACGATCTTCCAGTTATAAAATAACTGTCATGCAGATGTAATGTACAGCATAATGACTCTAATTAAAAATACTGTATTGCATATTTGAAAGTTGTTAAGAGGGTAGATTTTAAAAGTTCTCACTGCAAGAAAAAAAATGTAACCATGTATGGGTGATGGATGTTAACTAAATGTTTATCGTGGTGATCATTTTGCAATGTATACAAGTATTGAATCATTATGTTGTAAACCTGAAGCTAATGCAATGTTGTATGTCAATTATATCAATTAGAAAAAATGCTGTAGATACCACAGGGAAGAAAAGGAAAAGAAAAAGAAAAAGAGAGAGAAGACCTTACTCCTCTGAGGGTGACCCCTTTACTGGGGGTATAAAGACAAGAGGGATAGTAAGTGCAGGTGAGGGAGGCTAGGGAATCCTCTCTGATAGAAAATTGTCTGAGCAGAGGCATGAAGGACGTGAGGGAGAAGGTGATGAGAATACCTGGGAGAAGATGGGTCCAGGCAGAGGCAACAGTAAGTATAAATCCCTAAGGCTGGGGCAAGCCTAGTATACTCCAGGAATAGGAAAGAAACAATGTGGCTGGAAGGGGATAATGCAGTGGGAGTGGTAAGAGATGAGGAACACTACCATTACCATGGCTCCTGTCTAATTAGAAATGTATGGTGAGACTGATTGTGTGATTTTGCAAGAGGACAGAGGAGGCTATGGGTGAAACATTTTCTCATGGTTTTAGATCATCTTATGTGTCCCTTTCTTTTCCAGTATTGACCCTCTGTTCCTTTTATCCCTGTCTTCATCCACATCCCTCTGTTCATTCTCTCCCCTCTTCCAGAAAATTGAATTTATCAGATATAGCTGAATAAATCTAGAAGCTAAAGCAGACATTTGTGGAAAATAAATGACAGTTCAGAGTACTGAGCTTTTAAGGTGGCCACGTTGCATCCTCGAAGGCAGGCTTAGGATTGTCATAAGAGTTATGGGTGCGTGCTAATTTCTCCCCAGAAAATGAATCCAGGCTTCTCAGCTCCTGAATTTTACCTCCTGTAGACTCTACTAATATTTTCCTATCAACTGTGATCTTAGACTGTTCCACAGAGAGATGGGTGTCTTTCACAGTAATCTGCTTAAAGATGAGCATCTCTTCTTCCACAATTCCAGAAACTGACTTCTGGCCATGATCCCCTGATTTTACTCCTCTCCAGTGGCTTGAGAACTGCCGAGTTGAGCAACTCCTTAGGGCACCATTAACATTATATTCCATATATGCTGTGTAGAAAGTAAATTACAGTGGTCCAGGTGAAATTGGGTGATGGCTTAGACTAGGGGAAAAGCTATAGAAAAGGAGAAATATGGACAGATTCAAGAAATCTTTAGCTGGGGATATTGACAGGACTTGGACTTAGATTAGATACAGATGTTGAGGGAGAAGGAGGTATTATAGCTGACACCTAGGATTCTGACTTACTGAACTAAATGGAAACGCTTCACTGAGGCATGGCATAGTGAGAGAGGACCTAGCTGGTGGGGGAAGATTACAAGGAAAAATTGAGTTTGAAATGTCTTTGAAAACTTGAATATCAAGTAGACAGAGGAACAGATGGGTTTCCGGGGGTCAGAAGAGAGATTTGCCTTGGAAATATAAATTTTTGGAGTTGTCAATATATAGACATCAAATAGATCTTTAGATATCAAGGGAAGTCCCTAAAAAAGAATATAGTATGAGAAGAGATGTCCCTATGACTGAACCATTAGCTTGAAATCAGGTTGTGGAGGAAGGGCCAAGAAAGAACACTGAGTAGGAAAAAACCAGAATAACGTGGGGTCACTCTCAGTCCCTTATATTCTGATTTGCTTTCTTGAATGAGAAGAAAAGGGATGCAGTTATGACGAGCGTACTGGGACTTGCTCAGAGGAATGGGGTAAGCATATTCAGGTTTTCCATTCCATGTGCCATGGGAGAAGCAAGTCAAGAACTGTTGCATTGAGTCATACTATCTTTCAGTAGCCAGATACATATGAAGTTTTTTTTAAAAAAAATCTCTTTAACTATAGCCAGGAAATTTCAAGACTATTGACTATTGAGGCAAAAATGTTTTCTCCAAGCTAAGGAGGAGTAACTTTGGAGGATGAGTTGTTGGTGGGAGGGATTATGGGATTTAAAGGGATGGAGTATATAGTATTATAATGACCTTGGTGAAACACATGAAAAATAAATGGTTTTAAAACAACTTTTTCCTTGTAAGCTATGTCATTAATATTTTAAACCGATTCTGTATTGATTGGTTAATATTTTGAATTAATTATATTAAATAATATAATTTTAAAAAAACAACTTATTCTTAAGTCCCTTTAATTACTGGAAATATTCTAGCCCATAGAACAAAAATATTCTGCAGTTTGATCTCATCCATAACGGGCCAATATGTGTCACGGCAGAGTCTGCAGATAACAGCTTGTAGGGAGGACACTACTACTGAGTCAGATGCAGTAGTTAGGGTGGGGGCAGGGAAGACGCTTTTATAACTCACACTTAGTGGGAAGTAATGGGCTAATGTCATAAAAAAGTGCTGAGAATGCATTTTGTTTGTGCCTTTGGCTGCTAATCAGCTGGGGCAGCCAATGGTCTTTAATACATAGGTCTCTGTGGTAGCTGTGACTACAGATACTTTGTAATGAAGAAAATTACCAGTTCCTGCTCCTAAGGACAAAGTATGCCAAAGATGGACGTTTTGTTTTGTATCCAAGAAAAGAGGGTGAATTTGGGGTGAGAATGGAAGGGAGAGAGATTGTTTTCCTGGTGCATGGCCAAGAAATAGTTCATTCCTGACATGAGTATCATGTACAGAAATTATCTAGGATAATGTCTGGTTCTCACTGAATGTTCAATAAATGTTGGTTGGGGTTGATCTTCTCTTTAACTCTTTCCCTCACTTGGAATAATTATAATTAACTCATTATTCTGATCAGCATCTGGCATACTGATACCAGACCATTAAATGAAACAACTGAAGCAACTGAAGAAGTCGTTAAATATTAACCTCTAAGTCCATTATTCTGCATTACATTGTGTATTTGTGGTTTATCTTACACCAATAACTTAGTTCCTCACAAGTCTCCCGACAATTCTTCAACACTTCTTAGTAGGCAATTGAGCAGGAGTGTTCTGAAAGGATAGGAATATTGACTGGGCGGTGTCAAGCAGCTATCTTTACTGACACAAGGGCAAGAGAAAATGGATTTCAATTGTATAAATTAAACATCTCCTGTGATATCAGATAAAATTTATCTATATGGATTATTTGAAACTGACACAATATAGCCAGATTAAACTTCCAAAAGCATAGCTCTGATTTTGTAATTCCATACTCAAAAAACTTCGATGGCTCCCCATTGGCTGGAGAATGAAATGAATCCTTTAATCTGGCGCTCTATGATTTAGTCTACGTTTCAAGGTTATATCCTGTTCTCCTTCACAGATGCTGAAACTTGACCACAGCTATTCTTCACATGTTTCCTTGTCTTTCCATCCAGGGATTTTCCCTCCTGCTATGCCTTCTAATGTGTATGTCCTCCCTCACATTCAGGTCCATTCAGATTTTATCCATTCTTTATGTTAGACTGGGTTCAAATGTTACTTTCTTCAGTAAGTCATCCTTGATTCTTTCAGAATAATCACATTCTCCTTTCTCCAGAAACTCTGATGAGTCTTTATGGTGCTAACACAGATAGGTTGACCATCTCTTTCTTGCAATTCTCAAACCCCCAAAGCTATGAAGATAGAAAAGTTTTCAAAATCATTAAAAAAATCAGATCTGATCTGAACTTATTTGGTAGTAGAATTTAATCTGAAGTGATGTGAGACTCTCTCTAGTCTTTATTTATCTCAGTTTAGTGTTAATAAGCATTTATTTCAGTTCAGAAATATAAATGTGTTTGATAATGGGCTACTCTCATTGTGTTATTTCATATGCAGTATGTGGGTCTTATTACTGTTCTAACTCTGAAAATGTATGAATCTTGAAATATATCTGTTTCCAAGGTTCTTGGATAGGGATTGTAAACTTGATTATATACAGTTGTCTTTTTTTTTTTTGGCTACCTAATATCTAGACCACCATTCTATTCTGAGAGAATCTGCCATTGTGTAAGTCTTGGTGGGAATTAGGGCTCCATCTCCATGATGGACTTTGAAGTTACCTGGTACTTCAACCTCTTCTTCCCTGGTATTTGGTCATGGGTGTATAACCTAGGTTTCACCAATTGAATGCTCCATCTTGGGAGTTGGAATTCTGAGAGAGATGAAAAGGAACAGGGAAAGTTAGAGATTATTCACTGAGGCAGTAGTCAAGTGACCTGTGGCAGTGTTGCCAGCACCAGCTGTTCCTGTGGAGTGACTGGCTGTATTTCTTGCTGCCTAGTTACCTTTGGTTCTTGACTATTTTGAACCTACCTTGACAGATTTCCTGTTGATTCTGTGAACTATCCAATATCTTTTCAATAAACTTTTCCCCTTCAGTTAGCCAGAGTTAGTTTCTATTATTTGTATCCAAAAACCTTAACTGATTATAGACTACCTTTTCCTTGCACCTTCACCTGTCTTAGTCAATTCAGGCTCCTATAACAAAGTACCATAGAATGGGTAGCTTATACACACAACAGAAATTTATTTCTCACATTTCTGGAGACTGGAAGTTCAATGTCAGGGTGCCAGCATGGTCAGGTTCTGATGAGGATGCTCTTCCAGCCTATAGATTGCTGACATCTCCTTGTATCCTCACAGGTTGGAAAGAGAGTTAACCAGATCTCTGGCCTCTTTTTATATGGGCACTAATCCCATTCATGAGAATTCCACCCACAGGACTTCATCTAAACCTAATTACCTCTCAAAGACCCCCACCTAATAAATACCATCACATTGGGATTGGGGTTTCTACATATGAATTTGGAGGGGGGCACAAACATTCAGTCCATAACACCACCCTCATCTAGATTTTTATCTTTGTGTACTCAAAGCACCTAGTAATAACAGATAATTGATTACTTTTACATATGGCAGTGACAAGATCATACTGGCATTTTAGAAAGATCACTCTCTTTGATGTAAAGAAAATGGGGTAGAAGAGGAAAGATTGGAGTATTCCAGTTGGGAGGTGATAGTGTCATGATTAATGCAGTGAAAGTGAAGATGGGGAGAAATTTTACAGATTTGAGAGATGTTTTAGGAAATAGAAAGGTCAGGATTTGGTGATTGATTGATCATGGTGGAAAATGAATAGGGAGTAGGAGAAGGACTCCCAAATATCTGGCTTGAGTCACTGGTTGGATAGTGGTGCCACTGAAAGAGTCAGGGAGCAAAGGAACAGTAGCAGTTTGGGGGTGGTGAGGGAGAGAATTGGGTCAGCCAGCATTGTATTGACTTTCAGGACCAATGGACAGGTCCTGTAGACAATGACTGGTGCGTCTAAAGTTCAGTCAGAGTCAGAGATTAGGCATAACCACAATATTAATGGTACTTAAATCCATGGGAGTAGATGAAACCACCCAAGAGGTTAGTATAGGTTGAGAAGAGTATAGGACCTGGGGCAGAGCACTGAGGAACATGGAAGTGATCAACTAAAGCTGAGGAACCTTCAAAGGGGGAACAAGAGAGGTAGGACCATTTCACTATGTGTTGTGACTATAACAACCAATAACACATGATCTTTGTCTTCAAAGGTTGGAGAAAGGGGAGGGACAAGCACATCAATGATTGCAACACAATGTGACAAGTATTACATCAGGGGTATATTCATGCAGGAGAGACGAGTATAAGGAGAAGCATAGTAATGCATGGGACACATCCGTTATTTTGAAGTCTAGTTGACCAGTTATCTGTATGGCATAGTATATTCATGGGTATGTGTGTAATGTCACACGACCAACATAAGACTACCTATTTAATATTAAGCTTCTTCTGACTGGATTTCCTTTCAGCATCTCTTTTGACTGTTAAGCAAGATGTTCTTTACTAATTCTTTTAAACTACTTTGTGGTGGTAACCACTTTCAGGTCAACAGAGATTTTTTTTTTCTTTTTTGCCAGTGAAAGAAATCCATGGGTCTAGTTAAAAATCGTCAAACATCTGATAATATCTTCGAAAAGTTTCTGGATAATTTTATTTATTTATTATTATTACAATCTGAAGAGAGATATTTTCATTTAATCTGGAAGTGCCTGAAAGTGGCTGAGTATGAAGTGAGTCAACCATCTTCATCCTCTTGGCTTGCTCTTGGCTGTCGATTTTTTTCTTTACAGCAGGAAATATTTTAAAGCATAAAGAACTCAGGAGTGAAAAGAGGCACCGTGTTTCTAATTCTACCTCTGCCACTAGTTAAATTTGTAACCGAGAAAAGTCACTTTTGCCCTCCGGGCCTTGGTTGCTACTTCTTTACAAAAGAGCTGCTGTCTGTCCCAGACATCTCACAGAACTGTGGGAACCAAGTGATCAATAGATGTAAAACTCCTTGGATAACATAAAGGTGCTTGTGGAAGACACTAGTGCTCTCCCAGTTTTCCACGTGTTCCCATATATAGCCTAGTATCTTTTTACTTATGTTGGAACCATGTGAAAACTCTGGCTAATGGGCTGTGAGTGGGTGTGACACATGTAACTGCTAATTCAAAGCATTAAGAGCTCCTAGGCCATCTCCAAGCTGTCTCTTCCCCTTCTTTAGTAACCAGGAAGAGGATACATTGTAAGGACAGAAGGAACATCAATCTCTGAGTCACTAAATGGCTGAAAACTCCGCCTCCTAAATGACCCCCAAGTGACTTTGTGTGAGTGAGAAATAAATTTTTGTGTCTTTAGTCTCTGAGATTTGGGGGTTATGTGTTACTGAAACATATCTAAGCCTCTTCTGGTGAACAGTGTCACAAGCATAAGGCATGGTTACTCGAGATTTGCTGTTTATTGTTTCTTTAGCAAAGACTCTTTTTTTAAAAATAAATTTATTTATTTATTTTTTGGCTGTGTTGGGTCTTCGCTGCTGCGTGCAGGCTTTCTCTAGTTGTGGTGAGCGGGGGCTACTCTTCGTTGTGGTGCGTGGGCTTGTCATTGTGGTGGCTTCTCTTGTTGCAGAGCACGGGCTCTAGGCGCACGGGCTCAGTAGTTGTGGCCCACGGGCTTAGCTGCTCCGAGGCATGTGGCATCTTCCCGGACCAGGGCTCGAACCCACGTCCCCTGCATTGGCAGGCGGATTCTTAACCACTGGTCACCAGGGAAGTCCTAGCGAAGACTCTTCATTTCCCATTGTCTTTCCAAACCATCTCAAAATTCAGTACTCCAGCCAAGGTATCAGCTCTGTAGTGGGTCCTATTTTCATGCTAAGTAACACATGGAATAGAAGCCTGGTAGCTGCTCCACTAGGGCAAGTGGAACAGAGGCAGACTGGGACAGGACTGGGAGATCTCACTCCATAAAGGTATTTTTGCATAGAAAACCCCCTTTCATTTCCTCTTTGATTATTTTCTCCTCTTCTTGTCTGCTTCCTATTATTTTGCCTTCTATTTATTTTTTACTCATATGCTTTTCTTATTTTTTTGAGTGGCCACTCTGTGCTCAGGGCTGTAGGAAATACAGAGCAGTTTAAGATACTATGCGTGCCTTTAAGGGGTTTATAATACATTGGGGAAACGAGCTTTCCACACAGCAACAAACACCAGTGCAAAATTATGGAATTCAGTGCTAAACTGAGAGACGCAAATTAGAAATGCTGTAAGGAGGTATAGCAGAGAGGGAGGACAATGGAGATAATTTGGGGTGAGGGAGAACTTGGAACCTGAGGGCTAGGCTAGGAGGCTGTTGCAATAATCCAAGGGTGAGGGGATAAATATTTGGAAATGGGCATAGAGAAGGGAAATAAGGTGGATGAAAATGACAGTCATTTTGAAAGAAAATGGATAGGGTCTGTGACTGAATGAAATGAGAGCTCTGTGAGTAGAAACTGCCAAAGATGATTCAAAGTTTTAAGCCTGAATAGCTTACGAGAATAAAAGTGTTATTAACAGGGACAAAGTTATTTGGAACAGAACTGAATTTGATTGGAAGGGGTAACTATGGAAAAGGGTGTTCGCTTATGGATATAATTAGTTTGGGAGGAAAGAGCTCACAGTTCAAGAAGATATGTCTAGTATCTGGGCAGAACTATTAGCCCTGAGACTCAAATAAAAAGATCCAGTTGGAAATGTACATGATATGTGATGCATACATTAGTACCCCCAACTTGGGAGGATGGGATAGAGGATAAGGAGTTCATGAGACAGACTGGTAAAAACCAACTGGGGATGTTCATTCACTCATTCAACAAGCATTTACTAAGCGCAAACTATTTGTCATGTATATTTGTTAAAACATATTAATTACTCAACTATCTCAGTGCTTCCAATATGGAAAGCAGGCACAATAGTTAAATCAGTACACGTATTTGAAAAGTACACATTGTTTTACAGGCATTCTTTCTATTTAGAGCCTACCTGATGAAAGACAACCAGTACAAAAATTCTTTCATTTGAACCATAAGATACTATTTGTCTTGAATGAGGTAGCTTGTTGAGTCTACAGCTATGGCTTTAATATTGCTATATTCACGCAGAAATAAGAGTTAGTGCCACTTACATACTTAGCATTTATGACCATTGCAGAGAAGTCTGGATGATACTAGGCCTTTTCAAAATTTTCCACTTTATCATCAACCAAGAGGGAAGGCCATTTTAGTTGTCAAAGAAAAGTTATAGACCCTAGACACAGAAGATTAAGTTTTATTTCCAATTCCATTAAATACCTTACAGATATGTAAGATCTTTTGAAGAAACACAGGTATGTAAACCAAATGTAATTTGACATTAAAATATATGTTAGCAGGGAATTAAAAATGTATTTCAAATTAAATCATCTCCAAACCTCACTTAATTTAATGTGATTGAAGGAGAAATGCTCTTCTCTCAATAAAAGCCTTGGTTTCACCATCCGTAAAGTGAGGAAGTTGTACTACTTGATCACGCAAGCAATTCTTGCTGTTTCTATAAATATGGAATCAAATCTCGAATCATGGCATATTTTGAAGTTACAAAGCATTGCTGCTAGTTTGTATGCACTCCCACATAGCTTTTAGTGATAGCCACTTTTTTTTTTTTTTTTTTTTGCAGTACGCGGGCCTCTCACTGTTGTGGCCTCTCCCATTGTGGAGCACAGGCTCCGGACGCACAGGCTCAGCGGCCATGGCTCACGGGCCCAGCCGCTCCACTGCATGTGGGATCTTTCTGGACCTGGGCACGAACCCGTGCCCCCTGCATCGGCAGGCGGACTCTCAACCACTGCGCCACCAGGGAAGCCCAGTGATAGCCACCTTTAAAAGACCATTTAATATTTAAATTATCATGACCACAAATTTGAGGCAGTTTTTAGCTGAAGATTTTGAGGTCATGTTAGAAATCAAAATGATTCTGTAGGGGAGATAAGGCTTCCTTTCAGCAGAATGGTGACAAGAGTGCAGAAGTCATCAACAGAAACAAAGAGAAAAGAATGGTTCTTAATGTTCTCACAATAGCCCCAAAGATTATGGGAGGAAAACCCTGGCCTAGCAAATTACAGTGTTTAGCTCTAGGTTGAGATATAATATTTTGTAAAATTTTCCATATGGCAGAATTTGTTTATAGTTATCCTCATGGTCCAACTGCAATATTTCTTAGATCACAAGTCTTTTTGTAATTAGTTTGCAAAACTCCAGGCAGTATATGTGGCCTCTATATTGCAGAAAGCTGAGTTTCCTGGGAATGAGTTACCAAGGGAATGCCCTTGGAGTTGTTTCTCCAATAGTGGATGTGTGGAAATACACTGATTCTTTCACTTCTGCCCAATGGCTCCATCACAATGCAACTACCTAGGGTTGAGTGGAATATTGAATCAGACCAGAAGTGTTGGTTTGCTTAGTCAGTTTCTAACCAATTAAATCAGCTGGCCATAGGTCGAATAAGGATTGGTTGTCTGAAATCTCTTCTAGGAACCCTGCTAGGTGTCAGATGTTTTCCATATATTTAATGACCACTTTATAGATAGGAATGGAGGCAAGACATTTGCCAGACTGAATTCATTGTAGCAGTGAATATGTTTGTGATGAGATCAATAAGATACTTTTGCTATTTACCATTGACTAAAGCTTAGCTCCCTTAGTTAATTGTGCTTTATTGATTTTATGATTATTTTTGAAAGAGTATGTGTTTAATATCAGTATTTAATATATTTCCACAAAATGCAAAGTTCACCCTGAGAAGAAATTTTACCATGTTTGAATGTTAGCTAAAACTAACACTTGATAATCAAGTATCCCTGTACTAAGAAAATAACTCCTGGACGGAGGGGAAGCTTTGCACTTCAGCCAGTAAATCCTGCTTCCTAAGCTATAGTGTGCATAAGGCTTTCCCACACATCTCCGTTGCTACGGAAACCTCTTTCAGTGTCTGGGCTCTAAACAGCTGACTCATTTCAAAGTCTGGCTCTCAAACCTCTCAGCTCACAGCTTAGCGAGACAAATGGAAACAAAGAAAAACAAAGAAACAATGAAATATCAATATATACCAGTCCATTTAAAAAGTTAGTAAATTATCTGTCTTGACATATAGGGAAAAGGCAAGGTAATGCAAATCCTCAGTTGCTACAGACTGCGCTAAAGATATCCCAGAAACGTTTACAGCCCACAGCCTATAAAAAGGGCTTTCTATCCTTTGGACTTAGTGACACACAATAAAACTGAAGCTTAAAGAGAGATCCTCCCTTATATCAAAGCAGTCCAACCAGATACATATGAAAATACAAGCAAAGAGCATGATCAGCAAGCAGTTAGCATGGGGTGGGAGGGCAGGGAGAGAAGGGAGAGGGCAGAGGTAACTTAGAAAACCCCAGAGTAATCTTAGGAACTGTCCAAACAAAGCTTGAAGGTCTATCTACCAAGATTGTCCTCAAGGAAACTTCCTGCTTTGGTCTCTGTCTTTGGCCCTATTAAGTCAACATATTCAAGGAATACACAGAGGCATGTTTATTAAATGGGCAGATGCCACAAATCTAGCGAGCTGGATTTTAGGCCAGAAGACCTCTTAACATTCCTTTGGTATCTCAGACTAAAGAGGGAATAAATGTCCCAGCACTCTCATTGGTGTCAACTGGCCCAGAATATATGGTGGGATTTTGTATATTTTTTACATTTACAACTAGTAATTGTCACAAGTAATAATGGAACTTTTTAAGGAGTCTGAATGCCTTTTAAAAGTGATTTAGTTTTATAAATTGAGAATCAACTTTAGTTTGGTAGTGAGAAACTTATCTTTGAAAACCCAATATGGTAGGGATTAGGAAAAAATGCTGCCATTTGGACATGCCTTCACATTTTAGTGTGGGAAGAATTGCTTAGCTTCTATGAGATTATTTATATTGTCTCTATTATCTTGTGCCTCTGAAAGTACTGATCATAATATAGCTCAAGTGAGGACTTCCCTGGTGGCGCAGTGGTTAAGAATCCACCTGCCAATGCAGGGGACACAGGTTTGAGCCTGGGTCCGCAAAGACCCCTTATGCCGAGGAACGACTAAGCCCGTGAGCCACAACTACTGAAGCCCGTGCGCCTAGAGCCCGTGCTCCGCAACAAGAGAAGCCCCCGCTCGCCACAACTAGAGAAAGCCCGTGTGCAGCAATG
Source organism: Neophocaena asiaeorientalis asiaeorientalis (assembly GCF_003031525.2). Lineage (NCBI taxonomy): Eukaryota > Metazoa > Chordata > Mammalia > Artiodactyla > Phocoenidae > Neophocaena > Neophocaena asiaeorientalis. The sequence continues at coordinate 929,814 of NW_020173916.1, forward strand.
AAGACCCAATGCAGCCAAAAATAAAATATGAATAAGTAAATTAATTTAAAAAAAGAATTAGAAAAACAACTCAAGTGAATATTTAAGCATCTCTTTGTTTTATCTACCAATACAAATTATTACTGTGGGAAAATGCAAATCAATAATACATACCATTAAAATACTATCTTGGTGAAAAGATGTGGAAAGAACCATTAATCAATGCATATTTAGTCTGCAAAATATCTCAAGCATTGCTCCCAAATAGGCAGAGTATGGAAAGCAGTAAGCAAGGCTTGTATTAATACTTTAATAAAAGTTATGACTCTTGAGAAGTCATTTTGTGTGTGTCCAGACACATGCAGGATGATTGGCATGTCCAGTTTATTGTGGTACTTTCTACTCAATTCATTCAATGCATTGCAGTTAAATTAATGGATTCAGTTGATGAGCCTTGAAAGTCTAACTAGGCTGGTAAATCAAGGGAATGCTGTTGAACCAATATGTCTGGAATTCAAAAAAAAAACAAACACTGAGGTAGGCAGAATCAAATATGTTCACATTCTAAACCCTAGAATCTGTGAATATGTTAATTTACATAGCAAAAGGGAGGTTAAATTAAGGAAATGCGATGGGGAGATTAAGGTGAAATACCCAGGTGGGTCCAATGTAATCAATCTTATGAAAGGAAGGTAGTAGAATTAGGGTCACAGAGAGAGAGGGGCTGTGATGGTGGAAGCAGAGGTTGGAATGATGCTCTGAAGGTTGATGAAGGGACTTTGAGGCAAGGAACGCCAGCATTCTCTGAAACCTGGAAAAGGCAAGGAAATATAGTCTCCCCTGGAGTCTCTAGAAGGAATGCAGCCCTACCAATACCTTTTTCACTGAGTCACGCACACTTCAGACTTCTGCCTCTCAGAATTTTAAGATAATAAATTCGCCTTGTTTTAAGCTTCTCTGCTTGTGGCAATTTGTTACAGCAGCTATAGTAACTAATACTGATACTCACTAAATTAGGTAAAGAGCTTTAGAAACAAAAGGGAGAAACATGGACTAGATGATAGGATAGGTAAGTGGTGTCACACCTGGTGGAAATATACACAAATATGAATGGAGCAATGTTAACATGGCTAGAGAATGCCTTCACATGCTAGCTGGCTTTGTGCTTAGCCTTGGCCATTTCATCAGTTTCTCTGAAGACATAGAAGGCAAATGGCTTGGATGAATCTCAAGGGAATTATTCTGAATGAAACCAGCTGATCTCAAAAGGTTACATGCTGTATGATTGCATTTATATACTTTTCATTTTTTGTTGTGATGAAATTCACATAACATAAAATTAACCATTTTAAAGCATACATTTCAGCAGCATTTAGGACATCCACAATGTTGTGCAACCACCACTTATATCAAGTTCCAATCATTTTCATCATCCCAAAAGGAAATGCTGTACCCATTAAGTAGTCATTCCCCACTCAACCTTCTCCCAGCCCCTGACAAAACCAATCTGCTTCCTGTCTCTATAGATTGACCAATTCTGGATATTTTATACACATGGGATCATGCAACATGTGACATTTTGTATCTGGTTTCTTTCACTCAGCATATTTTCAAGGCTCATCCACATCGTAGCATGTATCAGTACTTCATTCCTTTTTATGGCTTAATTATGTCCCATTGTATGGACACACCACAATTGTTTATTCACTCATCCACTGATGGACAATTCAGTTGTTCCCACTTTTTGGCTATTGTGAATAGTAAGGCTGAGAGCATTTATGCACAAGTTTTTGTTTGAATGTTTTCAAATCTTTGGGTATATACCCAGGAGTGGACTTGCTGTGTTATATTGTAATTCTGTGTCTATCCTTATGCCAGCACCACACTGTTTTGATCATTGTAGCTTTGTAGTAAATTTGAAATTGGAAAGTGTGGGCCCTGCAACTTTATTTCCCCCAAATTGTATTGGCTAGTCAGGGCCCCTTCCAATTTTATATAAATTTTAGTATCAGCTTTTCCATTTCTGTAAAAAAGGACATTGAAATTTTAATAGGATCACATTGAATCTGTAGGTTAATTTTGGTAGTATTTGAATATTAACAATATTATGTCTTCAAATCCATGAACATGACACAGGAAAAGATTTTGCCTAAAAAGTTGGATTAACTTACTTTTGCCTGTAGATCTGTGAGGCTATTTTTCCTCTTGTGATTTTTTCCAATATGAATGCTATGCTTGCCTCATTCTCAGATTAGTTTAAAAGATAAATTATATTAGGATTGAAACTAGTACAGATCATCATAATGTGTCCTTCCTCTCCACCCCACTATTAACAGTGAAGCATTCTTCCTGATACATTAGTGTAAAACAAACAAACATCATAAAGAAAGTTGTTTTTCACTCATATGGTACTCTCTGAAGACACACGGTCTTAAAAAAAATAATGTTTAAAATACTTCTAGTTCTCTAAACCAAAAGTGAAGCAAAAAGTGGGAATAAGTACTCTAAGAAGTACTGTGAAGGAGTCAGAAGAAAAAATATTTTTAAAAAATGATCTGAATAAACACTTTTCCAAAGAAGACATACAGATGGCCAACAGGTACATGAAAAGATGCTCAACATCACTAATTATTAGAGAAATGCAAATCAAAACTACAATGAGATACCACCTCACACCTGTTAGAATGGCTATTATCAAAAAGACAAGAGATGACAAGTGTTGGCGAGGATGTGGAGAAAAGGGAACCCTTGTGCACTGTTGGTGGGAAGGTAAATTGGTGCAGCCACCGTGGAAAACAGTATGGAGGTTCCTCAAAAAAATAAAAATAGAACTATTATATGATCCAGCAACCCCACTTCTGAGTATTAATCTGAAGAAAATGAAAACACTAATTCGAAAAGATATATGCCACCCAATGTTCATTGCAGCTTATCTACAAATGCCAAGATATGGAAACAACCTAAGTGCCCATCAGTGTATGAATGGATAAAGAAGATGTGGTATATACACAGTGAAATATTATTCAGCTATAAAAAAGAATGAAATCTTGCCATTTATTTGCAACAACAAGGATAGACCTGTACATCTTTAGAAGACAGATTTAGGACCTACCACAGCTCCCCAACATCGGAATTAGTGACTTTTTTTTCCTCCTGGTCACTGCAAATATTTGAGTGGAAACGAAAAAGCCATATGTCAAGAATGTCAAAGAGAGATTCCTACACAGAAAAGGAGGTTGGACTTGATAAACTTTCAAATAGTTTTCAACTCTGAGATTATATGGCTTAAATCTAGGAAGGTAACTTGACATATGGCAAAGCAATACGTTGATTATTTAATTTCATAACTGCTCAGAGAGGGAGGAATCCATGTTATACTATACCCTTTGAAGATTTTATGGTGTGAACTGTGAACCAAATACTGAAATTAGAAATGGTTATTTTGACAGTGATAAAAAGTAACTAGGCTATACATTTTCATAAATATATGTGTGTTAATGTATATACACACAGATGTTTGTGTGCATATATATGTATGTATATATGTGTGTATATAAATTATATATATATATACATATATATAATTCTTAAATGTAGACTTTGAAAATTGTCTCTCTGTAAATGTTAAGCAACCTCTCTGAGTTAAATTTCCTCAATGATAAAATGAGAATGACCATATACCTAGTTCATAGGGTTTCTAGGAAAATTATATGAAAAAACATGGAAATTGTTTAGTTCTTTGTCTGACACATCTCTCAATAATCCGCCTACGTGCTTTTTATTATTTATTTATGGCCGCTTTGGGTCTTCGTTGCTGCACCCGGGCTTTCTCTAGTTGCAGCGAGCGGGGGCTACTCTTCTTTGCGGTGCGTGGGCTTCTCGTTGCAGTGGCTTCTCTTGTTGCGGGGCACGGGCTCTAGGCATGCGGTCTTCAGTAGTCGAAGCACGTGGGCTCAGTAGTTGTGGTGCACGGGCTTAGTTGCTCTGTGGCATGTAGGATCTTCCTGGACCGGGGCTCGAACCCTTGTTCCCTGCATTGGCAGGCGGATTCTTAACCACTGCACCACCAGGGAAGTCCTGCGCTTATTATTGATATGCATACCTTAAAGCCTTGATAGGCAATGAAAGACTCAGTTTTATTTAGCATATAAGTGTTCTTTCCAAGTTAAATTGCTCTTCATGCGAACCTTAATTTTTCACCCACATTATTCTATACATTGCCATTTAATTGAACAAGCTCCTCTGCTACCTAAAGCTACAACCAATGTTACAGAGTAGAAGTTTTAAACTGGATGCAAGGCCAGAAATTCCCTTTTATAAATGCTGACGTTGGCTCAGATAAGTCATCTTGTTGTTGATGTCCGGTCATACCTTGTGATGAGAATGATACATGCATTCCACAAAAATGTTGACTGTTAGCTTTTTCTACACGGCCTATTTCTAGCTACAATATCTCATGTTATATTGAGCTATATTAAATATGAAATAATTCCACAAATAAGATAAACAGGAACTCCTCCACATGGTTTGTAGTAAGTACAGTGTCCTGCCGTGATTGTATATTCATTATACTGAATCTTTTTATGGTATATTGATGAGCCAGTATTAAAAAGAACTGCACTGAGTGGCAATCGTCCTTCAAGAAGATTTTTAATTCTACCAACTTTAAGAATGAGGGCTCTTAATTGGTTCTCTGACTTTCATAGTTTTAACTCTATCCTGACGATTCCCAAATCTATGTTGCCGACATAGAATACTCCCCTGATACCTGCTGGTCATTTCCATTTGGCTGGTTCACTAGCACTACCAGCTAAATAAACATGCCTAACATATAACTTGTCATCTTCCTTGAAAGTCTTGCCCTTTCTCCTATGTTTTCCATGTCATACATCCTGTCACTAGGACAGGATCTTTGGAGCCCTCTTAGACTCCCCCTCTCTTTCATCCCCCCATTTGGTCAACTACCCAAATTTCTGGATTTTACTCCTAGAAGTTTCTTCCACCACCTTATCTCCATCTCTCCCAACCACTGCACTAGTTTAAGCTCATCATCTCTCCTGGATAAACCTAACATTAGTCTATTTAATAATTTCCCTGTCACTACCCTTATTTACTTCAATGTATGCTCCATATGATGTCAGAATAACCCATCTGCAAGAGAAGTCTGACTGTATGACTCTTCTGCTAAAAACGTTTCAATGGCTCACTACTGTTCTCAAAACTAAGTACAAGCTCTCTGACTTCATAAACCTAGTTTTTCATCATCTGACATGTGCCTACCTTTCCAGCTCTGTCTCTCACAACCCCTGACTTGGACTTGACATTCCAGCAACACAGAAATGTGTTCAGTTCACGTAAAGAGTTGCCAGGTTTAGAAAATATAAATACAGGACACCTAGTTAAATTTGAATTTCAAACAAACAATGAATGCTTTTTTAGTATGAGTGTATCCCGTGTAACATGCTGTTTCGTACCTTTTCAGTAGCCCGTACTATCACATCTCCCTGTAATGCACTTGCCAATTTTAAGATTCAACTCAATTACTACCTCTTGTAGTGTGCCCATCCTCCACACTCCCTCCCACCAATCCTGAAAGAATCAGATAGCTCTCTTAACGTCACATACTGTAATTGTTATTTTTTGTGTCTTCCTCTGTCAGTGAGATTCCTTGGGGGCAGGGACCATATCTTACTTGTCTCTGTATTGCCACTGTCCAGCTTGGTGACAGATACATAGTAGATACTTAGTAAATATTTGATGAATATATGATTCTTCTCATACTAATGGTTATATTTTCTCTTTATACCCAACAGGAAGAATATTTTTACTGCTGCACAAAAGAAAATGAGAAGAAAACCCTTCCCAAAATACAGCTCCAAACTCAAAGTTGATATAACAGTGTATTTTCCCCTAGAGATTGAACAATTAAAGTAAATTTAATAGAAACAAATTTTTCTTTTTTCTTTTTTTAACATTGTGAAACCTATTATATTTCATGAATTTTCAGCAGCTTCTTTGACCTCAAAACTATACAATGAAGTGGCTCATATCATTTGATTTTTGACTTATGCTCCCGTACATCTTTAAACATACATTTTCCATATTTCAAAGACCTATGGGCATTGATAACTGACAGATGTAATCCCAGTTAACAACCTAAGAAGGAACTCACACTAACACTTTAGTAAGGTACAAGTTTATTTGCCTCTTGCCTACATTTTATTTCACTAAGGATAAGCTTTTACTTAGCACTTGAAAAAGAATGTGTTTGAATATCCATTAAAAAGTGAGTCAGCTGCAAATTTGATATTCAATTCCATGCTTGTGGAGAAGACAGGTAAACACATTCATCAATGAGTAAGCAAAGGTTAGTCATATGGAGAATCTGAACACTGGGATGAAATTTCTGCTACCCGTCTACCCTGTTTTCAAAGCATACTCTTTAGTAGTTCTTTAATTTATGCAATGATTCTTAAACTTATAATATTGTCTAGTTTTAGTCATAGAAATTGCAGCAAAATTTGCTTTATACTGTGCTCAAGACATCGTGCTGCTACGTTTGGCTGCTGAACAAACACCTGAAAATGGAAGGATCCTGGGTTTCACAGGTTGCTTAAAAAAATATATGGATGGGACTTGAGGGTGGGCATGTTAGTTTGAGAGGGATGGCAAAACAAAGTACTACAAACTGGCTAAACTGGGTGTTTGAAACAGTAGAAATTGGTTGTCTCTCAGCTCTGGAGGCTAGAAATCTGAAATCATGATGTCAGCAAGGCTGGTTCCTTAGGAGGACTATGAGGGAGCATCTGTTCCGTGCCCCTCTCCTAGCTTCCAGGGACGGCTAGCAATACTTTGTATTCCTTGGCTTGTAGATGCCTCGTTCCAATCTCTGACTCCACCTTTCTGTGGTGTTCTTCCTGTATCTGTGTCTTCACATCATTTCCTTTTTTTATAAGTACACCAGTCATATTGGATTCGAGCCCACAATAATGACTTGATTACATCTGCAAAGAACCTCTTCTCAAATAAAGTCACTTTCACAGATACTGAGAATTAGAACTTCAACATATCTTTTTTTTGGGGGGGGGCACAGTTCAACCCATAACAATCTTCCCTTTGCATCCTCCCAAATTCATGTACTTCCCATGTACAAAATACATTAATCCCATCCCAACATCCCTCAAAGTCTTAACCCATTCCAGCATCAACTTTAAGTCCAAAATATCATCTAAGCATAATCAACTAAAGTCTCAAATCGTATCATATATATCATTTAAATAAGTTACAGGTGAGACTATGAGTATGGTCCATCTTGGGGCATAATTCTTCTCCATCTATAGACCCGTGAAAACTGGAAAAGAAATTATCTGCTTCAAAGACACAATTATAGAACAGGCTTAAGATAGACATCCTAGGGACTTCCCTGGCGGTGCAGTGGTTCAGCGCTTCCACTGCAAGTGGTCTGGGTTCGATCCCTGGTTGGGGACTAAGATCCTGCATGCTGTGTGGCGCAGCCAAAAAATAAATAAATTATATATATAAAATGTTCTTCTTATAGTAAAGCATTAAAATTCTTATTGACTACTTTTCAAGGCAATGGTAATTTGATAACTGTATCAGACTTACTAATGTTTGAGCATCACCTAAGTTTACCTGCTATCGATCTAAGAATAGGGTAAGAAACACAGAAAAGTAAATGGTTTAAAATGCTGTATACATTATTATGTGTCTGTTTCTATTAAATCTGGGTAAAACCTGCAAGACTGTATATTATGGTTGCAGATATAGAAAACCTATTCTAAAAGGGAGAGATTGGAAGAAGAAAAAAAAGGTGTCATTAATCTAAAGTAAGTTCACAACACAGCAGGGCAAGTTTCACTAGGTTCCAGGACCTAAGAATGCTCTGCCCTCTTAGCCCTGGGCAGCAGCCCTACCCTCTGGAAACAAGGAGATGGCCACTCTGCCCCCTTGGCCTGTGCTCTTTCTGGCCTTTGCATCCATGGCTCTGCCCTTAGAGTCATGCTTCCTTCACCTTGTCCCACCTCTGTCCCTTTCAATCTAGGCTAGAAATGCCATGTTGGTATACTTCTCAAAAATCTTTTCTGTCTTCTATGAATGTCAAGAGAATTCACCCCATTTGACATGGGGTTTCTCCCAGATCCTTCCAGGATCACCACATTCCTATTGCTGAGATGGTTGATTGGATCCACAAAGCACGTACCTAATCAATTTAGCCAACAGTTGTTCAGCCACACCCTTGGCCTTGTTTCCAGATCATGATATCTAGATAGACTGAGAATTTTCCAAGTCATTAAGTGCTAGTTGCTTTTGGCTTAATAATTTATTCCTTAATTTATATCTTTACTCTCGCATTTTAATATAAGCAGTAAGAAGAAATCAGGCTGTATCTTCCACACTTCGAAAATTTTCTCAGCTGAATATCCAGGTTTATAGTTTATAAGTTCTACATTTCACCCAACAAAAAAACACAATTCAAACAAATTTTCTGCCACTTTATAACGTGGATTGCTTTTCCTTCAGTGCTCAATAATGCATTCATCATTCCCTTTTCAGGCCTCACCAGAAGTGCTTTAGTGTTCATATTTTTACCATCTTCTCTTAAAGGCAAGCTAAGCTTTTTTAAAAAATCAACACTTAGGAATTCTTCCAAGCTCTACCCATTATCCAATTCCAAATCTGCTTCTATATTTTAGATATTTGTTACAGTAGCATCACGCTTCCTGGTACCAAAATCTGTATTCGTTTTCTTGGGCTGCCAAAACAAAGTACTACAAACTGGATAGCTAAAAACAACAGAACTTTATTGTCTCACAGTTCTTTGGTTTAAATGCTTTGGTTTAAAAGAGTATGAAACCTTGGAAAAATATATAGCAACCAGACATCTAGATATATAACTCAGAATAATTAGGCAGAGATTTATAAGATTCTGATTTCATACTAATTACGTCTCCTGACAATTACGTTTTAGGTTCTAAGTAGCTAAGTAGCAACTGCTTATAGTTTGAAATGCATATATTAAATGCAAATATCTATTCCAGTAGCAACAACTTTAGCCCAAATTGAGCAATTTAACTGGCTTGGCCATGGTAATGGTTAAACCAGTCATTCATGGAGATAAAGTATGTGCTAATTAGGTTTGCAGATGACACTAACTAGTGAATTTGCTAGTACATTTAAATTGGGATTTAAATTCAAAGTGACTTGAATACTTAGAAATGGTCTTTCAGAAATAGAAATTCAATAGATGTAAGTGCATGATCTGGCATAGTTGGCTAGAATGAGTAGCTGACTCTTAGCTACCTCCCTACTTCCTGCCGCCAATCCATTCTATCCCTCAAGATTGTCCTTCCTCAAACATAGCTCAGATCATGTCAGCATACTTCTCAAAAATCATCAAGGCTCCCCATTGCTCAACACATTAGTTACCAACTCCTCACTCTAGCACTTAAGGCCTCAATATTTTTTTCAAATATCATCAAGGTTCCCAGATATTTGGAAATTAAACAACACATTTTTACTAACACATGCTTCAAAAGAAATTATTCAAGGAAATTAGAAAATATTTTGGACTGAATGAAAATCTAAATACACCATATCACAATTTTTGGGACTTGGCTAAAGAAGAGCTAAGTGGGAAATTTATGTCATTAAATGCTTATATTAGAAAGGAAGAAAAGACTCAACTTGATAGCATCAGCTCCTACCGTGAGAAATTATAAAACTAAATTAAACCCAAGGCAAGAAGAATGATAGTAATAATATAGATAAGAGCAGAAACCAATGAAATTGAAATTAGAAAAACAATAAATAATATCAATGGAACAAAAACTGTTCCTTCGAAAAGATCAAAGAAGCTGAAATATCTGAGAGTTTTTTTAAAAGACTGTTATAAAACAATGGTTTTGGACACTGTCTTGGTCAGCTTAGGCTCCTATAAAAAGATACCATAAACTGAGTGACTTAATAACAACAGAACTTTATATCTCATAGTTCTGAAGGCTAGAAGGGTGAGATCATGGTGCCAGCATGGTTGGGTTCTGGTGAAAGCTCTCTTCCAGGTTGCAGACTGTTAACTTCTCAGTATCCTTACATGGCAGAAAGAGAACTAGCTAGCTTTCTGGCCTCTTATAAGGGCACCAATCCCATTCATGAGGGCTCCACCTTCACGACCTAATTACTTCCCAAAGACCTCACCTCCAAACACATAAGGATTTGGGGGAGACACAGCTATTCAGCCCATTGCAGACATAGTTTAAAGTATATGAAACTGTGCATATAGAGAAAATGACAGATAATATAGGAGTTTGCAGAAAGGGCAAAAATGACAGGATACTTATAATCATATAAACAAAAAAATGTCTTACAGTAGTAATGTGTAATTGTTTAAAAGTGTAGAATAGTGATCAAATTATTTAGATCTAGAGCAAATGCATATAAAGGAAACAAGGTGATAATGTGGGAAAATTAGGAACAGTTTTAATTTTCAAGAGGAAAATGCTAGCCAATTTATTAAGTGGTATTGGTAAAAAAAATAGTATTGGCAGAGTTACTGGCGCTTATTAATTCACTTGTATCTTTATTATTTTTTTTTCTTAAATTGAAGTATAGTTTCACTTGCACCCTTTTTTTTGGAGAATATGAACCTACGTTGTAAAAATGGAAAAATAAAAGTATTGTAAGATTATTCCATTGCAAAGAAATAAATAATGTGTATATATTTTACAACTGAAAAATCCACAGAAACACATTTGGATCAAAATCATTTGGTTAAACTCAGGGATTGATTAGTTCCAGAAAGTTGGCCATGGTCTAATAAAGAGAAATTGTTCACATGAAGAAAGCGGCTATGTGGTTGTTCTAATAAAAAGAAAGAAAGAGAAAAAGAAAGAAAAGTAAAGAACAAGGAACAAACAATACAGTGATGAGAATATCCTAAGGTATAAATAATACTGAATCACATCAATAAGCATTAATGGCTTTGTTAGGGCAGTGTGTGAATGAAACCATTAAAATAGTGGAATTGTTGAGTGTAGAAAATGAGTATGTGAAATACAGCTAACAACAAAGCACGTAACATATACAGTAGAGAAGATTGTCAAAATTATCAATTATAGCACTTTTTACATGATATTTACTTTGTGAAAGATAACCATGTGTTGAGAAACTGTGTGTTGATAAATAGTCTATGAAAGAAAATGATAAACATTCTAATGAAAATGTTGCGTCAGTCATAAGAAAATAAAAGTGCATTTTCAGGCACAACTTGGAATTAATGCAGTAATGACGGAAGAACGTATTTTTAAAATAACATGATTTATTTATTATGCGCTCTGACAAGAGACATAAACAACACTCATAGTAATGAACGTGATAATTATAATTCCTTCTCCCCAAATTGCCTGTGTACTGTCCTTTGTATAAATATTGGATCTAATCATATCATGGAGAATATGATTTAGATGTAAATATACTTTTTCTGGAGAGAGGGCTTTAAAAAGGAGGTGGGTTCTTATCTGTGCAGCACTGTCTTTGAAAGTATGAGGGAAGTTGGATGACTACACATAGCTTACTAATTGGATTGCATTTCTTTTTCTTTCTAGTCAGACAAGCAGTAGGCATGCCAGAATCTGGGTAGAATCCAGCAAGAGGTTGATCAATTTTTTGCAAACAAACCATTTAGAGGATGTGTATTTATTTTTGGCAGTCAAAATCACATTTTAACATATTTATAAAGGTAATTCATATGTGTTTCCAAAATGTTGGAAAAATTTTAAAACCGTGAATAAGAAAATAAAGAAATCAATTACATATCCACTAGCAGAGAAATACATTGTTGACATTTTGCTGTATATTCTCCTAGCTGTATGTAAGTATGTCTATATTAACATAAATGTGTCCCATAGTCTTTCAATTCTGGTTTTAATTTGCATTATAGGACTTCTGCTTCTGGCCATAATGGAGTAAGAGGAACTGAACTCCTACCTGATATACCTAAAAATCCAGATGAAATATATGAAACAAGTTTTAACTGATTGAACATCAGGCCATGAAGGACAGTGATCTCTAAGAAATGGAAAGCAAATGAGTAAAGTCCTACGATATCCCAGTTTACTGCCTGGGAAGATAATGCAGGCCAATCCTCAATCCCAGACAGAATCTGGTGGCAACATAGACCGGCAGTCAGAGCCACAGGACACCCGCCCTCTAGTGTCCCAACAGCTCAGAATCCGTGGGAGGCAGCCTGAGCTGGGGACAACACCTGGATCATGTTTCAGTGCGCGTTCACACCCAGCCCTTTTGCTGCAGAGTCTCTGAGGTGATTAGTCCCAGGGATAGCCCCTCCAATTGCCCCCTCCTTGTGGCTGCGCACGGCCTTCCACTCTTCATCGGTGCCCCTGGCCTGTCTCACCTGGCAGACGTCGGTCACCACCCCACTCACTCACGTAGCCCAGCGGCTATGGAGGGGTCCACTACGCACAGGGCACATCCCAGCCTCCAGCAGGCATCAAGACAGCTCCCAGCGCGGGGATGCTGGCAAGGGAGCACTGGACCACTAGAGGTGTCAGGAAATGTAGCTCACCCAAATGATGCAGGGGAGCAGCTGTGCTCTTCCTGACAGGACACACGGGCGACTCTAAGGCAGCGGGTGGTGTCTGGCATGTGGCTGGTCCACTCCTCCCAATGACCTACCCACTCAGACCACACTGGGGCTTCCGGCTGGTCATGAGGATGCCGAGATTCCCCAGCCTATTCTTGTAAGGCGTCCAGTACCACCCGCCCAGGTTCCCCACCATCTCTCCTTCTGGGCCCTGAACTCTGGGCTCAGAGAGCCCTGACCGCCAGCGTGCCTGGGGCTCTCTGGACTCGGTTTTGTACGTGCTCTCTCGTGGGCTCTGGCAATCGCTCTCGCCAGGATGCTCTCAATGACCCTCGATGACTGAGAGTATCCTTCCCTGGCTCCTGGTCATTCTGGCCAAATCCTTGCTTCTCAAAGTAAAGGAGAAAGGTCCTGCTGACATTTCAGAACTTTAAGTCATGCCCAGAGGAATCCCTTCTCTCAGGACATCACTGCATAAATCCAGCTTCATATGGGTGAGGGATTAAGTTAATTTTCTGTTTAACCTAACGAGAAAATGGGAGACATACTAAAATAACTTGGACACAATATTTGGGGCTGTTCCACTGGGAGCAGGGTCCAGTCTTCAGAGAAGAGGAAGTGATGAGCCGGCCAGCAGGCCAGGATCCAGAGCTGGACAGGAGGGCACATGAAGGAAGACCAGTGGAAGGGTGCATAATGCAGGACAGTGCCAGGCCCGGACAGAAGTGCCAGCATCTGGGCACACTCAGCTCTCAGGAAGCCCTGGGACCCAGGCAGGAGGACCAGAGGTAAATAAAGCTCACAGACAATCCCCAAGTCCAGTTTCTCACCGTCTCCTTCCTTCTTTAGGCCTGCTTTTAGCACACTGGACACAGGGCCCTTCTTTTTGTTGCCATGATGCAGTACTGGGGAGGGAAACGAACTAAGAGACAAAAGGTCGGCCTCAGGCTGGGAGTAGTGGGAACAGCCGGGACCTCGATGAATTCAGACCAGGGATCCAGTCCCAGCTCTGTCACTTACTGGACATGTGATACTGGGTCCATGGCTATGTGGCCAATGTGAGCCTTAGTTTCTTCATTTGTGAAGTGGGTCTAATAAGCCCTGACTTGTGGGACTGCTGGAATGTACAGTATATAATGTAAGTCAAGCACATGGCCTGGCATTTAATGGATCTTTAATAATAGCAGTAATTCTAATATGATTTTGACCCCAGACTCTATCAGTCTCTCCTGGGATTGTGTGTGTGTGTGTGTGTGTGCTCCATGGCATCTCAGAGAACACATAGCACTCTAGGACGTAAAACGAGTGAGCCTCAAATGCTGCTTTGTAAATAAAACTCAGTAAATTTTCCCTGTTAGTGGATATAATCTTTAATTTGGATATTGGGAGGTCTTCCCCAGTTGAATGCAACTCAAAGCTTCCGGAATTTGAGTCAAGGACTAACTCCTTTCCCCCCTCTCAGCTGCTTTTCCATCCAAACAACTATTTTCATTCATCTCACCCCCACCAAAAATCTAGCCCTTGCTTAGAGTTGGCCAAATTGCACTCAAGATAACTTAATTAAAATGTCCTCTCAGTGGCATGGGCTCTGGCTCTCCCAGGGGGAAAAAGTGCCAGCCTCTGGGCACCACTTCAAAGAAATATCAGCCTTTTCTCAGGAAATCCTTGCAGATGATGTGTATAGAACACCAAGTCTGTGCACTGTGTTCAGTGGCGTGGGGACAGAAGGGCAGGACACCTGCTCCAGGTGGAGACTGGGCTATGCTTCTCCACGATCCCAGAGAAACTGCCAGGACCAGTTTTCCATTCTAGGCTTTTCTCTCACCTCTAACACCCGCCTATAAGCATAAATGAGCTAGTGAGCCAGGACTCTCATTTATTAAGATTTAATTTCTCACACCTTGTTTAATTAGTCAAGTAAATCGAGGTGTATAACTTTAATCTTACAAAACAACAGACTAAACGGGATACAGGATTCTTAGGATAACCATCTTTTACATTTTTTTCTTCTATTTCTCGCTCCCATCTATTTTATTCCTGGGCCCTTGCATGTTTCTAAGAAAATTCCTATTCCAATGCCATGTTATCCTGTTCCAGATTGCAAAATATGATGAAAGACTTCCCAATTTGTGTTACAGACTAGCAAAATTCTTATTCTAAAGCCTGACAAACAGCAATAAATATGTGACCAATGTTATTCACGAACCTAGACTCTAAAGCTAAAAACCTTTAGAAAAAACAAGATAAAATCTGCAATTCAGCCCTCCACTATTTAGAACCTTGACCTCAAACACAGAGTGGAGAATCTTCCTCTGACTTCACTCAGGGCAGGAGAGGCTGCTGGGCATGACACTGGAGCTGCCACTGGCCATGGCAGAAGTATTAGCCCCCGCGGCAGCTCTGGCCTGAGCTCTCTCTTTCTCATCTCTCAAAGCTTCCTCATACCAGCGTGAGAATGCAGTGGGGTCAGTCTCATTGATCTTGGCAAAAAACTCCAGGACTTTCATCTTGCTGCTTTCAGCGTGGGCCCTTGGACCCCACAGGAATTCGCAGTGTGGGGGATCACTGTCGGGCACCTGGCGGTACTCCAGGTACTTCTCCTCCACCAACTCTTTGGTGATGAGCTTCTTGGTCTCCCCGTAGATGAAATCCTCCTGCCCAGCATACATCCCAGTAACACTCAGCACTTCCCAGATTTTCTCCTCAGGGGCACGGTTGCCCTGCAAGAAGATCACACCCAGGATAAGTACCAGGAGGCCAGCCTTGGGCACGCGCTGGTCATCACTCAGCATCCCGTCGTAGGTGAGGTCTAGTGTCTTCACGAGCACATAGGAGTGGCTGGTGGGGTCCACTTCCTTCACTTCAATGCCAAAGACAACCTCCATGCACTCACAGGCTTTGCTGAAGATCGCAGGGAAGTGGTCCTTGTGCTCTTTGATGACATTCCTCAGCATTTCTACCTTTGTGATGGGCTCCTGTTTTACATACTTGACACTTAAGAACTGCACCAGTTCGGCCACCTTCTTGTTTAGCACGTCACAGAGCAAGAACCCGGGAGCCTGGGAGGTGCTCACATCCTCTGCTTGCCTGCTGCAGCCCTCATTTGACTTGCTCAGTGGAATGGCTGCGACGGCCATGAAGGAGCGGGCTCTCTGCGACCTCCGGGGACACACTCCGCGTCCCAGCAGCAGGTACAGCCTCTGCGGTGCCCTGGGTCAAAGGACAGAGCGAGGAGGCACTGGCCCCTCCTCCTCAGCTACAGGGACCTGTGCGCCCACCAGGCCCTGAGCCTCTTTTCCGGCCTGAAGGCCTACTTCAAGCACGTCGCACTGACTCTTCCGACTGTGAAGCATGATGACCCGTGCTGGGGGCAGCAGGCAGGGGTGTGGGCAGGGCGTGGTGATGGCGGCCAACTGGTCTGAGGGAGAGAGGAAGAGTGTGAGAAACTTGACCCTGTCAGCTCTGACCAAGGCCATCTTAATAGGTCTTCCCTTAGACAGTGCTCTGGGGGGTCCCCCGTCTTCCTGACTGGTCTGTGCCCTAAGGACCAGTGGGAGGACTTGTGAAACTCCTGAGGGTGACACCAGCCCGCTCAGCCTGCAGATTCCAGGCAAGACAGTAGGCTGTGTGAGCTCAGGCACTGTGGTGTCCCCTCTGCTCTGGTGTGGGGGGGCCCACTGGTCGACATTCAGGGTCCTCACCTTGACTGACTCTCGGCCCTTCCTGGGCTTCCTCCGCTCTGCTCACCCGAGGACACTTGCCTCAGACCAAGATCCTCGCTCCCGGGGTTACTTGAGTCCCTGTAAGAGGAACTGAGGGCCACCTCAGGCCGCAGACTGCAATCACAATCCTGCCCCCAGTCCCCAGCGCTGACGGGAGGGGGAAGGCCGGCCTTTGGGTTGCTCGCACCGTCCTGGGGTGGATGGTCCCATCAGTGCCCACTCGGAGTCCTCGGCTTTCTCCTGGCCAGGCAGGCCTGCACCCCACCCCTCTGCTGCTCTGAGGCAGAACTTGCAGAACAAGAGCTCACTCTCCCGAGACCAAGAGGAGGGCACTGCATCTGGCCACACCTGCCCAGGGCCTACCTGGGGTGACAGTAAGGGCTGGATGAACTCCGCGGACCCTGCTCTCCTGGAATAGACGGATCATCACGGTACCTATCTTAAGGCCTGGGACACCCACTCTGTTGACCCGAGGTCACCCTCCTTAAACCAAGGCCTCACTTCCCTGAGATAGCGGAGGAGGAAGCGAAGGGGCGCCACACTCAACCACCACTCCCTGTGTCCTCTCATGGCTGACAGCAGGGTCAGAGAGGCGCCAGGCCCCATCTGTGCTTCAGCAGGGGGTCTGCCCCGCCCTCCACCTTCCACTTCACTCCTGGCACAGCCTGAGACTCATCCCTCTGGCGCACTGAGGCTCCGCGAGACCAGCAGGTGGGAGTGGGTCCTTCCCCCTCAGCTGACCCGATATGTGTAATATTTGATATTTCTGATGTTTGTAATTCTGTCTTCTTTTCTCTTGGTTAGCCTAAATAGAAGCTTATTAATTTTATTGATCTTTCCAAAGAACCGACTTTGGGTTTCCTTGATTTTCTCTATTGTTTTCCTGTTTTCAATTTCACTGATTTTTTACTCTATTTTTCTCTCTGCTTTCTTTACAATTTTGTTAAACACATTTTTCATTTAGATTAAAAAATATATTTTCAATCTCTCTTTGGGCTTTTTCATTAACCTACAAATTATACAAAAGTATGCTATTTCATTTCCAAATATTTCGGGGATACTCTAACTACCTTCTTGTTACTGATTTTCAGTTTAATTCCATTGTGGTTTGTGAACAAACTTTGTATAATTTCTATTCTTTTAGGTATGTTTAATGGTTTTGAATTTGTCCTATCTTGATAAATGCTTTATGTCACTTGAGAGTAATATGTATTCTATTGTTGGATGGAGTATTTTATAAATGTCAAGTAGATCAAGTTGATTGATAGTGCTGTTCAGGTCACCTACTGATTTTCTGCGTGTTTGATCTATCAATTAACGACAGAGTGGTATTGAAGTCTCCAAATGTAATAGTGGATTTGTCTATCTCTCCTTTCATCTCTATCAGATTTTGCTTCACATATTCTGACACTTTGTTTTCAGTTGCATATGCATTTAACATTTCTATATCTTCTTGGAGAATTGACTTCTTTTTCATTATGTTGTGCCCCTCTGAATCCCTGATGATTTCCCTTGTCCTAAAGTTTGCTTCTGTGAAATTAATATAGCTACAACAGCTTTCTTTTGATTATTGTTAATGTGGAATATTTTTTCCATACCTTTACTTTTAGCCTACCTGAATCTTTATATTTAAAATGAATTTCTTCATCCATTAGACAAAATGTGATTAGATATTGTATTCTATCACCTTGACTACCTGTGTCTTTTTTTTTTAAACATCTTTATTGGAGTATAATTGCTTTACAATGGTGTGTTAGTTTCTGCTTTATAACAAAGTGAATCAGTTATACATATACATATGTTCCCATACCTCTTCCCTCTTGCATCTCCCTCCCTCCAACCCTCCTTATCCTACCCCTCTAGGTGGTCAAGAAGCACCGAGCTGATCTCCGTGTGCTATGCGACTGCTTCCCACTAGCTATCTGTTTTACGTTTGGTACTGTATATATGTCCATGCAACTCTCTCACTTTGTCAAAGCTTACCCTTCCCCATCCCAATATCCTCAAGTCCATTCTCTAGCAGGTCTCTGTCTTTATTCCCTTCTTGCCCCTAGGCTCTTCATGACTTTTTTTCTTAGATTCCATATATATGTGTTAGCATACGGTATTTGTTTTCCTCTTTCTGACTTCTTTCACTCTGTACGACAGACTCTAGGTCCATCCACCTAACTACAAATAACTCAATTTCATTTCTTTTTATGGCTGAGTAATATTCCCTTGCATATATGTGCCACATCTTCTTTATCCATTCATCTGTTGATGGACACTTAGGTTGCTTCCATGTCCTGGCTATGGTAAATAGAGCTGCAATGAACATTTTGGTACATGACTCTTTTACAATTATGGCTTTCTCAGGGTATATGCCCAGTAGTGGGATTGCTGGGTCGTATGGTAGTTCTATTTTTAGTTTTTTAAGGAACCTCCATACTGCTCTCCATAGCGGCTGTATCAATTTACATTCCCACCAACAGTGCAAGAGGGTTCCCTTCTCTCCACACCCTCTCCAGCATTTATTGTTTGTAGATTTTTTGATGATGGCCATTCTGACTGGTGTGAGATGATATCTCATTGTAGTTTTGATTTGCATTTCTCATCCCTTTATGCCTACTTTCTGCAGGGTTTTTATCATAAATCGGTGTTGAATTTTGTCGAAAGCTTTCTGTGCATCGATTGAGATGATCATTTGGTTTTTGTTTCAATTTCTTAATATGGTGTATCACATTGATTAATTTGCATATATTGAAGAATCCTTGCATTCCTGGGATAAACCCCACTTGATCATGGTG